>NC_092047.1:12177129-12495557 GCF_003086295.3 Arachis hypogaea
TCTATCTTATCTTTATCTACTTTTATCTTTCATAGGCCAATACTCTATATATACTTAGTTTTACCTTCATAGTTTACAATTCAATCAATCAACAATCAATAAAATTTCTTCATCTTTTTCTTTCACAATTCTTTTATTTTCCTATTCTTTCACAATTTTATTACTGGCGACGCACTCCACGGCGGCAGAAGCATGCACGAACAGCGGCGACGTCTTCTCCTCTGTTCGCGGTTCTGGCGGCGGCTTGTGGACGGACTGGCGACGATGCAGGTGTCTATCCCCCTCAGGTAGAGTCTACGTCTCCAGGAATGTTATCTTTTGTGAACATGAGTTTCTCTATCCAACCTTCTTCCTCAACCAAGCACAACCCAACCATACACAACACTCAAACACTACACCTCCAGCTACTTACACCTTTCACCCTCCTTGCTTAAACATGCATGATACACCTCCCACTAATTCCAATACTATGTCTTTATCATTACTTTCTATATCTGTTGAGGTCACTAATATTGTTGAAACAAGAATTGACAATATTGAAAATGCAAATTTCGTTGAAATTGTTCCATTGCAGGTTGTGATTGGGCCAAATATGTAGCCTTCCAATGCTGCACCTTGACCCTCATTTTTTCAACTCCACAACCCTGCCCTTGCTTCGACTGCTGCCCAGAACAGGCACCACAAGCAAACCGAGAGCAAAAATGAAATTTTCAAGCCTAAAGTGCTCATTGTAGTAGTGAATTTGGCATCAAGCTCTATCAATACCTTACCAAAATCAATTGCTGAGGCGCTTGCAACTCTACCATGGAGAGAGGCCATGGAGGAGAAATACCCATCGTTGATCAAGAACTATACTTGGCAGCTAGTTGATCCTCCTTTGCACTCTGAGCCCATAGGGTCCAGCTGGGTTTTCAGGATAAACAAAAATCCTGATGGCACAATCCAAAAGTACAAGGCAAGGTTTGTGGCCAAGGGTTTTCACCAACGCCAAGGGTTTGACTATGATCAGATCTTCAATGCCGTGGTATGGCCTGCAACAGTTTGAGTCATGCTCAGTGTGGCTCTTGCAAAAGGATGGAAGATTCATCAGTTTGACTTTAATAATGCATTCCTCAATGGGAATCTTCATGAAACTGTTTATATACAGCAGCTAGAAGGGTTCAAGGCCCCAAACTCTCTTCAAGTCTGTATAAGCTTCAAAGGTCCCTCTATGGACTCAAACAAGCCCCTAAATCCTGGTTCACGATACTCAACTCTGCACTTCGAAAATTTGGCTTCACAAGCACTCAATCAGATGTCTCCTTATTCACAAAGTTTACCTCCTCTTCGGCTACATACATCCTAGTGTATGTCGATGACATCCTTGTAACTGGTGACTCTACTGAAATTAAGACACTCATGACTCAACTTTACAGCACCTTTTCCTTAAAAGAGTTGGGTGAAATGAACTACTTCTTTGGTATTGAGGTTGTAAAAATTCCTAATGGCACAGTGACTCTCAAGCAAACAAAGTACATTAAGGATCTTTTAAGAAGAGCTGAAATGACCCATGCAAAGCCTGTACCTACCCCCATGACCTCCTCCCTAAAATTGTCTATCTTTGGAGATGGCTCATTCAGCAATCCCACTTTGTTTAAATCCATAGTGGGTGGTCTGCAGTATGCCACAATCACAAGGCCCAAAATTTCCTTCTCAATGAATAAGGTAGCCCAGTTCCTTCATAACCCTCTTGAGTCCTACTAGAAGGCAATAAAAAGAATTCTCAAGTATTTGGTAGACACTACACAATATGGTCTCAGGTTCAACAAATTTACAAGCTTCAGAATCTATGGCTTTTGCGACTCTGATTGGGCCAGTGACATTGATGATCGCAAGTCAACTAATGGATATGGCATCTATCTTGGCTCCAACATGGTTTCCTGGGCTAGCAGAAAGCAAACAACAGCATCAAAGAGCAGTACTAAAGTTGAATTTAGGGAGATCGCAGATACAGTGATTGAAATTGTCTGGCTTCAAAACCTTCTCAGTGAAATCAGAATTTCATGCTCAACCAAGCCTGTGGTGTACTGCAATAATTAAAGTGTAGTCCTGCTCTCTGCCAACCCAACTTTGTACAACAAATCCAAGCACTTTGTCCTCAACCAATCCTTTGTTCGAGACTATGTAACCAGAAAAGAAATTTTTGTCCAGCATATCCCAGCTCATCAAGACTAATGGCCGACACCATAACTAAACTTCTCTCAGCCACAACCTTTCTTAAATTCAGGAGCCTGCCAAGAGTCTTTGATGTAGCATCATAGAATACCCTTGTTTTAAGGGAGCATGTTAGTGTAGTACATACAAGAATTCACTCTAGAAGCTTCTACAGTTGCTAGCAAGTAGTTGTGCCAGCTCAGCTGGAGTTAGTTACAGGAGTTAGTTATAGGAGTTAGTTACACCCTCAACTATCTATAATTCATGTTTTCACTATTATAATAAAGTATTTTTCTTCTTCTTCCATCCCTTTTCTCTGTAATCGCTACTTCATTATTAAGCTACTGATACCTTACAGCAAGCATATAAATGTTTAATTGTATATAGGTATCTCATAAAGAAATTAGCATATACATAATATTAACCATATATTATACGTGTAATTCAGATATAAATGTTTTATGGTCAGGCCAAAAGAAATATAATTAGTTAAAATAATTTTGACAAAATAATTAATGTGGGTAAATATAAAAGGTATAGGTAAACAATAAATTTTTCTTAAATTATTGAAAGCATCTTTTATTGAAGTAGTATTATTGTTTACAAGCATTATCTGATTTTAGAATGATAATAGGTTTCAATAGGTTTTTTTTTCTCAAAAAAGAAATATCGTCTACCTCTTTACATAGCAGTATTGTTTACAAGTTTTTTATCATTGATTCATGAAAATCCTTTTTATTATATCTACTTTCCTGACATTACGAAATTCAGGAACAAGTTGTTCTTGGAGATCACCCAGAGCTGAAAGATTTATGGCTTGGTAAAGTGCATATCCCAGCTGAGGCCTTCTTCTCTGGTTTCAATTTGGAACGTCTGGTGGTGGAAGGGTGTGATGAATTTTTTACAACCGCAATACTACCTTCTTATTTACTTTCATTCTTGAGTAGATTACAAGAGTTGGAAGTGCGGAGATGCAATTCTATTGAGGCCATATTTGAAGTCAAAGATATACCAACAGATATTGTTATTCCTTTGAAGAAATTGATTTTGGAGAAACTTCCAAATCTGAGCCACGTTTGGAACAAAGATTCTGAAGGAAAGCTCAATCTTCCAAAACTGGAGGAGGTTATTGTTGATGAATGTGCAAGCATAAAATCGGTGTTCCCAGAATCAGTTGACAAGGGTAACATACAAAGGTTAGAAGTGAAGAATTGTGAAGAATTAATCGAAATTGTCACAAAAGATGAAGCAGCAGACAATAAAGAAATAAATAATAAGGAGCATATAATGTTTCCTAAGCTAACTTCATTGACTCTAAACAATCTGCCAAATCTTACATACATTTATGCTGGAATGCGAATTCTAAATTGGCCCGAATTAATAGAATTGGATGTTTGTCATTGTAAATTGTTCAAGAAATTCCCAACAGATTCCGCTGTAAAGGTACGAAAGCTCCTACTTCAAAAGTATTCATAATATTTCTAGTCTGCTTAACTTTATATATAATATGCTTATTTCTCCATGGAATATGTAGTTTTGAGGAGACTTCATTTTATTTATCATAATAAGTAGCTCATTCATATTTTATTTCTTAATATATCTGTAGTGTACCGATCCAAACACTTTATATATTCGAATTCTTGTACACTCATAATGACCCAAATGCATGCAGTATCTAATGTGAGAAGCTTGCCACATATAAACATTGCATATGCATTATGCATATACTAATTTATATTTAATAACCTGTTATACATAATTTTAGATCATGTCTCCAAAAAATTCATTAAGATAGTTTAATTTTTTGTCAAAAAGGTGCTCCCAGGATTAAAAATATACATATAATATTGAGCTGATTTTAATTCTTTCATGATATCACTTTAAAAAAATATACTTCTATCTTTCTTTTGAAAATATGCTTATTGAAAAAAATTAACTCCATTCGTTTGTCTCCCTCGTATATTTTAAATATAGTGTCAATTAATATTTTTGAAATTATCTATAATAAATTATCATTTGGCAATGAGCTCAAAAGAGGTGACTTTTATTTTGAGTTTAGGATTGAATTAAAAGTATTTATAAATTTTAAATAGAAAGACAAAAAATAGTCAGTTAATCTTTTATTTAAAAAAAAAAACACTCAACTATGTCATACACTTTGTCATAATAATATTTTGAGAAATGTTAGAAAAGTATTTATAAATTTTAAATAGAAAGACAAAAAATAGTCAGTTAATCTTTTATTTAAAAAAAAACACTCAACTATGTCATACACTTTGTCATAATAATATTTTGAGAAATGTTAGGAGACCATCAAAATTTATTGTTTTTGGTCATCACTTAGCCATCAACTCAATTTTTTTAGTCTAGTAATCTAACAACATATTTTATCCCATACTTTTAAACATTGATGGCTAAGTAATTGCCAAAAGTAATAAATTTTGATGGTCCTCTAACATTCGTTTAATACTTTTGTGTAACTAAAAAAATGGTCAAATTCTTTATTAAATTCGTTATTTATTGTTGAACAAATTGATCTTTTTATTTAAAATATTTTTTAATTTGAATTCAATTGTCATGTGAAATCTTTTTTTTATTTATAACAAAAGCTATATTGATCGAGTAAAATCATCTTTTATGACAAACAATTGATATTATCTTCATCATCAAGAAGAGTAATTTCTTAACACATGTTTAACTTATAAGCTTCTGCATGCTTCATTTATTTTATTTTATTTGGAATACTTTACGCATTTTGCAACATTTAAAAAACAGAGAAGGTAAATTATGTTGTCATGTCATGATGATGGTGTGTTGTCCTTCTTACTAAGTTTGAATCCAATGGAGCAGGTTGTTACCCCTCACTTAGAGCGACTGTTAATAGACAAGGCAGGTGTGATGATGCTTGACAAAGAACTGCTTCATTTGGACCCCCAAAACATAAAATACCTGATATTGCAGGGCTTTAATGATATTCATGACTCAGATGCCGCATCTGCCTTTGATTTCTTTCCCAATATTCAGGTGCTTGGGGTAGCCGACAGTGCTTTCAAAGAGATATTTCCCTCAAAAATGCCTGAGATTATTCATTCACAGCTGCTTGTTCGAGCATTGGAACTGAGGAATCTGCACAAGCTTGAATCCATTGGGTTACAGCACACCTGGGTGGCCTCCTCTAATCTCACATGGCTGAAACTTGAGGGTTGTACATCTTTGAAGTATTTGTTCACTTTTTCAACCGCCAAATGTCTTGTTCAACTTGAAGAGTTGCACATATCCAACTGTGAAGCACTCGAAAGTTTAATGGTGGATTATCAACCACATGATGATGATCATGGTGTCATCATATTCAAAAATCTTCAGAAACTGTCTCTTAGCCAGATACCAAAACTTGAAAGCTTCTACAAAGGAAAGTCAATTTTGAATTTTCCATCTCTATGGATAGTCGAGGTTACTGAATGCAACAGATTGGAGTACATGTTCACATTCTCAATTGCCAAAAGCTTGAAAATTTTATATTTGATTAAGATTTCCAAATGTGAGTCATTGAAAACAGTAGTTTTGGCAACACAAGAGGCAAACAAACAACACGAAGATCTCACATTCCCAGACCTTGAAAATCTGACTCTTAGTGAATTGCCAAAACTTGAAAGTTTTTTCATCGGAAACTCATCAACTTTGAATTTCCCATCTCTAAAGAAAGTCGAGGTCACTGAATGCAACAAATTGGAGTATATGTTCACATTCTCAACTGCCAAAAACTTGCAAAATTTGTTTTATATGAAGATTTTCAAATGTGAGTCATTAAAAACAGTAATATTAGCAACACAGGAGGCAGACGAGCCACATGACCTCACATTCCAACACTTCTGGCAGCTGTATCTAGGCGAATTGCCAAAACTTGGAAGCTTTTTCACGGGAAAGTCAACTTTGAAATTCCAAACCTTCTACTTGAGCGTTGGGATCAGTCAATGCAAGATCATGAAAACTTTCTCACACGGTGACGTGGAAGCACCTAAATTATGGAAGGTGGAGATAGATGGAGTGATTTGTTCGAAAGATAATCTAAATGTTGCAGTCAGTCAACAATTTGAGAAACGAAGGAAACAGCATTGATGAGTTAATTAGTACAATCATAATTGAATATGTAAGTTATTTTCTATTTGCTTAATTTACATCTTTTTTTACTTTTCGTGTTATACACTGCACCAAAACAATGGGGGCAAGTTTTTGTTTTGGAATGTCATTTAATTTGCTTCCTTCATTGCTCATTTTATTATCCAATGTTTGTCCTTTGTGAGAATTTAATAAATTAAAGAACGGTTATAATTAATGTAACTTGAGTTAACTAGCTCTTGTATATAAATTCTTGCAGGAAATTTGTTGCTTGCTCAGAGAAGCTTATTTTCAATGTATTTGTTACCAGCAAAACTAGTAGTCTAATCAAGGAGCAACCGAAGGATGGTTGGTAAGGTTTTTATTTTTTATTTTTTATTTATTTATTTATTTATTTATTTTTGAGAAAATAATTAACATGATGCAGCTACATATTTCTTTTTGCTACAGAAAAGTTTTACTTTAATAAATTTGGGTAACATTGTAACAATCATTCAACTCAAATTATGAAGAGTTTGTCTTTTTCAACCTTGTATTTTTTTTAACTTCAACCAATATCTAACTGTCGATCGAAAATATTTAGTTTCAAAAAATACCGTACTCGAAATGTAATGGATTTCTATTTCAAGGAATGGAGGTTATATCAAGAAAGGTTTTGTTGAGAAATGAGAAGCAGGAGCCAATCAATGTACTCAGTCGAGGAATAAAGGTTATTTGAAGTTGATTTTTAGCAGTTACTGACGTGGTACAGAAAGAGCGGGAACGGTTACTCGAAGATTAACACACGTGAAAGTTACTCTTGAATTTGATTGGTTAAGCATGAGAGTTATTAGTGCCTTTTCAAAAAGTATCTTTGGTTCATATTTCAAGGATTCAGAATGAGATTGCTAATGAGTTGGTCCAAATCACATCGACATTGATATAGAGTATTCCCTAAAATTTTGGAAAAATTGGCAAAAATTCGTCAAATTTTGGTACCCATTGAAGAAAGAGATAATTGGAGAAAATCAATTGCTGAATATTTGAAAAATTCCAGTAATCAAGTGGATCGAAAAATTAAATTAAAAGCAATGAACTTCATATTGACGGCTGATGAATTGTACAAGAAAGGCATTAATGGTAGCCTTTCTAGGTATCTAAGTAAATTGGATAAAGACATTGTTCTTGGAGAAGTTCCCAGAGGTATATGTGGTGCTCATCAAGTTGGGATAAAAATGAAATAGGTACTTCGACGAAATCAAATATATTGGTCATCTATGATTAAAGATTGCATTGATTATGCAAAAGCATGCTAGAAGTGTCAGCGGCATGGAGTGATACAACAGATTCCACCTTCTGAGTTGCATTCAATTATTAAACTTTGGCCATTTCAAGGGTGGGATTTGGATTTGATTGGAATAATACATCCACCCTCCTCGAAGAATCATAAATTTATCCTAGTGGCAGTCGATTGTTTTACAAAGTGGATTGAGTTTGTTCCTTGAGTAGAGGCAAGTCAAACTGAAATTATTGATTTCATATAGGAATACATAATTCATCGATTTAGGATTTCTCGAACTTTGAGTACTGATCAAGGGACTATGTTTATAAGTCAACGCATTAGAAATTTTCCAGCCTTGAGGAACATTATTATGGTAACTTCGACTCCATATTATGCACAAGCGAATGGTCAAGTTGAGGCAGCAAATAAAATTTTGATTAACTTGATTAAAAAGCAAACTGGTCGCAAACCTCGAACTTGGCATGAGATTTTAAACCAAGTATTGTGGGCTTATCGAAATTCACCTAGGGGATTGACAAATACATCTCCTTATAAATTGGTGTATGGCCATGACGCACTGTTGCCATTAGAAATTAATTTTAACACTTTAAGAGTAATGAGGCAAGATGATTTACCGATTAAAGATTACTGGAATGCAATGTATGATGAGTTGAATGATTTAGATCAAGAACGCGTTTTAGCACTCGAGAATATGATTCATCAGAAGAATAGTATTGTTCGAAGTTATAACTGTCGAATGAAAGAGAAGTGCTTTAGCGTAGGAGAGTTAGTGTTAAAAGTCATATTACCAACAGAAAGGAAGTCAAAATTTTTTGGTAAATGGCCCCATAATTAGGAAGGACCTTTTCAGGTGATTGATTTGTATTGCGGAAACGCGTATCGAATTAAAGATATTGATTCTAATAATGTGGTTAAGTCGATAAATGGGAAGTATTTAAAGCAATATTGATGTATAGAAGATAAAGTCTAAATATATAAAAGAGGGTACAAGTGAAAGAAAAAGTTATAGTCAGAATTAAATTTTGGGCAAGAAGGGTGCCAACAGTTCCTCAAGTTCGTAGCGAAGTTGAACTCTTTCGCTTTCGAGAGAAGAATAAGTTTGGATTTCGTCATGCTCTTCATTTTGTGCCTTGTTGTATCTTCTTCTGACTTTTTCTTGTTTATCTTCCAGCTTGCAAAGTTCTTTGAAAAGCTCTTGTTTCTTTTGCTGTGCTGCAGCATGGGGCCCTGCTAATTCAGCTTCCCTTTCTTGAATCCTGGCAAGTTCTCTCTTGAGTTCTTTTTTTTTTGTTGTTAAAATAAGCTTGGGTACTAGCAGCTTGAGCAACTCTTAGGTCAAATTCCTTGTATGACTTTTGTATCGACTGGTAGATAGTGCCAACTTCTTTCGGTTCCTTCTTGATCTTGGCCATTCTTTCTTTGGCTTCCTTTAGTCTGTCTTGAGAGATGGCAAAATTGTTGGAAACCCTTGTGAACCTTCTCAATATCAAAGAAAAATGAGGTGGAACTTGAAATTTAAGAGAAGAACTTAAGATGTTAGATAGGAGGCTATTCAAATCATTTTGTGCAATCCATTCGTTAGCAATATGGGTTAATAGCCTAAGAAGAGAGATTAATTGCTCGAGAGTTGTAGAAGTGAGATCTGCAGGGAGATTTAGTATTGGCAGATCTTCGGTAATTAGGCTCGAGATAGGAATTTCTTCTTCTTGAGTGATTTTGGTCAAGACAGCCACAGGTTTAGCTAAGTCAGCATCCTGAAGGTTGGGGGCAGCGGCTGGAATTTCCTTTGAAGGTTCGGGGCCTTGTGAAGAAGATGGCTCGACTAGTTCTTTTGGACTTGGAGATCTCGAAGGAGAAGGTATTGTTGCTCTAGTATCTCGATCAAGCGAGTTGAGGGTTTGTGAAGTTGGAGAGTTGATAATACAATTGGCATTAATAGGAGAAGAAGGAGTAAAATTGTTCATAGCTTGAGGAAAAGGGGATTTTTCTTGGCTCAAGTCCACCAAGATTTGTTTTTTGACAATCAATGGTGGGATAATTTAGATGGGTTCGACCATGACAATGATGGCTTGAGTAGAGGAGTGAGGTTCCTGAGATCCCAATCTATTTTAGTTCCCTCGCTTTTTTGGATCGATTTGTGTAATCGGTGAGAAAGGAATGGATTAAGCAGCCCTCCCAGCCTTTGTCATGATAGAAATGTTTGTAAGTGAAAGAATTCGAAGTTGATAAGAACAAGTTTAAATTGGTGAATAATTTTACTTGGACAGATCTCCTAGGAAGGAGATGTGGGAATGAAGAAGTCTCTGAGGAGTTTTCTGAATTAGAACCATCAGAAGATGAGGAAAAAATATTCGATTGGGATGGTTGTTGGCTCTCGTCAGAAGTGCTTTCACTTGATGATTGTTTCTGAATTAAAGATTGAACAGTTTAATATAAGGTTTATTAAAAGATGTATGATGAGAAGAGGTTTGATAGGAAAAGTTAACCAAGTACTTACCCTTGCAGGTTTGGAGGTTTTTGTTGAAATTTTTTGGACCTTCTGTCTTGGTTGCTTGGGTTTCTTAGAAGTGCCGATTTTTCTTTTCTGAGATTTTTTGGGTGAGGCCTCGGCTTCTTGGAGAGTTTTAATTGAAGATCTTTTAATCTCGTCCAAGGTATAATTGTATTGAGAATAGTAATTGTTCCACCACTCGACAAAAGACTTAGTGACGATTCACTACGAATGTAAAGCAAATGAGAGTAGTGACTTCGATGTGAATTGTTGACTTTGAGGCAATTTTGGATACTTTTCTTCAATTTGAATTTGATGTGACAAAGGGCACATTCTTTTTGAGGAACAGGTGCTAGAAGAGCTTGAGAGAAGCCCATTTGTCTTGCAATGTAGTAGGAAGCATGGAGGGTCACTGTAAATTGCTCTTTCTTGTATTGAGGTATTCCTATTGGAAATACCTAAGCAACAAGAAATTTAACCCAAGTTGTGTTAGCCAAGTTGTTGTCATCATCAGTAGTGGGGAAGAGAAGTCGTTCGAACCAAGCCGATCCACAACTTCGACGTAAAAAAGGGGTAAACATCAATTCTTTGTTCTGAAAGCTTTTGCATGAATGAAGTAATGAGAATACATCCCAGAAAAGGTCTTTAGTCGAAGAGGTATTCTCGAAATTTGGATGGAAAGGAACTAATCGAAAGCCTTTGATATGTTATTTTTCCAAAGAGGTGCCCCCACCTTATTTCACATATTTTTCAAAAACGACATTGAGTCATATTTGTAAAAGCCAAAGGGGACCACCCACTCTGATTGAAGATCTATTTTGAAGATAGTCAATTAAGTGCCCCATTTCATCATATAAATGCCCCAAGATTAACTTGGCCAAGTTGAACTTGTGACCTTCGTGGAGGAAGGCGACCAGTAGAAGGAATAACTTCTACATTTGAATGCTCCTTGAACAGAAGACAATGTCATTCAACCAGTAATATAAGAAAGCAACGTTTTCTTCATCAGTCACAAGATCATCTCCATGGCCATATAGTGACTAAGAAAATCACTATAAGAATTCTTTTGGGTTATCTTATAGGAGTTAGTTGGTTTCATGTCAAATGTTACCTCGGGGTAGTTTATCAGGAGCCCAGTAATGGCAATGACATCAAAAAGTATGGGCCATATCATTCCACAAGGGAGGTGAAAATTATTAGTGGTTTTATTCCAGAAACACTGGGCAGTTCCAATCATCCAATGGTGAGTGGTTGGTGTAAAGTGAGAGAGACAAAGAAGGTCATGGATGCCATGTGCTTTCCAAACGTCGCCTTTTGCAGGTTCGAGGCATTGGTACCAGGCACGGAAGTCAGCATTTTGAGAGGTGATTTTAGGATTGTTTCTGAAAGGCTTTTTGTGGTCAATGAAGGGGGCAACAAAAAAGTCTTACTTGATAAGCAAATCTTCTCTTTCAGTGCTCGGGAAGAAATGAGCATTCTTCTTGGTGTATTCCAAAGTTTGTAAAGGACCAACGAAGCAACATGAGTCATCGTCGGCAGTAAAGGGGATGAGAATCCTTTTGTCAGTTGGCAAGCTCTTAGGATCTTTGATGATAACATCATTGAATCGATTCAAAACCTTCAAATTCGATTGTTCAAAGGCTTCGATTGCAACGTCTTTGCTTTTGTCATAGGCAGATAATGTTCTTGGAACAGAAGGGGAAGCCATTGATGAGTATACCAAAAAGAAGCCTAATGATTGATTTGGTTAGGGAGGGAAAGTTTGTACAAGAAAGTTCGGAGAATAATAGTAAAAAGTTTTTGAGGAGAAAGATGAAAGTTAGGAGACGGAAAGAGGACATTATGCAGATGGTGAGAAATTTCTCAAACGGAAATAAAAAGTTAAGTAACGCTACCATTTTGTATTTCAATTTTTTCAAATTTGAATTTGAAAGCTTTTTTGAGAAGGTGAAGTAGAAGAAAGAGAAACGGTTAGTAATGAAGAATGTGCCATAGTGGGTACAAATAAATGAAAATTAATAAATTTCATTCAAAACAAAGTTATTGATTATAGTAGCAAAGTTAAACGAGATAGAATTAAGTGTTTCATTCTTAAATAATATTGAAAAATAGGTTAATTCTAAGGGGGCAATTTGTTGATCGAAAATATTTGGTTTCGAGAAATACCGTGCTCAAAATATAATGGATTTCTATTTCAAGAAATGGAGGTAGTATCGAGAAAGGTTTATCGAGGAACGAGAAGCAGGAGGCCAGAAGCCAGTCGATGAATAAAGGTTTTTGAAGTTGATTTTTAGCAGTTACATACCTGGTACAGAAAGAGCGGGAACGGTTACTCGAAGATTAACACACACGGAAGTTACTCTTGAATTTGATTGGTCGGAGACTTTAATAAATAGATAAAAGATCGATGAAGAAGAGGTTGGAACTTTACTTTAGAAAAAGTACTCAGGCACACTCATATACCAGCGATTTACTGAGTCTATATTCGAGTCATTTTTCTATAGAGTTCCTTCCATGTCTTTACATTTCCTTTAACTTTCTTGAAACTTTTACTTTTTTTTGCGAATTTACCTTTCAAGCAAGTTGTCTTTCCTGTTTTCCTTTAAGTTTCTGTACTTTATTTTGGATTTTAAAAGTCCTTTGATTTTACCGAAAGGCATTTTACTGATCTTTTAAATTCAATGTAATTTATTTCAATTCCAATCAATTTATTTTCGAATTACTTTATTTATCTTTTAGATTTTCTTTTATTTTGTTCAATAAAAAAATCCTTTGATTCACTTTAGAAAATTGTACTCATAGAAGAGTAGATTTTGCTCTCAGACCATTAGATATTAAACTACTTTCGATTTGTTAAAAATCGATAAAACACTAACACAATTGTTTATGAACTTTTATTTTTAAGGTTCTATGGGACACCAATTGCAGCAATTAAGAGGATATAAGTGGATCACATCATGGCAACAAATATTCATTTCTTTTTGAGTAGTATGGTGTGGTATGAATAAGTTCCTAACTATGCAGGAAGAAGTGTTTGACTGCCTTTTAAGTGGGTAGCTATAAACTAAGTGTGTTTTATCAATAAAATTATATCTTGTATTTTATAGAAGATATAAGGTGTGTGTGCATTGTAATTTATTGAGAACACTAGTGTATTTTTATGTATGATAGTGAATTGTAATAATTTTATACGATTCAAGGGTTGTGGTTTGTGTTGAACTCGTAAGAAAATAAAGTTGAGAATGGTATGTAGATATATTTTTGCATAAAATCGTTTTCATATATAAAGTTGACCCTATATTTCAATAAAAATTCAACATGTGTATTCCTTGCTCGCATAAAATGTGCTTCTATAATAATGATGTATATTTTTCATTTTTAAAAAATGTGATTGTTAGATAAGATCTTATGCATTAGCTATGAGTATAGAGATAATGAGTATCTTAGTAATCTATTTCGATGTAATTATTAGAACATTCATGACAGCATGATTTTAAATTAATAAAAAATGTAAAATACATTTTTTGTGCGAACATTTTTTTGAAGTTTAAAAAAATAAATTTTTTCTCTATTTTCTTTTATAATTGATTCAAAACTTTCAATCTTACTTGGAGAAAAATATACAACAGGTACATACAAAATACCACAAAAACCTATTTTCATCCAATCACGCAAAACATAGCAACTCCCATTACTAAAGCTAAAAACTTGGATAATAGTTCTTCAAAACAACCCTATCTAAATGGCTTAGCTAAGAAGACAACCACATATCAAACACCCAACTCTCGAAAACATATTAATAATATCTAAAAAATACACCATACTCTTCTATTACTATCACTCGAATATACTACACTCTAAGTTTGGACACTTTTCTTTTTTTTTTTTTTTTTTTGAAAGAAAACTTTATATTAAACAACAAGGTCCAAAATATCTAAATGGACCTGATTACAAATCTCTAAGAGAGTTTCTTCCAACCATATTAAGTTTGGTCTGGTAAGTGCCAAATTTGCTAGAGAGTGCGCTACTAAATTACCTTTTCTTTTTACATGTAAAAATTTGTAAAGCCTAAACCTATTCAAAAGAGCTTTACAGTTTGCTATGATGGTGCCAAAAGGACCAGTAAGGTTATGTGTTGAGACTAAAACTTCTACAATTCCAATGTTATCACCTTCTATTTCCAAATCAAAAAAACATCCATGGGCTGCTATATTCAAGCCCATGAATATTGCCATTGCCTCTGCTTTCATAACTGAAAGTAAGTAATGAGTCTCCAATGTGGCAGCAGCCATAACTACCCCCTCCCAATCTCTAATTACCACACCTACACCACCGGTCTTCCCATTAATCACAGCCGCATCAACATTTATCTTGTACTGTCCAGGGGGAGGAGCGATCCAAGTGCTTGGGCTCAAGCTCCCAGGAGGCGTCTTTTGCATTGTCGTCGTAGATTGTATGGACACTTTTCTTTGGTACTATAGATTAAGAATTTTTACACACACACCATTATACAACCCATTCTTCAAAATTCAACCCCAAAGAAAACAAGATCATTGTAATAAGTTAATATCCCAACCTGACCAAAACTAGTTCTTTTCCTTGCTCTAAACCTTAGTTTTATGCTAACTTTTTCTAGAACTTTTCTGTCATTTATGACTGTCCTCCAAAATTATTTCAAAATTGCATTCTCATTACTACAATATGTTTTCTATATGACTGTCATTTTTATTCTCATGCCCATAAACTTTTCAACTTTTCTCTAGCTCTTTCTTAGTTAGTTTTTTCTTCTTCTGTGACTATCCTTTTTTATTCTTACATCACTACTAAAAAATAGTTGATTAGCTACAGATTTTTCTGTAAATATTTATCGAAATTAACAAATAATTTTGTTTGCTGCAATTTTTGCTGCAAAATTCAATCTGCAGTATATGAACTCATGGATAACTATTGCTACGAATTCTTAAATTTGCAGGTAATTTATCTACGAACTTTATCGCAAAAAATCTATAAAATTCCCAGATAATTTCATAATAAATTAAATAATTTGTCGAATTTTGTTTTAAATTTAGCTTCAAATCTTTCACATGTACCAAATTCACAACAAAATTCATAGGTTCATGTGACAACAACTTTCACAAATAATACACCCTCAGTAAAATTCACAATTAATTTTTACAACAAAAATTACCACTTACCTTTACAGGAAATTTCGCAAATAATCAATTTGCGACAAAATTCATAGCTAATCTTTACAGCAAACAAACTCCGCAAGTAACAAAATTCACAACAAAAATCATAACTAAATTTGTCCTGTTCTTTTGCTTTTTTTTTATCTTGCATATATTTTTCTGATTTGTCCCCTTTTTTCTCTCCTTTGTTGCAAATTCCTTTTATGTGGATCTTTCTTCCCTTTTGTCTTGTCCGTTCAAGCCAAGATTACACCAATTTCTTTTTAATGATGTCTTCAATGCAAGGTGGATATAGAGGGGTTGAGATCAACTCGTTATCCTTCTCTTCGTGTGCCAATTTTCTTGTTCTTATTGGAATAAATTAATTTCAATAACTCAGATTATCCATATTGAATCACCAAAAATATATTATAATGCGGAAGCGTACCTTTACTCATAAGAGTCAGAAATTGATGGAAGGATTTGGATCTTGTGGTTCTTTCAATCTTAAGCCTTCTGTATCCCTAGGCGGCTGAATTGCAACTCTTTTGATGGGGAAAGAGCAACAAAGGCGGCATTGGTATATTGGGGACCCAAACCCTGAAGGCCTATTTATATTTGAGCATGGCACCCATTAAACCCTAAAACCCAAATAAAATAGTATCTAAAGTCCAAAAGATAATATATCTAAAATCCAAAAGATAATTATCTAAGGAACAAAAGATAATATCCGGTTTTAATCTCATTTAATTCCAAATCAAAAGTAATAATGACTTATTCAATTTAACATTTATAACAATAAATGAGATCATCATTATATAAGTCATTTAATTTGAAATAGCATAATTTGTGATTATAATTAATATATGTATTGCCCACAAATAAATTAGGAAATTAAAATAATTTCCTAACAATCTCCTACTTGGGCTATACATATACTCTTTCTTGATATAATCACATCTTATAAACTTTATGCGTGCATCTGAATGCTATTTCTCTCATTACTTTAACAATCTGGTCCGTCTCATACATTAGATATGGAACTATCGCAGCTTTTATCACATTAATGTCATGACTAAACCAAGACAATCATCATCCTAATATACTTAACAACATAGATCAAATTTGGATGAGTAATATGAAAATTACATGCCAAGTGATCTCATGCATGTCTATTTCCAGCTGGTCCAAACTTTATTGAGATCAAACACAATATAAATATTGCAAAATGAATATTTCACATAACATGAAACAAACCATCAACTTAATTCTGCAGAAACATAATTCAATTATCTGTCATAGGACATATAGCATAAAATAAACTCCCACTAAACTAAGGCATCACAAATATTGACACCCATCCGAGCAGTGTGCTCATGAAAGACTTTAGGGACCAATCCCTTGGTTAGTGAGTCTGCTAGCATATACTCTGTTTCTATATGTTCTATGGAAATCTGTTTTTTTCTTTAAACTTTCTCCTTAACAACTAAGAACTTGATGCCTATATGCTTCGATTTTGTCAAGCTCTTATTGTTGTTGGAGTATAATACTGCTGACTTATTGTCACAAAATATCTTTAATAGCCTTTCAATGTCATCTACTATATGAAGCTCAGTGACAAGGTTTTGCAACCATATGCCATGAAATCAGAATCAGAGTACCTAATGATCTCCAAATTTTCTGATCTCCGATAAGTAAGCATGTAATCCTTTGTTCTCTTTAAATAACGCATTATGCGTTTAACAGCTATCCAATTATCCATGTCCAGATTGCTCAAGTATCTACCCAACACTCCCACTATAAATGATATATCGGGATGTGTGCAAACTTGAGCATACATTAAATTCCCTAGTGCTAATGCATAAGGTTTATCATGCATTGCTGTCTTCTCAAGATCATTTTGGGGCATTGCTTGAGACTAAACTTGTCTCTTTTAGCTACGGGTGTGTCAATTGGTCTACAACTTTCCATGCCATATCTACTTAAAATCTTTTCGATATAGTTCTTTTGTGATAATTCAAGAATATCTTAAGAATGATCTCTTAGTATCTCGATTTGTAATACAAAAGAGGCATCACCAAGATCTTTCATTTCGAATTTGTTCGATAGAAATTTCTTAGTTTCATGCAACAAGCCTATATCGTTACTGGCAAGTAGAATGTCATCAACATATAAGACCAAAAAGATGTATTTACTCCCACTGAACTTGCAGTATACACATTTCTCTATAATATTTACCTCAAAATTATATGAGGTAATAACTTGATGAAACTTGTGAAACCATTAACGGGAAGCTTGTTTGAAATCATAGATGAATTTTCTCCTTTCTCTGTTGGATCTCCTTAATGACACTTCTTAAGGTTGTTGAGCTTGTTGTATGGGTTGGGATTGAGAAGGATTCTCATTATTTTCCTGTACTATAGCAGCATCTTGAGCAACAACAATATTCTCATTGTTCTCTTGTACTGCAACTGGATCTACAGTAGGATTCTCATTATGCTCTTGTACTATAACTGTATCTTGAACAATAATAGGCACAAAGACCAGATCATTGTCAGTTATAGAATCCTCATCAAAAGATACATTTCTAATATTTTCTTCCCCCCAAACTCAACATCCTCAAGAAATCTCACATTTCCCATTTCAAAAAATAGACCTTGATGCAGGATTGTAAAACTTGTACCCCCGTGAACGCTCGGCGTAACCAACAAAATAGCAACTAATTGTCCTTGAGTCCAATTTTCTTTCATGCGGCCTATAAGGTCGCGCCTCACCTGGACATCCCCAAATATGCAAATGCTTTATACTGAGCCTTTTCCCAGTCCAAATTTCATATGGGGTTTTGTTAACTGCTTTGCTTGGTACCCTATTAAGGATGTACACTGCAGTCTTTAAGACTTCTCCCCAGAGTGATTCAGGCAAGGAAGAATGACTAATCATACTTCTTACCATGTCCTTAAGAGTTCGGTTTCTTCGTTCTGCAACACCATTCATGCTAGGTTTTCCTGGCATGGTGTATTGCGGAACAATACCACACTCCTCTAGGAAAAGAGAGAAAGGCCCAGGATGTTACTCACTTGAACCATCATGTCTTCCGTAGTATTCACCACCACGATCAGATTTGACAGCTTTAATTTTCTTTCCAAGTTGAAGTTCAACTTCAGCTTTGAAAGACTTAAAAACATCCAAGGCTTAGGACTTTTCATGAATTAAATATAGATACCCGTAATGAGAGTAATCATCTATGAATGTAATAAAGTACTGTTGTCCATTCCAAGAGACAGTAGGGAATGGGCCACATATATTGGTATGTATCAGTTCTAAGACATCTTTAGCTCTATCGGCACCTAATTTCTTTTCGTTTGTCCTTTTTCCCTTTATGTACTCAATGCAGACTTCAAAATCCGCCAAATTTAGGGGTCCAAGAATTCCATCCGACACGAGCCTCTGAATTCTCTGTTTAGAGATGTGACCTAGGCGTTTATGCTATAATGATGCTGAATTCTTATTTAGTTTTTGTTTTGTACCCGTTTGCAGTATTTCATTATTATAGGAATTTAAGTTAAGCCTATATAGATTATCCACCAAATGAACAGAGCAAATATTATTCGAATTCTAGAAGAGACTAACTTTATTGTCTCTGAACGAACAAAAATAACCTGATTTGTCCAAACGAGAAACAGAAACCAAATTCCGTCTAAATGACGGTACATAAAATGTCTCTAATAAATCCAAGTAAAATCCACTCGTGGAACATAATCTAAAGCTTCCTATAGATTCGACTGCAACTATATTACCGTCTGCCACATAGATGTATCTTTCAGCATCACTTGGCGGTCGGCTCCACAGACAACCCTGCATAGTAACACTTACATGAGTAGTAGCAGCAGAATCTACCCACCAAGTATCAAAAGGTGCATAACTTAAACTAGCCTCAGAACAAATGAAAGTAAGAATTAAAACCTTCTTTACAGCCCAGGTGGCATATTTGGTACAATTCTTCTTCATGTGTCCCACCTTCTTACAGAAGAAACAAGTTGAAACTTGATCCTGTTTCTTAGCCTTTTTCTGCTGAGAAGGCACATCCGCAGTAGTATCACGCTTTCTTTTATACTGAGAAGATGAAGTCATATGAGCACTTTCAGTCTTATCTTGCTGTAGCCTCTCTTCTTCTTGCACACAGTGAGATATAAGCTCATTTAAGGACCAAGTGTTCTTCAGAGTGTTATAACTCACTTTGAATTGCCCAAAGTGTGCATGAAGGGAAATCAAAATGAAATGCACGAGTAAATCTTCAGACAACTCTAACTTTAGTGCTTTCAATTTTGAAGCAAGATGAGACATTTCCATAATCTACTCCCTTATGTTCCCTTTACCTTTATACCTCATGGAGACAAGTTTGCTCAAAAGACTACTTGCCTCCGCTTTTTCATTCTTAGTAAAGAATTTTTCAACATCTTTTAGGAACTGTTTGGCATCTTTATCCTCAGTAATTGAGCCCCGAAACGTCTCAGGAATTGAGCGTTTCATGATCATAATGCTCATTCAATTGGAAGTGGGTTTCTCCTCTCGAAGAGTTATATCTAGATCCATACAATCGAGGACAATCTCCAAGGCATCCTTCCAAACTTTAAAGTTTGAACCATTCAGCATAGGAATACTGCTAATTTGTGCAGAAACATTGGTAGTTAAAGCCAGAGTTTCTGGATTAGAATAAAAAGGAACATGCAGTAAATATTAGTTAAATAATGGGAAAAACCATATTGAGATATCTAGAACAACATTAATTTTTAATCTTTGGATAGAAAATTAACTGTAAGTGATACTCTCATTGTAGTAATCAAATATTATCGAAATTTCTGTCACAAATTGAGCCTTTCTTTGGACTGACTTAATGCGCACATAGAAACTTAAATTTCGCAACCTATTTATTAC
The DNA here is from genome assembly GCF_003086295.3 of Arachis hypogaea. NCBI lineage: Eukaryota > Viridiplantae > Streptophyta > Magnoliopsida > Fabales > Fabaceae > Arachis > Arachis hypogaea. The sequence goes on from NC_092047.1 coordinate 12,197,315, forward strand.
CGCATATATTTTCTATTAATTGGCCAAACAATAACCTTCTTTTGGGCCAATTATTGACCGCATAATTAATAGAAAATAAACAAAAGTGTGTAATGCTTATTATTTAGCCAAACAATAAACTTCCTTTGGGCCGATTATTGTTCGCATAAATAATAAGTATTACTTTATTCTTAATCAGTTACTCAAATATTTATTTACCATCAATATGTGTATGTAATTCGGCCAAATATAGACCTTCTTTTGGGCTGACTAATATTCGCATGAATTACATATCACCATATTCCTAATATTTTGAATAAATCAATTTTCACAAAAGAGACTACTTTGGCAGCATAATGTTCAATCAATTTATTCTAAAACCAAATTTTTATAAAATAGATAGGTATAATAATCCAAATTGTTACTAATTTCTTTATGTAACAATTAATATTTTTTTTATTACTCAAATATTATTGATGTGTACTCGTAATTTGGCCAAATATAAATCTTTCTTTGGTAGATCAATATTTACATAAGTGACATATACATATTAATCCTTATATCCCAAGAAGATAATTCATTAATTTTATATCAAACTAATGACACATACAATTAAATTCAAAAAAAATTATAATTCAATAATGCTCAGTTAATTTAACAAAAGATGAAAACCGTATATAAATCATTAGTTTATGAGCATCATTTTATATAAAAAAAAATTAACCAAAAGATGCTCAGCTTACATTATAAGCACACAACAATCAAAATATATATATCCAAACGATCAAATATATATGTATGTAAATGGCCATGTCAGTATGTATATAAGAGCACTATAACCCAAATCCACAACGGTATATATTATATATGTGCAACAATAATTGACAGGGCCGTAGAAGAATAGTGTTCATCCATTATATATATAATGAGGTAATGACCAAATCAGTACCCGAAAGATTCAAACGCTGATATTTAAGTACTTCACTATTGTTATTGACAAAATGGTCCTTAAAAGATTTTAAAATTTGACAAGCGTACCCACGAGTTCACTGGAGCACATTTCCGGCAAGCACAGTGCTGACATGGCCACTGCATTTTGATGACATGGCAAATACCCTTCCCCACCCTAATTCTTCTCCTTCTCCTTCCCCCTCCCCAACGCACTCCCCCCTTCCCCTTTCTAATGCATTCTCCCCCTCCCCAACCCTAATCCTTCCCTCCCCCTCCCTAATCCTAATCCCCCATCTCCAACGCACTTCTCCCTCCTTAATCCAAAATCCCCCTTTTCGAACCCTAATCCCCTTCCTTAACTAATTCTCCACTAAAACCAAGACAAGCTATTACTTTTACCAGAATTAATTAAAAACCAACATGCTGAAAGTATAGCATAACAGAAGAATACTACAGCATCAGAGTAGTTTTGAAAGAAATGGTGGTTGAAGAGAACAACAGCAACAACAACAATGGTGGGTGGGCACCAATAGGGTCTCCAATGAATGTGAATGTGCAGAGCAGAGATGACTCCCATTTGACCAACTTCGAGAGTTCAGTCAACGCTGTCTCCTTTGGCTTTGTGGCCACTGCCATCCTCATCTCCATGTTCCTTCTCATGGCCATCTTTGAGAGGTTCCTTAGACCCAACAACTCCGATGAATTCTCCCCCTCTGCTCGCCGGACTTCCACTGATCTTGAGCCCCAGATGGCCTTTCCCGGCAAGCTTGGCCACCCTTCACCCAAAAGTGCTTTCTTTCATGCCAAAAAGTGCTTTCTTTCATTGGTGTTTTACTGATTTACTCTTTATTACTCTCACATTTTTCTGAGGAATGCTGATTATTGCAAAGTGCTGTTTTTTACTTCAAAAGTCTTGCCTTTTTTTTATTCAGGGTAGCTAAATTTGGGTTTTGGATAATTCATGATGAGGATTCTCTGACAAAAGATGAAGATTTAGTTTCCTAATTCTGGTTGGCGACAGCAGTGAAGACGAAGGAGAGATAGAGTTGAGAGTGTGAGACACTGGGTTGGGAAGGGGATTAGAATTCAAAAGGGTAAAGGAAGGGGATTAGGGTTCAGAAAGAGGAATTTTGGATTGAGGAGGGGGAAGTGCGTTGGAGATGGGGGATTAGGATTAGGGAGGGGGAGGGAAGGATTAGGGTTGGGGAGGGGGAGAATGCATTCAGGAAGGGGAAGGGGGAGTGCGTTGGGGAGGGGGAAGGAGAAGGAGAAGAATTAGGGTGGGGAAGGGTATTTGCCATGTCATCAAAACGCAGTGGTCATGTCAGCACTGTGCTTGCCGGAAATGTGCTCCGGTGAACTCGTGGGTACGCTTGTCAAATTTTAAAATCTTTTAAGGACCATTTTGTCAATAACAATAGTGAGGTACCAAAATGTCAGCGTTTGAATCTTTCGGGTACTGATTTGGTCATTACCTCTATATATAATTTTGCGGTGCGATAATGTTAACGTAAGCTACGCAATATTAACGTATATCGAATAAAATAATAATAAAATTGAATATTTTTTATGACCAAATTATGGATGGCTCTGATACTATTTGTTGGAATAAATTAATTTCAATAACTCAGATTATCCCTATTGAATCACCAAAAATATATTATAATGCGGAAGCATACCTTTACTCATAAGAGTCAGAAATTAATGGAGGGATTTGGATCTTGTGGTTCTTTCGATCTTCCTCAACCAAAGCCTTCTGTATCCCTAGGTGGCTGAATTGCAACTCTTTTGATGGAGAAAGAGCAACAAAGGCGGCTTTGGTATATTGGGGACCGAAAATCTGAAGGCCTATTTATATTTGAGCATGGCACCCATTAAACCCTGAAACCCAAATAAAATAGTATATAAAGTCTAAAAGATAATATATCTAAAATTCAAAAAATAATTATCTAAGAAACAAAAGATAATATCCGGTTTTATTCTCATTTAATTCCAAATCAAAAGTAATAATAACTTATTCAATTTAACATTTATAACAATAAATGAGATCATTATTATATAAATCATTTAATTTGAAATAGCATAATTTGTGATTATAATAAATGAGATCATCATTATATATTTCTCCCACTAAAAGTTATACCTTGCTAGATTGTTGCATTTTTTATTGTAAGTTCGTAACCTCTTCCCACTGTCATTCTCCTCCCTCACCGTATCTTTGGTTTTCTCTCATCATAATATTTCCACAAGTGAACCAAAAGCTTTGTAATAATCTAACATACAGGTTGTAAATATGGAGTTCGAATTGCTCACTGATATAGAGGGACTCAGACGACACAAGTTTGTAGAGATTGTGCAGACTGCAAAGGTGCAGCACACAAAATCAAAACAAATTAAAATGTAAAAGAATAATTTAAAATTTCTCAAAAATTTTTGGTACAACAAATATTTTACCCAAAAAATCATAATTATAATTAATGAATCAAGAGTTCGTAGAGAAATACTCTTTGACATTATTACTAAATTCACGTCATAATAGATTTTCTTATTCGAAAAATAATATTATGCCAAAATATAGTGGAGAATTCCTAAGCATCATCAACATCAGCAAAAATGAAGATGGTTGCAAAACGGCACATTCAAAGTCACAAGACGAGAAGATTTTGAATTTCAACTTCCAATATTTTCGAAGTTTTTTTTTTTCAACATTCGATAAATCCTCTTGAATCTCTAGAAGCATATTAAGTCTATTTTGTGCATGATCTTGGTATGGCTTGCCAAGGACTTTCACATACTCATCCAAATTTTTCATAGCTTCGTTGAAATCTTTCTTCATGGCCTCTTCAAGCTCAGATACCAACTTCTCTGCTTTTGCTTTCACTTTATCTATCACACTTTGCACCTTGGGAAATTTGATATAGCAAGATACCTGACAGAAATATATGTCAACTATTACGGATCCGACCCACGGATCCCACGCCCGGAATAGTCTCCGAACTCGGTTACCCGAGTTCGACCCATCTCGTCCTTCTAGAAGGCCCGAAATCGGCCCGCTAGAGCTTCTAACCAACAATCAAATTCAAATACCTCCCTTATCTTAACCAAATAATATAAGATAAGATAATTACCATCACCTATATAAAGGGGAGCCCCAGACCCCCTCAGGTATGTCATTCACTCTACACACCTTATACCTCTCGAAACTGGCCAACACCAAGCCAGGACAAGGTAACCGATCGCTAATTCAAGAAGTGGTCAGAAAGTCGTCTGTATCAACCGCGACCGACACCAGCCTACCGATCTCCGACCAGGAGTCATGGAGCTCCCCTATCCTACAATACCTCCTCAACGGAGTACTACCCGAGGATCCTAAAGAAGCAAATCAGATAAAAAGAAAAGCCGCTAACTACACCGTCGTAACAGGACAATTGTACAAACGAGGACTCTCGCAGCCCCTACTCAAGTGCGTCGAGCCCGGGGACACGGAGTACATACTCTGCGAAAACCATGAAGGCTACTGCGGCCATCACATCGGAGGCAAAATCCTGGCCCATAAAGTTATCCGGGCTGGATACTTCTGGCCCTCGGTCATCAGGGACCCCATGCAGCCGGTAAAAAACTACAGCAAATGCCAGATACATGCCAACTTCCACCAAGCCGCCCCACACCAGCTCAACCTCATAACGGCGGAACGGCCATTCGGAACATGGGGGCGTCGACCTCGTCGGCCCTTTTCCCACGGCACACGGACAACTCCAATACCTCATCGTCGCCATAGACTACTACACCAAATAGATCGAGGCTGAACCCCTGGCCTCCATCACGGCAACCCAATGCCGAAATTTCTTATGGAAATATATAATAACCCGGTTTGGGATTCCCTAGATTGTAATCTCGGACAATGAAACCTAATTCACCGATAAAAAATTCAGAGAATTCTTGGAGGGGCTACACATATCCCACCGTTTCAGCTCGGTGGAACACCCCCAGACAAACGGACAGGTGGAGTCCGCAAACAAGATAATAGTCAAGGGACTCAAGAAACGGCTTGATGGGGCCAAAGGGCTATGGGCCGACAAACTTGGATCAGTCCTCTGGTCATACCGAACCACACCCCAGACATCCACAGGGGAAACCCCTTTTCGCCTAACATACGGCGTAGAAGCCATTATCCCGGTAGAGGTAGGAGACCCGAGCAGTAGAAGAACAATCGGAGGCAACGACGAAGAGGCAGAATGGGACCTCATGGACGAGGTGAGAAGCATAGCCCATATACGAGAGCTAGTCCTAAAGCAAAGAATCAGCCTAAGGTATAATCGTGGCATAGTCCGACAGAAATTCACACCCGAAGACCTCGTCCTACGACGGAACGACATCGGCACCCCCACCCCCGGAGGAGGGAAACTCACCCCGAATTGGGAAGGCCCATACAGAGTCAAGGCAATAATAGGAAAGGGAGCATACAAGCGCGAACGACTTAACGGCGCCGAGATCCTAAGGACCTGGAACGCCGCCAACTTGCGACGATATTACGCGTAGGCTCATCCCTTACCTTCAAGTCATCTTTTACTTATTCCTTTGCTTTATTTTCTTTTGAGTTATTTTCATTTGCATATAAATGTTATTTTCGGGTACTCTTTCCCACCACATCGGAGGGTTTTAACGAGGCCCAACTTAATAAAATTCCATTTATACTACGGACTTGCCTTGCTTTTCCCTATACCATTGCCACAACCCCCCATAACGGAAAAACAACAAACGGCCAACATCGAGGATCGATCACCCTCGAGGCCTAAAAACAGATATCCATAACAAACGACTAAACGGCTTATTAACAAACATCCTAAGTCACGACAAAAAACGACTCATGGATGACTAGCGAAAGTCAATACAAACGGCTTAGGAATAAAGAGCCCAAACGGCCAAAGCACACTCATGCCAACTAAAACGGGTCAAAAAACAAACGGCCCCGACGGCCCAAAAAACATAAGTAACCAAAGTCAAAAGCATTCAAAGTCATAAAAATGGCCACACGACCAGAAAATCGAAAAAAAGATTACAAGTTTCTAAATCGGCACAAACAGAAGAAAAAAGAACACGAGGAGCCCTACTCAAATATCCACGATGCGACCATCCTGGACGACCTTGAACGCCCCCATGACAGACACGTCGACACCCGGGGCAAGAACCTGAGCTTGGGCCCTCATCGTCTCTTCAGTCGCCGATATCGCCTCTTTCGCATCAGCCAACAGCTCTGCCTTCTCCTTCTTCAGACCCTCAGCTTCGGCCTTCAAACCCGCCGCTTCAGTCTTCAAGGTCTCCATCTCGGAAAGGAGCACGGCAGCACGGGTCTCATCATCCGAAGCTTTCTTCCGCTCCCCTTCAAGCTGAGCTACTAGTGAAGTCTCAACCTCCAAAAGACGGAGGATCTCAGCCCCAACCTCCTCGAACGACTTCACCGCCTTTTCCCTCGCCACCTCAGACGCTTCAAGCTGCTCCTTCAGCTTATCTACCTCAGACTGAGCCAAGCGCAGCTTCTTGTCAAGAAGGCCAACCTGAGCCATAACGGGTTCAGCCTTCCGAACTATCACAGCGGAACGAAGGAGGGCCCGATACACCGACTTGGCTTGGAAAGTCACGTCATAATTATCAAAAAACCCTCGGTGCCAGGCATCAAGTACTGATCAATGAAAGCCGGAGCATCGAAACTCTGGTCCATCATGGACGGAATAGCACCTTCTTCCCTCAAATTCTCGCTACTGATCTCTTCCGGCCTCTTCCGCTTCCGGGAAGCCTCAGTAGCCGAAACAACACCACTTCCTCATCCCCGACAAAAATTGCCAAGCCAGGAGAGACGCGTCCACCACCCCTAGCCCAAGCCCCAGCCGAGACCACCTCCTGCGAAACAGCCCGAGAATCCCCGGCACGACGGGAAGAAGGAGTGGAGGGCAAAGCTGCCGACGCTTCTTCTCGGTCCATGGCCGCCTTCAGCCGTGCCAAAGATGTCATACCTCCAGCCATCTCAACTGGAAAAAGTCCAGCAAGTAATAGAAACAAGTAAAGCTACACACCAACAAAAGTCCAGCAAGCAATCGGATCCCCCATCACATCCCTAGGTTCAAGGGACGCTCCCTAAACAAATGCTAGAGAACACTGGCGACGTCCCGATCCTCCGGGGACAAGAACTCCTGAGTTACCCGTGTCAGAACCGACGGCCCCTCGCCGTAATTCGAATACGTCGAAAACCGACGTTCCCCCTCCAATGTTAACCAGAAGGGATGATGCCCCTTAGCAGGACGCACCTTGAAGTACCCCCTTTAAAACCATGAAAAGAGTCCTCGTATAAACCGAAGACACAACGGTGAGGTTGGGTCCTAAACGACATGTACCCCTTCTTATGCTTCCCCTCTTTGGTATGCAAGGTGCATAAGAAGAGGAAAAGGAAAAGGAAAATGTTCACTGAGTCTGGGAGCTCCAGGTACTCACACACAAGCTCGAAAGTCCGAATCGCCGCCCAGCTATTTGGATGCTGCTGGGACGGCACCACAGAACACCGACTCAACAACTGCTGGACAAAAGGCGAAAAGGGGAGCCGCACGCCGAATTAGGTGAACATCGCCTCATACACCCACATCCGATTCAGAACGGTCGGCGAGTCGAGATTGGTGTAACAAACTCTCTCGTCGACCCCGGGGAGGGCAAGCTCATAATGGCACTCGGCGTTGCCACCCCCATAAACAACTCCCTGATCGCGGAGCCGCTAAAGGTCCGCCTTCGTCATCCGCGATGGTGTCCCCCAAACATCACTAGTTACCTAGGAATAAAGGGAGGGAACGCCCCCCATCGAGATCACCGGAGCGCCTACACCCTCAGTCCTCCGCCGAGTCATACCTAAAACAGAGATGAGCACCACCATCAGGAAAGCCGCGCGGCAAAAAACACTGAGGAAAAACCAAACAGACGCCACTACCTACTGCCAACTACACAGTGGTGCTCATCCCCTCAAAAATGAAACCCACTACCCCAAAAAACAAAGCACCATCACACAAAAACAGGACACTGTCCCAACCCACACTAAGCAAAAACACCAAACAAAAGCAAGGAAAAATTCGCATATAGCAAGCAATGCAGATTACAAAAGGTAAATGGAAAAGAACACCAACCTAATAAGTCAAGTGCGAATTTGGAAAACACCAAAACTAGGAGTAAGAGCACGAAGAGCAACGAACAAAGGCACCAGAATGAAGGACGATAAAAGAAGGATTCGCAGAACAAACAAAACAAGAAGAAAACTGGAAAATGAAACAAATGAAGGAAGGGAGGCAAAAAATCGAAATGGTTTCGAATAATAGAAGGACAAGAATACCCTTTAAAACAAAACTGAGCACGGAAAGCAACCCAAGCGTCCCCTCACAATAAATGCTCTCTCAAAAGCGCAATGGACAGCACGCCCCAGAAAAGAAACGGCCGCAAGAATACCAAAAGATCACATCAGCCAAAGACACGAACTCCAAGGGAGATGAGCCCCAGATAAAAACCAGAGTCCGATGTGCTGTCCCCTCAAAAAGGCTCGAAAGCTACGTATCGATAAATCGAGAAAACCCACGGCCAGCAGAAGCCACATCCTTCAGCAACGGAGACCGACCTCACTCGCTCTCCCACTGCGGGGTAACTGTTACGGATCCGACCCACGGATCCCGCGTCCGGAATAGTCTCTGAACCCGGTTATCCAACCCGGGTTCGACCCATCTCATCCTTCTAGAAGGCCCAAAACCGGCCCGCTAGAGCTTCTAACCAACAATCAGATTCAAATACCTCCCTTATCTTAACCAAATAAGATAAGATAAGATAATTACCATCATCACCTATATAAAGGGGAGCCCCAGGCCCCCTCAAGTATGTCTTCACTCTATACACCTTATACCTCTTAGATCCATTCTGACTTGAGCGTCGGAGTGCCCCCATTCCTCCAGTCAAATAATCCGGCATCCGCCTCGACCTGCAAGTTTCTGATCCATCTCTCAACCCGTACTTACATCAACCAAATTTCATCACCAAGTCATCAACATGATCATAAATTAAACCAATTAAATCCTTAGTCACATACCAATCTACATTTCTTATTTATAAAATATGAATCTAAAGGGACGTATTCTTTAGGTTGCATGATAACAACTCTTGCCATAACAATGCAATATATTTATTTTAGAAGATTTAAGATTTGGAAATACAATCTTGAGCAACAAGAAAGGAAGACTGATTATAAGTAAAAATTAGAAAATCATAATAGCCGCCAGCAGAACAAATGGCAAGAGCAAGTGTTGTTGGTAACACAGATGTCAGTAGCAAAGCAGATACACCTAGGGATGGCAAAAATTTCTGAGACGCGGGGATCTCTGCGGGGACTGTCCCGAATAGAGATCCGATTGTGGGAAATTTTTTCCGTGGAGAGGGGGATGGGGGACAAAATCCCCCCGAAGCATGCATGGGGATTCCCGCCTCGTCCCCGCTATTCCCCGAAAATTTTGAATTTCCTAAATTATCCTTAATAGTTTATTTCTCATATATCTTTTTTAGTCATTTTACAGACATACATATATATAGAAACCCAAAACTCCTAATCTTTATTTGCATAACCCTTCTTCAATTCAGAGATCCCTAACGCTGTCTATACTCCATCCAACCTCTCTGCAGCCACCCCCTCGCCACCCTTCTTACCACATCGTCACTCCTCACCGTGCCATCACCCTTACCGTGTCGTAATTTCTATTTGCGACATTCTTTTTTGTAACTCTGTCGTCGTGTCCATTCTCCTCTCTGTTGCCGTGTCTCCCACCTCGTCCACTGCTTTATCCTTTGGCTCATTGTTTCGTTTCTCCATTGCGTCATTTCGAAAGAAGTCACCATCGTGTTATTTAGACTTTTTGTATAAAATCTTGCAGTTTTTGTATAAGATAGATACTTGCAGCTCTATTCATATGAAAATTAATAATTAGTTATAATTATTATGTAGATGGGAAATGGGGTCCCGGCGGGGAATGGGGCCCTGTGGAGAATGAGGATGGGGAGCAATATTCCCCCACGGCGGGGAATGGGAACGGGGATGGGGAGCAAATCTGAGGGCAGGGATGGGGAGCAGGGAGGCATCCCCCACTCCCGCCCTGCCCCCATTGACATCCCTAGATACACCAGCCACACCCACTCCACCAAAAGTCGATAAAAACTAAAATTTAAAAAATTTCAGATATATTGACAGTATAATAACTATAATTTTAAGGGGAAAAATTTGGTAATAAAAAATTTTCAGCCATAATTAGCCAAAATTTTTCATAATGTACTTCATTTATATAACTTAATAATATTTTAATTTTCTATTTCACTCTCCTATCAATTTATTTATCATATTCTTATCAACCCCACTTATTAATGATATTAATTATAATATCATATCCCTAACTATTAGACATTCTTGTAATCACTATTTAATATTTCCTTTTATAATTTGAATGTTATAATGTCATATGATTCTCTCTCCTATGCTTAATAAATAGATACCAATGGAATGGCATCTTTACAGAGAGATTCAAATCTTAAACTTAAGAATACAATAATTATTAATAACAATTAAAAACGATAATAATATTAATTAAATGATTTTAATTGTAATTGATTTTTATTTCCTTTAATTCATTTATTATTATTACAAACGTTGATAAATGTAAAAGCTTGGTTTAATAGGCTAAAAATCACAACTCTATTTCAATTACAAGCACAATTGGGATAGGACAAAGAAATTTATAAGAAGGAATTGAAGAATAATTTGAACAACAGGCAAACTCACCCAATAAGATTATTGTCCGTCAATCAATTTTCGAGAATATGAAAGACTACACTAACTTTGATGAGATATGGTAATAAACTGATTTAATTTTTTTTATGTGCATCTATAATTATACTATACTAACTAAGTTCATACACATAGTATTCATAAGTTCATATACATAACATCCATAATTATATACAACTAACATCTAAAATTAAATTAATGTTTATTAGATATTACATCCATACACATATTATTTTTTAGTTATTGCATAAGTAACTATCAAATTAACATAGATGTTTTTAAATTTTTTCATAATTGAATTTAAAAAATGTCAAAAATTCTTAAATTAATTTATTCAATTGATAAATTTACTCATAACATCCATAAATTCATACGCATAACATCGAGAATTTCATATTAATAACATCCATAATTTTGTACTCATAATATTCATAATTTCATACATATGATGTCTATAATTAATAAATTTTTATAATTAATATTACCAAATTTTAAACTATGCGTCTTATTGTATTTTTTAAATTATCTCATATGTGCACTAATAGGTCATAATTTTAATTATTTTAATATTTTTTATTTAATATTCATATGTATGCTTATTTATTAATTTTAATATGACGAGTTAATAATTATTTTTAAAAATTTATTTTTTAATTTTTTTATATCTTATTTTTTATTTTTTATTTTCTAATAGTTTATATGTAAAATATGAGTTGTGCAGTAGAAGTTGTTAAAATTTTTGAATTTAACCTCCATAATTTCTGTAGAAAAATTGCATTTTAATGGGTTATAATGTGAGTGAAGAATTTTAGAAATTTAATTTGGGAGAAATTGAAATTAATTTTAGAAAAAATATTAATGACTCCAAGCACATAGAAAAATAATAGGTAATAAAGAGAGTAAGTGATAAGAAGATGTATATCACTTACTTATCAAGAGAATAAAAATTTTTATATGATATTTGTATGATGTCAAACCTCAATATACAAAAGGAAAACGATCATGAGAACATTTACTACTGAAGAAGTTCCACATGGGATGGGATCCACATTACCTTGAAGTCACCCAAACAACTAAACCGTTGCTCCGGGTTTCTCTTTGCATAACAACACTAATGGAAAAAAGTAACTAAAAAAATGAAGCAGCAACCCAGATGCATGAGTGTAGCAGCAATAATAATTTCTCAACATATAGACATCACTTTGGAGGCCTTAACCTTACTTGAATACAATACTGTGACCACAGTTATCCATATCACTTTGAATGTTAACCCTAACAAGGCCAAAGCCCAGAGACACTTCAAACTTATTAGACAAGCATATTCTTCTCTTCCACAATATAATATTACATAAAACAGCTTTGATCCACTTACCATCATATCTCACCAACTTGTTGCTCAAATGACTTTGAAGCTGCACTACTGCACTCTCAGCTTGATCCACTTTCTTTAATGACTCATTCTTCTCAATTAATCTCACTATTTTCGTGATTCAAAGATGGCCATCGTTTTTCAAAAGACTCCTTCTATAATCTCCCTTGTTGGGCAACCAGTTTTCATATTCTCCAAGTAAATTCTGTGTTCAATCAACAAACAATTTAGCATACACATACAGCAAATAATGTTTTATAATTGCATTAAATTATGCTGATAATCGGATGAAGCAGCACTGATGATGAGTTATTAGCACAATCATAATTAAACATGTAAGTTAGTTCCTTTGTGCTCAATTTGTATCATTTTTAATTTCGCTTTCATGTTTTGCAATTCACCAAAACGAATAGTCTAATCAAGGAGCAAAGGAGAAATAAATAAGGACTGTTGGTGAGGTTTTTTATTTTTTATTTTTGAAAAAATAAATAAAATTGGAAACGGTTATGGTTTCATTGTGATTTTGTATGGATATAATCTCATAATTATGACAACCAGAGTTATGAAATTAGGCCATGTAACAAATTAGCTAAAAATACACACTAGTTAATTTAATAGTTATATATTTATATTTGATATGGGAAAGTTTTACTTTTGGTTAACAATCCTTCAACTCAAATCATATGGAGAGTTTTGCATTTTTCAATCTCAAAACCTTTTTAACTTTAGCCAATATCTAATACAATTGTTTATGAAATTTTAATTTTAAGGTTCTATGGGAGACTAAATACACTAAGAGGATATAAGTGGATCCCATCATGACAACAAATATTCATTTCTCTAAGTGTGGTGTGGTGTGCATGATATGAATAAGTTCATGTATTACTATGTAGGAAGAAGTGTGTGATTGTCTTTTAAGTGGCATAGCTATAAGCTAAGTGTATGTTTTTATGAATAAAATTATACCTTGTATTTTTATACAAGATATAAGATGTGTCTGGTTAAGTTATTGAGAGCACTAACTTATTTTTATATATGAAAGTTAATTTATCTATTATCTATATATTAAAACAGAGTTAAAAAGAGCATTTATATTCATTCTTATTCTCCTAGATTTTTATGCTATGTCAGCTTAAGTTTCTCTATTATGATGTTATATCAGCTTAAGTAATAAAATTATCTTTTAATCTTTTCATTTTTAATTAAAATACTTCTCAATTCTTTTGATCCTTTTATTATGTAATGGATTAGTGTTATTGGCATTAATAAAGGTAATTAAATTTTATAATTATCTTTTATATGTTACAACAGTAACTATAATTGTCACTTTAATAGTCATAAATAATAAAAACAATATAAATATATGTATACCTAAATATAAATCTCTAATTCTAAAATATCCATTTACATTCATAGTACAGCTTTTCTAAAAAAATTGAATTTTTATAATATATTAAAACAGAGTTTAAAATAGTCTCTTAATAGAAATTATTTTTAATCTTTTTATTTCTAATTAAATTATTTTTTAATCTTTTGGCTTCTATTTCTCATGTTTGGCATTATTGTAATTTAATAGGATTTTTTTTTATTTTTCTTCTCACTTTTATAGTATTTTTTTTAGGTTATTCTATACTCTTCATATTCTCTTATTTTTTACTTTTATATAGGATACTATATGATTTCAATGGTAATATTAATTATTTTTAATAGATATAAATTGAGTAATAAAACATAATTCATCATCTTTTTTCATACTCATTCTTTCTTATATTTATTATATAAATCAACATTCACTCTACAGCTCTTCTTTGTCTTTCTTTTTACATAATCTCATGCCTCTTATCAGTGACAGAGCTTGAACAGATTTTTTGGGAGACAAAAATTTTTTAACATAAAAATTATATAATAATATTTATATTAAAATAAAATTTATAAAATAATATTTTTAAGTTTATTACTAATATGACAATAAATAAAAAATTATATAGATAGATATTATAAAATACTTTAAGAATTTTAAAATTAAAATTGTAAAATAAATAGCTATATAGATAAAAAGAAATTAATTTTACTACAACTAATCATTAAAATTATAAAATCTAGTTGATAATGAGAATAATAAATAATAATGAGAATGAGATTTTAATTTGTATAAATAAGCCAATAAAATTTTTAATTTATAAAAATTCATTGAAGTTCAAGTCCAAGATGTTATTGTAAAATAAATAACTATATAGATAAAAAAAAAAGTAATTTTGCCACAACTAATTCCAACATTAAAATATCTTGTTGATAATGAGAATAATAAATGATGATGAGAATGAAATTTTAATTTGTATGAATAAATCAATAAGATCTTTAATTTGTAAAAATTCATTGAAATCCAAGTCCAAGATGTTAATGTTTAAAATTAAAAATGATTGAATAAATACAAAAAGTGAAAGTTGATCCCACAAGTCTAAGGTAAAAATTTAAGGTTTAAATCAATTGAGCTACATTTGTTTTTTTTTTTAAATAGTACTACTAATTCTTTTATAAAAACTTTAGGAGACCATGGCCCACATTGTCGGAGCTAAGCTCCATCCGCCCTTATTCTTATTCTTTTTCCTCCATTCTTTTAATGTTTTATATAAGTATTTGAAGAATTGGGTTGAAGACCACAATTCTTTTTTTTAGTTTATTAATCATGTGTATTAGGTAATAAATTTCTAAAATACTAGACTTTTACAAATTTCTTTTTAATTTTTTTATTTTTGGTCTAATTATATTTATTAGTTATATTATTCATATATTTTTTTAATAATTTATATTTTTTTAATATCATTAGTTATAATATTATTAAAAATACATGATATTATCGTGAATCGTAAAAAATAAATTAAAAAATTAAATGTTAATTTCAACTATATATCATGTCCTTTATAATTTTATTTTATTTTTTATTTTTAATTTAATTGTGCTCATTAATTATATCATCGATATATTATTTCTTTTTTTTCTTTCAATAATTTATATATTTTAATATCATTTAATTTTAATATTGTTAAAAATACTTGATATTATCATGAATCATGAAAAATAATATTAAAAAATTAAATATTAATTTCAATTATTAAAATATAATATTTAAACATGTATTTTATCTAATAATTTTATATTTCTACTATAGTATTTAAATATAATTTTAAAAAAATTATAATGACTACTCAAAAGAATAAAAATAATAATATGAAATTAAATAAATAAATTTAAATTAAGTATTTTTGTAATTTTATTTAAAATCTAATTTACGAATACATCTTTTAATAATATATATCTATTTTATTGTCGCGCAATGCGAGGGTCTAAATTTAGTTATAATCATTTTACAATATTAAAAGAATGTGATTTTTATTGAAGTTATAAAAAAAATTGTTTTTAAGAATAGGATTGACAATGGCACGCAGATATATTTTTATATAACATCGTTTTAGTGTATAAAATGTGCTGTGTTATGATAATGATGATGTATATTTTTTCCTTTCTCAAAAATTGTGATAGGATAAAGTCCGCTTCCTTAACTAGGATTGCTAGCACAGGATAGAAGTCAGTGTTTTAGTAATCTAATTCGATATAATTATTAGAGTAAGTGATATAATTTGATAGTATAATGTAATATATTTAAAATTTAGTCCGTTGGCCCCTTCACTATAAAAAAAAAGATATATATATTTAAAACTTAGTACATCTAATATTTTGTTCAATACATGACATTATTACCTTAAATTAATAAAAGAATTATAATTATAGTTAACAAAATAAAACAATAGTTAGTACAAAAATATTCTGATTTTATTACTTTAAACATGAATTCACCTCAATAGTAGATTTTCTTATTCCAAAAATAATATAATGCCAAAACAGTGTATTCTAAGTTATAACGATGATGGATGCAAACCTGCATAATCAGTTATGAAACATGAAGATTTTGGATTTTAACCTGCTGTGTTTTAAGTTTTTTTTCAACATTTGATGATTCATTTTAAATCTCTAAAAAGCATCTTAAGTCTATTCTTTACTTGATCTTAGTAAGGCTTGTCGAGGACTTTTACATATTTATCCAAATTTTTCATGACTTCATTAAAATCTTTTACGTACAAACATTTTTTATAATTAAGTCCAACCAAGTTGATTTAGTTATTGATTAACTCATCAAAAATGATTAACACAAAAAATAAGTGAATGACACGTTTTTTCTTCTTCCGCTGTTGCTACATTTATTTTCTACTTCTTCTTCTTTTTTCTTTAACTTGTTCTCTATTTGATATTTTTATTAATTTCTCCACTTTTCGTTTTCTTAGAGGAAGAAACAACAAAAAATAAGAGAAATAAAAAAAATTATATTATTATTTTTAAAGTTATATGTTTTTTTAAAGGTTTTTTTGTTTATTATCAAATAGGAGAAATAAAAAAAATTATGAAACAAAGAGTTATAGAATTCTGTAAATAATTAAAAAGCACAAAAATTTATAAAATTAGACACAAAATTTTTTAAAGTTAAACATAAATTAATTACATAGACAAAATATAAAAAGAGAAAAAAACATGAAACAAAAGGTTAGAGAATTTTGTAAAAAATATAAAACAAAAAAAATTATGAAGCCGAACGCCAAACTTGGTGAAGTTGACTCCCCTACAAACATAATAATAAAGGAGAAAAGTCAAATAACAATAAATCTAATGAACAAAATAACACTGCAAAAGGTGCAGCAGGGGTTCATTGGGCCGAGCCAATCCACATAAGTATGATGAGTTTTAATATTATCTTTAGCTAATAGACATGTTATCAAATTTGCCGCTCTCTGAACAAACGAACATTTGAAATGATGGTCGACTGCTTTTCTGTCATTGCATTCTAATACCACATTTTTTTTTTTTGTCAAATATCACGTTTCTGCTTATGATTATCTTTTTTAATTTGGATTGTATAACTTATATATTTTTGAGTCTGTAGTCGATAAAGATATACTTCTCATCTTTGTCATCTAACTTCTTTTTTAATTGTTAAAATATGGACATAAACAATATATTTAAAGACTCTGAAATGATGAATAGAACTCCAAGCTTCTACTAAAATCTTATTACGAACACTCTTTGTTAGACATCTGTTTAAAATATGAACTGCTGTTGCAATTGTTTCTACCCAAAATTCTTTAGGCATATGTTTTGACTTGAGCATACATCTGACTATATCTATGATGGTTTTATTCTTTCTTTCAACAACTTCATTTTATTGAGGAGTATATCTGGTTATTAGCTGGTGTTGAACTCCATGTTACTTAAAGTAATCTGAACATACAAGATATTCTGTACTTCTGTCTGTTTTGAGAATTTTAATTTTATAGTCACTTTATTTTTTAACAAATGCCTTGAATGTCTTAAAGACATCACATGCTTTTGATTTCTGCTTCTAAAAGTATACTCGTATATATCTACTAAAATCACCAATAAAAGTGATAAAGTATCTATTCCCACCGCTACTTAGACCTTCAATAGAACAAAGATTTGAATGCACAATTTCAAGTAATTTTTTTGGCTCTTCATGACTTTCCTGTCAGAAATAGATCTCTGTGCTTCTTTTTCAATTAAAAAATCTCATAAACACAATTAGGAATATGAACTTGTGGTAGACAAAAAACAAGTCCTTTTCTTGACAGGTAGACTAGAAAAATGAAAATGCCCAAGCCATATATGCCATAACCAGCTATCATGAAGTATTACAGAATTCATGCAAGAGGGATTAACATGTTGAATTTTTAATAGGAACATTCTGTTTGAAGTCATCTTTACTTTATCTTGAATCTTCTGTTGTTGTCAAATATAATGCAATATCCACAATATGTTATCATCTTGTATCCTTTCTCGGATAACTGTCTCATACTCAATAAATTATAATCAAGTTCAGGAGCATAGAAAATATCAGAAATATAACTCAGAGAACCATCTTTCAATTTAATTGGTAGTCGCTCTTTTTCTTCAATAGGGATCTTTGTACTATTAGCAAACTTCAATAAGAGTTTAACTTAATCATCTAGTGAAGAAAATAACTCGTTTTTACCAAACATATGATTACTAAAAGCATTATCCAAGTAACATATATTTTTGTCTTTATCACATGAATTACTTGTAAAAAATAACGTTTGAGTACCTGAATTATCATCAGTATTTTGATATTGATTTTTTGCAACGTGTATTTGATTGTTATTGATCATTTTGAATATGCAATCTGTTGCTTTGTGTCCATACTTTCCACAATGAAAGCAGTTGAAATTGGTTATTTCTTAATAAAGATTGCCTCGACCTCTTCCGACTTCTTCCTCGGTTATCATGTCTGAAATTTGTTCCACCTCTTCCTTGATTAGGCGATGTAAAATTATTATAGCTTCTTTGGTTGTAATTGTCACGATCTCTGCCTCTGAAACTTCCTCTACCTTTACTTTGAAAACTGAAACCACGACTTCGTCCTTCTTGTGTACAGGTTGATGCTGCAATATTGTTTAAATTCACCCGACTTTTCAGGACTTCTTCGGTTGATTTTTCTGACTTCTCCAGTATTCTACTGATGTAACTTTCCATGATTTCTTGCAAATTTACAATCGTCATGGTATCCATATCGTGAGACTCTAGTATCATAATCACCACATGATCATAATTCATCGCGCATGGTACAGAGAATTTTCTCCACCACTTTACTATCAGGTATATCTTCTCTATAGACTCTCATCTTATTGATAAGATCTGCAGCACGAGTAAAATATTGCTCAACAATTTCTAAGGTAGGCATCTCGTACCTCTCATATTTTCTTCTCAAAGACTGTAGCTTTGCTTTTTGAGCTTTATCTATGCCTTTATATGACAGTTTCAACGTGTTTCATGCTTCTTTTGCACTTCTTTATCTACACCTTGATGAATTTGAGATAACGCCAATTGATCTCTCCTCTGTTGGGCGGCATCTACTCCTTCTTGCAAATTCGGTTCAATAAAATTTTGCAGGTTCTGAGCCTTCAAATGGGTAGACATCAAAGTCTCCCAGTAACTATAATCGAATTTTCCATCCAATTTGGAACTGGACCACAAAATATTGAAAATATTTGCCATATTGACTCTATAAACAAATAACTATGTGAGAACTCTCCCACACCTCACAAACTCTAAACATCAGGCCATTGTTATCAAAATCGGATCGGACCGATGCAAACCGATCAAACCCAAAATGAACCGATCAAAACCAGTAAGACCGGTTCGATCGAACCGCTTGAGTGTCAAAATTTCTCCAAAATGTAAAGTTGGGGTTTGAACCCCCCTATCAAGGATAAAATTAACACTCACAACCACCAAGCTATTAAGTTTGTTATTAATTTATATGCAAATTAATATATATATATATATATTGGTGAATGGTACCCAACCCCTTCTAAAATAACATGTAAGTTACCCTTCATTATGTGTCACATTGTAATTGGTCATTATCTTGACCATAGTTGGGACGCCAACGTCATCGCCATCTACTGCCCTCCCACACAACCTCTCTTTCCAGTATAGCCAGCGCCTCTTTTTGCAATGGATCACTTCTTACCCACATAATTAATGGTTAATTTGGTTATTAAATTTTTTTATTAAAAAAACATATCTTTATTTAATTACGTGATGGAACATATATTTATATGTAAAATATAATATAATAAAATAAATCTATTCAAAGTATTTAAAAGTATAATTAAAATCATGAACTAATAAAATTTGTACTCCAAACAAATAAACATCTTTTTTTATCATACATATATTATTTAAAAAATAAATATATTATTAAAATTAATAACAGAAATTTAAAATGATAAAATTTAACTTTTTTATCGTATTTTTTATAGTATTTTTATTTTTTTAATTTTTAATTTATTAGTACTTTATTATTTAATTAATAATTAAACAAATTATTTTTATGAAAATTTATTTTTTGTATTATATTAGAGAAGAGACCAATATAACAGTTTAAAAAATAAATTGTATAAATATTTAAAAGATAAATATAAAATACATATCTAAGTAATGTTTAGTTTGGTTATTAAAATTTTTTATTAAAACAAATCTTTATTTAATTACACGATAGAACGTATATTCATATGTAAAATATAATATAATAACTCTATTTAGAGTACTTAAAAGTATAATTAAAATCAGAAAAAACATATTTTTTATCGTACATAAATTATTTTTAAAAAAATAAATTGTTAAAATTAATAACACAAGTTTAAAATGATAAAATCTAACTTTCTTACAAATATTTTTTATAGTATTTTTATTCTTTTAATTTTTAATTTATTCGTATTTTATTATTTAATTATATTTTACATATAAATATATGTTCCATCACGTAATTAAATAAAGATATATTTTTTTAATAAAAAAATTTAATAACCAAATTAACCATTAATTATGTGGGTAAGAAGTGATTCATGGCAAAAAGAGGCACTGGCTATACTAGGAAGAGAGATTGTGTGGGAGGGCAGCGCGATGACGTTGGCGCCCCAACTATAGTTAAGATAAGGACCAATTACAATGTGACACATAATGAACGGTAACTTACATATTATTTTAAAGGGGGTTGGGTAGCATTCACCATATATCTTTCAACAAATAATTTACTTCTATTTAATTATTTTAATTTTAGTTATAAACTCATTTATTTTTAAATTAATTATATTTTTATTTAATAATAATTATAAATTCACTTATTTTTTATAATTATATAATATCTATTAATATTATTTTTAATAAATACTTGTAGTATATAATAGTATAACAGATATAAACTAATTAATAAATTATTGAAATTCGAAAATAATAGTTATTTTAATATAAAAACAAAATAAAAATATTTATGATAGAGTAAAATTAACAAAATACTTATTGTTCCTATTTTATATTATTTTAGAGTAGCTAGATATTTTTAAAATGTTAGTGAAAATATGTATTTTAAATTTTAATTTTAAAATTTTTATTATGTTTTGTTTTTTATTTACACAGGACTGGGTTAATCGGTTCAACCAATGATCCACCGGTTGAACTAATGACCCAGTGACCTAGTAACCTGACCGGTTTGATTCTGACAACTATGCATCGGGCACTGGATTAACCAAATCTGATATCAAATGTAAGTATAATATACACACTTTATTGGCCCCATGATCACTCATTTACATAAATGACACTATAATATTTTTTATCCCTCAAACTCACTAGCACTTATAAGAATATACGAGAGATTTTTTTTTGAAATAAGTACTATATATTTTCAGTCATGGAGAGATTATTAACAACATACATATGAAGCTTTTATGTAGGCAAACTTTCATAATAAAATAATAATTAAGCACTAGTTGTAATATTTTATAAAACTTGTAGAAATTTGACTAGTCAAATTTAGTGTCTTGGCACTAGAAATTTGCATTCATGTAATTTTCATAATTTTATCTTGTATTCATGTAGTTTCTATAGTCTTCTAAGTTAAGTTGCAATTTGGTTTCAATTTCAGTTCAATTTGATTTTAAATTTCTTCAATAGTCTAACATATTGTATTTGTACTATTTTTAAATATTCTTGATTTAATTATCTAACAAAATACTCTACCTTTAATTTTATCAATGACATCATTAAAAGTCACTAAGGTAATTCTGTCATGGCCTAACGAAATTCCAAGATACTTCCCATGTTATTAATAAATCTAATAATAGTTGATAAACTTGGAAAGATATGTCTTGATTGGTGGAAAATATTACGGGAATACATAGCTTTCATCCCAAAATTATAGAAAATAGGTTCAAGATCCGCACACCTATTAATATGGGAGATCAAACTAAATTATTCGCAAACATAAAGCGAATCTAAGACTACCTGCCTCCCTGGGAGATCAAAACATACTCTCACCACCCAGTCTCAACCTGTTTAAAAATAAGGCACCAGCACATTATATAAAGAACAATAAAATATAAAAATGGTGATTCCTTTATCGAAGTTTTCTAAATGAATTGAAATATTATGGTGTTTTAAGAAGAGTTGTTAAAATATAAGTAATATCTTTTTATTATTAAATAAATTTTTTAAAAAAGATATTATCAAAATGTAAAAAAAAAATATAACTTTAATTTTAACAATATTTATATTATCATTGTAGCTACTATAACATCGTCATATTAGAATCTACCAAAATTTTATTGTAGAAATAAAAAGTTTAATATTGATTTAGAGAATTTGGTTGATGGTGTTAGAAAGTACTCAGCTCCAGGAGTTAGTACTTAGTACATAACCCATGTATGCTAGCTGAAAAATTAAAAGCTCAACCCATGTGCTAACGAAAAATTGAAAGCTCAACCCTAAGCATAGCCTCTGAGTATGATTAATAACAAAAGTATTAATTGATAAAAGAAAAGTGTAATGCACCACAACTGCCTTCAGAGTACACATAAGAAAAAAGACGGTGACTCAAACATGTTTGACAAGTAATTAGTTTGATGTTTTGGTGGGAATTCTATAAAGTTTGTTATTGAGTTTTTGGATTAACTTCTAAAAAAATATTTTATTTTTTAAATTTTATTTTAAAAAGATATTTTAAAAAAAAAATATTTTTATGTTTCAATATTTCATTTAAAAAGATATTTGTATCTATTAATTATATTTAAGTACAATAATATAAAACTATTTTTTTGTTTATTTATTACGTGAAAAATATCTTTTTAAAAAAAGATCTTTAAAAAAAGATAAAAATGATAATTTTTCAAAAATAATATTTTTATTTTTTAATAATTTTATTTTTACTACTAAAAATTTGTTAAACACAAAAAAATTATTTAAAAAAAAATAAAAAAAATATTTTTTATCAATTTTTTTATGTATATATTTTCTATCAACTTAATGATATCTAAATAAATTTATTATTTACTGATGTTAGCTTTAGATTTGAGTCCATTATGATAGTTACGTTGCGGTAGTTGCGGTAGTTACGTTGTGGTAGGTTGCTAGTAGTTTTTGTTACAAACAAGAACGTGTGTACACGTAATAAGATTGAAAAATATATAACATGCATGTGTGTATGTATTCTTGTTTTATTTTAGAATAAACTACGAAAATGTTCTAAATTATAAAATTATTGACAAAAGTACAATCCAAACTTTTTAAAAATAAATTTTTAAAATATTTTAAAATATTACAAGAATACTTAACCGTGAAATATATATTATTTATAAGTACTTTAAATATAGAATTTTGATGCGATTTTTTTAAATATAATAAGAAAAAAGGCTTCTTTACTTAAATAAAATAAACACAACTCAAAATTACATGATTCCCTAAAATAATTTTTAAAACGTAAATGTCCTCTTATTAATAATATATAAATCGTCCTAGAACTTTGAGAGTTATATAATATGTTAATCATAACACCCTAGGAGTCACCAAAAAAAATAAAAGTCACCAAAAAATCATAACACCCTAGGACGATTTATTCATAAATACTTCAAGAGAATAATTCATAAATCGTGACAGGTTCCTAACTTTATAAATTGTCTATAAATCGTCTTAGGGTGGGTGGAATTACGCGATTTAAGGCTAAACCACTCAAGGCTGGCACGATTTATGTTTAACTTTGGGGACTCTCAACACCCTGTCACTATTTACCCTCAACTAGCTAATCCTGAGGAGAGTTAGGAAACTCCATACACATGTTCTTCCCTAACTTGTCAATTATTTGTACAAATAGATGTAGATGTATAATTTATTTTTAAAAGAAAATTTATTTAATCCAATCTAAAAATAACTGTCAATAACGATTATATACATCCACATTTTACTTTTAAAAATAAATCGATACTCTTTTTCTTTATTTAATTTGATCTTTTTAATGGAATTAATAATTAAAATTATAAAAAAATAATTAAAAATTATACAAAGCCAAATAAAAAAATGACAAAGAAAATTTCTATAACAAATATACATCAATAAAAATAATTAAAAAAATTACGAGGTTAAAAATTTCATAAAAATTTAAATTTATGTTACTCAAAATAACATGAATTTATATTATACAAAATTATATTTTTTAACATCCTTTTGAGTCATTTTTTTCAAAAATATTTAAATTTATGTATTAAAATTTAGTATTTTTTTATTATAATTTACCGGTACTCTTTTTTTTATTTAATTTGATCTTCCTAATAAAATCAATAATTAAAATTATAAAAAAGGTATATTTTTATTTTTTAAATTAAAATTTAAATAGATATAATTTAAATTTTAAATTTAATTAAATTATATCTATTTTTATTTATATCTTTTTTATAATTTTAATTATTGATTCTATTGGAAAGACGAAATTAAATAAAAAAAATACTGACAAATTATAATCAGAAGGTTACTAAATTTTAATACATAAATTTAAATTTTTTTAAAAAAAATAAGTCAAAAGGTCGTTAAAAAATATAATTTTGCATAATATAAATTTATGTGGTTTTGAGTAACATAAATTTAAGTTTTTATGAAATTTTTATTATTTGTTGTTCATATAATTTTTTTAATCATTTTTATTGATGCATATTTTTTCTAGAATTTTTCTGTGTTATTTTTTTTATTTGGTTTTGTATAATTTTTAATTTTTTTTTGTAATTTTAATTATTAATTTTATTAAAAATACCAAATTAAATAAAGAAAATGAGTATCAATTTGTATTGTATCAATTTGTTTTTAAAGTAGAATGTGGATGTATATAATCTTTATTGATATTTATTTTTAGATTGGATTAAATAAATATTCTTTTAAAAATAATTGATACATCCACATTTATTTTTAAATAAATAATTGACAAGTTAAAAAAGAATACGTCTATGGGGTTCCCTAACTCTCCTCAAGAGTAGCTAGTTGAGGATAAATCGTGCCAGGGAGCTGAGAATTAGCCTTTGCACATAAATCGTGCAAGCCTGGTGTGGTTTAGCCTCGAATCGCGTAACTCCGCCCACCCTAGGACGATTTATAGACAATTTATATAGTTGGGAACCTGGCACAATTTATGAGTTATTCTCCTTAAGTATTCATGCATAAATCGTCTCAGGGTGTCATGGTTAACCTATTATATAAATATAACTCTCAAAGCCTTAGGACGATTTATATAATATTAAGAAAAAAGGCATTTACGTTTTAAAAATTGTTTTAGGGGAATCAAGTAATTTTGAGTTGTATTTATTTTATTTAAGTGAAAAAGTCGAAGAAAAATAATATATTTTTATCATTAAAATTTAATGGTTTTACTCTAAGTGGGTATTTTTTATTTTTAATAAATGGCCAAAAATATTTAAAAATAAAGAATTAGAGATCAAATTTTAGTACCTTTTTTTCATCTATTTTTTAAATAATTAACCAAATACTTTTACAAAATTTTGAATAAAATATACAAGTAGTTTGATAAATACAAAAATCATCCGTCACTTATAAAAAAAATGTGTAATTTGGTTCTTTTTATTCCATTTTAAAATATTTTAAAAATATTTTTATCGTTAATTCAAGAGCATTTTTTGCGGTATATTCATTGTTTTATTTTTTTCCCTCTTCGAGTAAACTATACAAAATATCTTTAAAAAATTTAGTAATTAACAAAAATATTTCTAAAATAAATGAAAATGACAAACTTAAAAGATTTAAAATTGTCACAATACGACTTAAAAAAGTCATTTCAGAAATAAATTTCATAGAAAAAGAATCAAATAGAGTTTTCTACCATACTATCAACACATACTCAAATATCAAGTATAAGTATAACTCAAATTCATCGTGAATACAGAAAATTCTAATTTTAGATTTACAACAAAACATAATCTAATAATTTCATATGACTTTCAAATTAGGAAGACTATATGTGAAGGTTTACAAAACAAAGTCTCAAATTATTGTGGTCAGACCTTTTTGTAACATATGGAGCACTTTAATAAATCTGAAGATTTATCAAGATATTTACACAAGACATCGTGTCTTTGAATAATAAGAATCCACTAACTCAAGAAAAAACTAGAGTGAAACTAATGGAATAAAGTTACGATCAAAGCTCTTATTAAAAAAAGAAAAAAACAAATAATAGTGAATATATTTAAAAAAACATAATCAAATTCGCTATAATAATAGTGATAGCAATATATTTTAACATATAGATAATTAATTTTAGATATTAAACATTCAAGCTTTTAAAATTTTTTTATGCAAAAATAAGCGAAAGATTATCTAATTCAACAAAATTTTTAGAACAATAGACAAAAATTTCACTTAGGTGATTTTTTCTTGGTGTGAATCTAAACAGACATGTTCTACTAGTTTGGTGGACATGAAATAGACAAGTACCATTTCATTTCATATGGTTTAAAAAATGTGTTTATAAAATAACTAATATTAATATATCAAGTAATTGATGTTGGAATTAACTTTTTATGATCATAAGAATTATAGGATATTAAATTTTAACTACGAATACAGAGTTTACTCACAATTTAGTCTCAAAGAATTGAAAACCAATAACAAAATATCATCAAATTAGACATTAAGATTAGAATCTAAGTGGTTGAATAGATTTTAAGGTGACTTTGGACAGAAATAATTTATGGTAAGCAAGACAAAATCATAACCAGCAGTGGAACATGGCAGATTAAAGACCAATGGAGCATAATATAACAGAATGCGTAGTATAACCAGAACGACAACAAGGCAACCTCAGCCAGCACTAGCGATCACGTCTCTGGACATCACCAACAGCGACACCGTGAACGAAGTAGGTCCAAAATGGCAACTCCTTTTACGACGGTGAAAAATGATAGTAACTCTTCAACCACAGTAAAAAATAATAAATCAGTTTATAGTATATGTTTTAAAAATGAAAATTTTCATTTCCTTTTTTAAAAATAATATGATAAAGGATCTAAAATTTGCAAAGAGAAGAAATTGATTTGTCTTTTTATAATATTTAAAACTCATTTATTTAATAAAATGTCATGAACTAATTAATATTTTAATATTCATTTATTAAGTACTAATTTATTTGAGGCATAATTATTAAAGAATTATTTGGAGTATTCTAGTTAAAATAAAATAAATTTAGTTAATATTAAATTAATATTATTTTTGTCAATTATTCTTGTTAAGTTGTTCGAACAAATTAAATTTAAACAATGTCGTAAGTATTGTTTTAAAAAATTATTCTTAATTCATATGTACAATTATTTTGTTGTAAAAATACAATAAACGATACTTTAATAATAAATTTCATTTAAAAAAGTATGAGGAGCCAATAGAATATTTATACAATGTGTACAATAGAAGTTTAGAGAGTATTAGAGATATAATTATTAGTGTTACCTTTTTTCATCAGCTGAAGCTTTGGAATGAGTGGTATCATGCATGGTATGGGAGATATTCATTTTGTAATTCTATAGCCCATTATACTCATTATACAAATAGTCCACTGTCTCCCTAGCGAGATCCATTTCATTTAATAAACACCAGAAATAATTTTAATATAATATCTGGTGACACTAATAGATTTTCAAGAGTCAATTTTTTACTATTCTATTTTCCCTCTTCAGTAATAAAAATAGCAGCTCCTAACTAAGCTGCAATAACTATAGAGTCTATTTTCACCTTCTTACATCATATTTACACCACTGACATAAACTTGCGAACAAAAAAGCATATCTACAAATCTATAAAAAAATTTGCTGTGTAGTGTGTACAGTATAAGTCACCAATGCAAAAATTTCTTTTACATTAAATGAATGTAATTACATGATAAGAGATTAGCTCAGTATCATCATTACCACCATCAAGTCAGTGTGTACCTAACAACAACCAACGAGTCCTCACTCCCCACAGGCCATCAACGAAATTACATTTTTTAATTTAAATGCGGAAGGAGAAATGCCATAGGACATAGTTATAGAATGTGTAAGTGTTTTACTGGTGTTAGAAATAAAAATTGGACCATCTGATTTTTGGGTACACGAATCGTACCTTTTGATTTGTGTTTAAAAAATTAAAAAAAATTTGGAATACATAAATCGGATCTTACCGAACTTCTCTATTCAACCAGTGTTCGAGTGGAGGTTGACATTGACCTAGTAACGACTACAGGATCGTCAGCCATCCAATTTGTGTACCCTAATTTTTTTTAATTTTTTAAACGCAAATTGAAAGATCCGATTATTTTCATCAAAATTTAAAATTTTTCTTCCATACTAATCAGACTGTTTAATTAGTAGGCTTAATTTTTCTTTCAAAAAAATCGAATGGTCCTATTATTTCATTCCTTATTTTAGAAAAAACTATCCCACATTTATGTTTAGCACCCATATTTTTTACAACAATGCATAACCCACACATATTTCTCATATAAAAAAAATGAGCCAAATTGTCACCATTTTATTTTTATTAAAAAATTTTTACTGGTTAAATCTTTCAACAATGTTTTTGTTAGCAACTAAATTTTTTGGGAAACACTTTCTATAATTTACTCCTTTTTTTTTTCTTTCTATATTCGTATTATTTGATTTTATTAAGAGAAAGTCAAATATTATCATGACTTCGAAATTTTAAAATAAGTAAAGTAATACAATAGGACTTGACTAGTAACGCTGATACGAAGTACAAAAATATGTTTTACAATAAATGAGTATAATTACATGATGACAAATTAGCTCTGCGTCATCATCATTCATCACCACCATGAAGTCATTGTGTACATAAGAACATTTCTTGTAAAAAACTCATTCCAATTTCTATTTATAGTTTATCTGTTATAAAAAATAATTTTACATCAGTTTTTACGTCATAAACAATAAATAGAAATTCAAAACATCTATCTCTTTTTCATTAAGAAGAATTAATTTTAGTCTCTACTTTAGTCTCACTTAATTAATTAATTAAAATAATTAAAACTAATGTAACTATTATTTTTTCAATAATATTATTTAAATTTATAAATTTAAAAATAATTTACTATTAAAAGATATTATTATTAAAAAAATCATATATAACAATAATACACAATATATAATTTGAAATTACATTAATTTCTAAAATTACTTAATACAAAGAAAAACATAGCTAAGCTTTATAATACATTAATTTGTCAAATTTTCTTTTAACTGTATATGCTGCTGCCTATTTAATTTAAAGATAGGAGACTCAAACCCACGATCTCTTAATGCCATTTGAGCTATACTTTATTGGCTTAATTATTATAATTATTAATTAATTTAAACTAATTTATAAAATTACTTAATATAAAAAATATAATTAAATTAATTTGCAAAATTAATTAACATACATATAATATGTATGTAATGTATATTTTAATTTATTTATACGTAAGTATGTAACATATTTTTTAATTCATTTATATGCAATATGCAACCGTTATAATATATATGTATGCAATACAATTATCATTTTATATATGTTTTAACTTTTTTTATTGACATTCAACGTGTCAAATTTTTGTTGGAGACTCAGAGTTTCTCTCCTCATCGATCCATGTAAAAGAACTCATTTGAGTTCATACTCCCAACGGGCAAAAGTGTCTTTATGTCAGAGAAGGAACTCAGGATATTTACCATCGGAGTTGTTCTAACAACTACCAATATTCAATGAGTTCCCACTCCCCACAGTGTGACAGAGGCACAGACCATCAACATAATTACTAATCTTATTATTTCTCACTTTTTCTATGCACTACTTTTGCTATAAACCTTAGCTTCTTATTCTCACTGCCTTGAAGTCATTGTTGGAACTTAATTGAAATTTGGGAGCATTCTCTGTAGCCATTGTCTTTGCGCTTCTCTCTTCTATGCCTTCATCATTATTAGAGAGCTTCCAGCTGCTTATGGAGGTTTGTTTCTCTATATATCTTGTGATCTTGTCTATTCAACTGATCTCCAAAAGTTACCTGAGCATGGATTATTATATTATTTTTTAAATAATATTTATTTATTTATTGTAGTTCGTCCATCTTGTTCTGTCATCCTTTTGCATAAGAGAGGTGCATGCATAAGAAAGTATTGAAGTAGATATTATATAGATTTACGCCGTAATTTTAGTGAGTTGGTATTTTAGAAGGCGAGAAAAGCTAAGAAAGATTTGAATGACAAAATGACAACCAGAATAGACTACACTCTGATTTAGTTTTAGAAAAGAAATATTACGAGTCAATACCATTTTTTAATAAATATTAGTCAATATTTTTAGTTAATATTTTATTTTATACTTAAAATTTAGTATTAGAATTTACAGTTTAATATTTAAGATATAGAATATTGATTAAGTATTTATAAAAGAATAATAAATTTTATTAATGATATAACATAGCTCTTTTTAAAACCCTTCTTGTGTTATTGAAATTCCAAACCCTAAAAATGTATTAAAGAGAAAAAAGAGGGAGACATCCTTGTTTGTAGTAAGGAAACATTATTACTACTAAAGAGGGACATAATAAGAAGGATTGATGAGATGAGTGCTGCTCTTTTGTCACTCAAAAAGGTAGTCTCTTACGCTGTATACATACCCAAGCAAATCTAATGATATAAAAATAAAAACTATTAGAATTGACTTGAACGCTAAATGAATAAATAAATAAATAAATAAAAGACCATTTAACATTATATTTCTCATGAAAAAATAAAAGGTACTTTAAAAATTTTGTCACACACTTTCACCTTTTCAGAATTGAGAAGAATGCTTGAATAATCTTGAACTGAGTGTATTACCTTTCTAATTTTGGTATACCTCTTTTATACAATTTTTTTAATGATATAAAAGATAATTTTTTTTATCTTCTTTTCAATCATTTTCAATATTAAAAACGAAACGCGTATAAAAGATTATATATATAACATTACTATTATTATATGGACATAAGATTATTCATGAGTATAATTTCATATCTAATGGTTGAGTACTGCTCATTTAATTTGCCCTGCTATTCTCATGTCTACACTTGGAAGTAAGTCGAGTTGTGTCTTAAGTTTAAGTTCACCTCAAAAAAATTAAACTTGGCTCACTACTCGACTCATTAACAATCGAGTTTATCTTTTAAGTTCAAATTCAACTCACCAAAAATTCACGAATTGACTTAAATAATAGGATATAATCTATAATTATATATCAATAAATTATAACATATATATATATATATATATATATATATAATATTTAAAAAAAATTAATTTTATATGTTATTTTTCTATCACTTATAATTTTTTTTATTTATACGTCCTACATCAAAGTTATATAAAAATAAATGTACAAAAAAAAGGATTTCTAAATTCTTTTATTCTTTAAAAATATTTTTTGTTATTAACAAAAAATCATAAAAAATATTTACTTAGCTTAGAGTAAAAACTCTAAATTTTAAGATAAAAATATTTAATTTTTTAATTATATTCATGTAAAATTATATTAAAATTTAATTTTTAAAATCTTTCTAAAAATATATATTTGAAGGTTTAATATTTTTTCAGTATTTAAATAAATTAAAAAAATATTTTTATTAATAATTTAAGAATTTTTGTGATTTACTGAAAAAAATTCTCAAATATACTACTAATAATAAATAGTAAAAAAATAACACGCCACCGGTACAAATCTTTGCTAACCACACATTTCATAACTTTATTTCAATAATGGCAGACAACTTTATTTTTTGTACCCTAAGAGTAATTTCAATCGGATGAATTTCCAAATCATTTTTTCTGATATAATGGATTTCCAACCATTGGAGAAGTGGAGAGAAGTTGACTCCTTTCACATAGTTTGAGAATCGAAAAGAAAGATTTTTTTTAGAAAATTTATAATATTTAATAATAACTTGTCATGTAATAAATTAATATAAGAATAAATAATTAAATTATAATTAATTTATTAATAATTATATTAAATTAATATTAAATATTGTTTATATAATTATATTGTTATATTAAATTATAATTATCACAATTTCAGTTGAAAAAATTTTTTTGTACAATACCATTAATTTCTCTAAAGAAATATCCAACTTTAAAATAGATAATATTATAGACAGTTAAAAGAAGATTTAATTGAATACATATAATAATCTCATAATGCTTGTCGTTAACTATAAAATTTTAACTATTTTTTTATATTAAGTAATTTTATAAATTAGTTTAATCTCGAATTATATATTGTATATTATTGTTATATATGAATTTTTTAATATTAATATATTTTAATAGTGAATTATTTTTTAATTTATAAATTTAAATAATATTATTATAAAAAATAATAACTATATTAATTTTAATTATTTTAATTAATTAATTAAATAAGACCACAATAGAAATTAAAATTAGTTTTTTTTAATAGAAAAAAGAAAAATATTTTAAATTTTTATTTATTATTTATGACATAAAAATTGGTGTGAAATTATTTTATATGGCAAATAGACTATAAATAAAGACTTAAATGAGTTCTCTACTAAAAATAATCATCTAAACTTTACCGTACACTCTTTATGCTTCCCGCCGTGTGAGATTTCAGATTTCTCCACAAATTGGAGCTCCTTTTTTTTTCAAATAAACTCAAAAGTAAGTTAGTTATTCACGAGAGTAGGAATGATATATATCGCATCTATCTAAAGTTACTAAACAATAATACTAAGTGATCGATTCTTTTTATCTAAGATCTAAGAGTTTTTGTGCCATTTATAATCATAAATATGTGTTGTAATAGTGATAATGAGTTGGTAACTCGCTATGTTTTGTTTAGGACATACATACATGGATTGATACTACTAGGTGCTAACATACACATGAGTGCTTATGATACAAGCAAGTCATAATTAAATAGCATCACATACACCTAATAAGTAATTAACTAATTTCACCAACTGAATCAAGCAGTGACTACTCCTAGTTATATATGCAATGCTCAATTAATTTATCTATTTTATTTCAAAAGATTTTCCTTCTTGTTATTAGTTTATCTTGTATAGTATCAAATTATATTGACATTTTGTTTTATATATCACAGTTGACTCATGAAGTTTAAGTCAGCCTGCTGCTGTTTAATGTTTATTTAGTTCAACTCAATTTTACGTATGTAGCGGTTTGTGATCGTGGATCTGCTCTATTATTAATTACAGATGGTAATTTTCTTTTGCTTTTTCTTTTCTATTCTATTTTTTGCTTTTTCTTTTTGTAATTAAAAAAATTGATAAAATTATATTCAAAGTTCTGAAGTGAGTTCAGAAAGAGGTTGAATCTAAATTTAAAAAGAGGTTGAATCCCATTTTGTATTTTATAAATTGATAATACAAAACCTGTGAAATAGGAGATTTTTTTTTTTTGGTCTCATTTTGAAGTGAGAGACAGAAACTAATAATCCAGAGATGAGAGAACCACAATATATTTTGATTTGACCACGAAGTATAATATAATCTACATGCACTCTTCACCATAAATAATAATAAAATTTTTACTATAATAAAAAATGATTACAAACACTAATTCTAATATACTCACAATTTTGTAATTCACCTAAATTTACCA
Organism: Arachis hypogaea; assembly: GCF_003086295.3. NCBI lineage: Eukaryota > Viridiplantae > Streptophyta > Magnoliopsida > Fabales > Fabaceae > Arachis > Arachis hypogaea. Next base: position 12,231,081 of record NC_092047.1, read on the forward strand.
AATTTAATAATCTTTAAGTGTTAACCCAACTTAGATAAAGGATATTAAGTACACTCTAATTCAATATACTTTCTAAAACCTTCAAACAAAAGTATAAATGATTTTTGTATGAAGAAATTCTCTTTACCTTTTATGTCTATCTCTCAATATATAAATTTAATTCTAGATAATAAAAAAAATTAGAACACACTCAAAAATATAAATAAGAATAAAAAATGTATATGTATGATCTGAATTGGTTGAATAAATCATTATATGTAGAGCTTGTTGACCTCTTCTTCAATGTATGAATTATTTTCTTATTTGTTGAAGTGGTTGTTGCACTCAATGCTATAACCATTGGCTTGTTTGAAAATCCTTTCTTTGTTTAGCTTGATAGCAATGTGCAGCAGCTTTTCTAATAAAGCTTGATTTCATCTTCAATGATATATATTATTCTCATTATTGCTGTTTTACACAATTCAAGCTTGCTTGTTTTGGTCATCTTTAATTACTTCTTATAATGTTTATTATAATAAATTAGTTATAATAAAAAATTATCAATTATGTTTATCAACACAAGAGTTAATATTCAAATATTGACTCAGCAATCTTTTTTTAGTGACAAACATGACTAAACAGAATTTAAGAAGAGAAAGAAAATGATAACTTCACTGAATTTTCAGCAAATTCTCCTGCTTATGAGCATCCAACCAATCAAAAACAAAAGTACAAAATGTGGTACCAGAGCATAAACCAAAACAGCATATATATAATAAGGAATTGCTAGATAAATATGGTGCATATGAAATTAGGATTAGAGCAGAAAAAAAAATCGAATAAGCACAAAAACCTATCAGGTCAAAATAGCAAAAGTAATGTAAAAAGATACCAAAAGCAAAAACCAAAACTAAGTTTATGCATAAGTCCATAAAGCATAAAATATAAAACTAGTCTAATAGTAAAACTAGTTTAATCTTTAACTTATCCTCTTTTTATCATCAAAAAGAAAAAACCAAAAAGAGTACCTACAGCAAGATATAAGTTCTAACAGTTTATAAAAAATAGAAGTTAGGAATTATTACAGTCATCCATAAATTAGTTTAAAAAAAAAATAGGAGATAAAATAAAAAAAATGTCTCTTAAAATCAACAGTATCAATAGCATAGAGATATCCTGAGACATCAGAATCAGATTCCTCAGTTAATCCTTCTTTCTCTTCTTCTTTAGATAAGTAGGATACGTCATTGAGCTTGCCCCTTAAAGTATTGCTTAACAATTCCCAATTTTCTACTTGGATTTCCTACATCCAATGCAAGATTAGTTTCATTCTTCTTTTGTATTTTGGTACGCATGATCTTCAAATTAGAAAAGAAAAAGACCTCGTGGAGCATATCTTTCACGATGCCTGAAAGAATCTTAATTTTGGAACTTTTGGTATGCTTTTTTGGATTAGTTGGAGAGTCTGTTATGCTTTACTATACCGCTCCCTTTTAAATTAAAAATCAGTTACGCATTTCGGTAATTTCAACAGATAAATCAACATTATAATACCAGTTCAGCAGCGCTACTACTACTAGTGCACATCTGTTCCTGGTACACCACAATCAGTTGCTCCATCCGCTTCCTGTCTAAGCTCTAACCTGAGAGAATTTGTGTTTGACATGCGCGCGAAGATTTCGTTATACCTCTCGCTGCTGAGCCTGTTGGTAAAGGCTCTAGGTGAGATTCAGTACCTACTCCCTCAAATTGACAACACTGTCCTCGGGATCGACATCACGGCTGATGGCAAAGGCAGTTGAAGCCCTCAATGTGGAGGTGCGGAGGTTGTTAGCGAAGAACGATCCTAACCTATAGACATGATTCTTGTATGGCTCAGATGCGGTCTCGTCCCAAATCGTGTTAGGATTGACGACTGCATCAACGGAGTTGTTATCGTCTTCTCCAGTAGGTTAGGATTGCTGGGTTGCGGCCTCTAGCCTCTATCACTCTATGTGTAGGACTCCTGCATACATGTTATGATTAGGACGCAAGTTAATTAAAAACTTTACTTACATAATGATCCGCAAACCGTTGATCATCAAATCTCTCATTATTCCCGTTCAAAGTGTGAGTATACTTGAAAGACTCCGCTGTTGTTGCATCACGATCCAACGACTTAGACTGCACATGTTAAAACAATATGTTAAATCAAATAATAATGACATTAAACGTCAAAGACAAAACGAACTTAACAACAAAATGAAACAAGTTACATACCAGCCTGACCTTTGTCTTCATGAAAGTCACTGAGCCGCCAATATACTTCGACAACCTGGCCGATGCCCTGTTAGCTCTATTTGTGAGACGTCGACGCCTGAACCCCTCATCAATCTTTCAATACAGTACCTTCTTAATGTCTAGGCGGAGCCAAATAGCCAGTGAGATAATCGTGCCTCTCACGTACGCCTCCCACGTATGTCCTTACATCTCAATGCTTCACCAATTTGATCCTTGTCAAGAACAATGATTTTGCTTTTCACATATGAAACAAACTCGACATCTTGATATCTCATATTAGAATAAAATTGCCTAACCAAATCAGGATGCACTTGTCGCGAATAGCAAACAAAGGCAACCATCCATGGCAGCTAAAAGTGAATAAAATCCAAACCTTTCTCAACTAAAGTTTCGAGGAAAACCAATTTTGGAGTAACAATGGGTCTATCAATAATGTCATTTTGAAAGAAATGCCAATTAGTAAGCCTCAAAAACTTTTTGGAATAAAAAATTTTCTTTTGGAAGTTTAGCATATTCGGATTTTAGGCAATAGGGTCATGCAAATAACATGGGAATAATGAAAAAGATACCTAACATGGGAATTAAAATAACGGTTTGGGTGTGAGACTTGTTTGGAATTTGGCTGAAATAACACTTGTTCACGTCGTATTCCAAAAGTTGATGAAGACTAATTTTCTAAACTTCTTTTAGTTAAGAACTATGTTGTTGATAGAAAAAATTGTGAAAAACTAATTTGAAGTATCATTTAAAAAAAGATAATGTTGCATTTTCCAAGAGCATATATTTAAAAAATTGAGCATTTTATATCGTTAAAAAAATCAAAATAGATTCTTAAATAAAAGAGGAACTATAGGGAGCCAATAAAATATTTGTACAATGTGTACAATGAATGTTTAGGGATGTCCAATTCAATATTAGAGATATAACCATTAGTGTTACATTTTTCCATCAGCTGAAACTTTTGGATGAGTGGAATTATGACATAGTATGTTAAAAATTTGAAAAAAATGTTAAATTTTTGGCGTTTACTCTGCAATATTTATAGGAGGCCACTCAGATAAAGACGTCTAAAACGTCTTTTTTTAAAAATGTTTTCATGTTGTGTTTTAATTGGTTTCTGTATAATTTATTCGGTGTTCCTCATCACATATTATTAAATTCCTCAAAAGATTTTCTTTCCAAAAATAATAAAAAATATTTAATTTGGACTAAAACAAAAAAAAGTAATAGATTAACTATTAAATTTTTTTTAAAAGATTATTTACATAAAAAAATATATCACATTCATCAATATATATATATAAAACAAGCTCTTAAAATTTTTATAAATAAAAAAAATAATTAATTTTTATTCGTATAATATATAAAACAATTACTATATTATTATTATATTATAGATTAGAATTTACTAATTTAAATTATGTTTTTATTTTTAATATAAGCATTAGAAATAAATAAATTTTTTATAACAAGATGTAATGTAACAAAATATATATAATATTAATTAATTTTTAAAAAATTCTGAAAAGATGGTTTTTTCTAATAAAGTGTTATTAAAAAATTAACATTATAAAAATTAATTTCAACCAATATGATATAATAGGTTATTAAATATATTTAATACAAAACACATTGAATATAAATTTTTATTGAGTTTAAATTTTAAATAATTTTTAATTGAATTTTAAATATTTTTATTTTAAAGAGTTAGAATATTTTAACATCATTCTTTTCGTATCTTTTTAATTGCGTCTTTAATTTTTTAAATTATAAACCTTATTATTTATAATTAAGAGTAATGTTTTAACACCACCAATTAGTCACACATATAAAAATACAAGAACAATTCTATTGTCATAATTATAATCTAACTTTATAAGCAATACAATACAATGAAACTATATATAAGTAATATAACTAAATTTTATCTATATCTATAGTCACATTTTATAAATAATATAATTAAATTATATTTATGTTTATAATTAAAATATGAATAAAAATACAAAAAATTATCAGGATGGTTAATTTTTTTCGTTCATAATTTTTTTTATTATTTTTGTTTTGAAAAGTTTAATTATTTTAATAATTAATTATTTTTTAAAAAAGATAATTGAATAACACAAAAAAGTCTTATTAAGAATAATTTATTTATATATGATTAAAAAATAATTGAATAATTATATATGATAAAAAATTAATATTATTAAAAAATAAAATTTATTTTAAAATTAAAAATAAAGTTTATTTAAAAATAAAATTAAAAATCATGGTTTTTTTCTTTTTTTCAAAATTTATCTACGAGTAATTCTATAAATATTTTATGATGAATAAAAATATTAAACTCGTACTAAAATTTATTCTAATAAAATTTATTTTTATTCTACTAAACGTTAAATAAACTATTGAAAAGAATTTTGTTTCCTCCATTAGAGAAGAATGATAAACTTCCATACTTCTATTATGTTATGGCAATAATTTGGCCTGTTATTTTTTAATGTACATAATAATAATAATAATAATAATAATAATAATAATAATAATAATAATAATAATAATAATAATAATAATAATAATAATAATAATAATAATAATAATAATAATAATAATAATAATAATAAAACAAGTATATCACAGTAAAAAAGGAAGCACATCACTAAATAATTTATCATCCGAATTATATATGAATCAAATTGATAATATCAGGGCTAACACTACAAAAATCAATAACAAAGTTAGGGACTTACAAAATCTTTCTTAAGATCATAGAAAAAAATGTTTATATTTGTGTGATATATAAAACAATTATCATATTATTATTATTATTACATTATATATATATATATATATATATATATATATATATATATATATATATATATATATATGAGCAAAAAAAGTCCAACTGTTTTAAAATAAAATTTTCTTTTAATATTTGATTAAATGTTCTTGTATTTAGTACTTTTTTTTTACACTTCCTCTTAGTTAAAAATATAATCATTATAATTTTTTAGTTATTATTGCTAGGATGTTTACAGATGGGATAATATGGCTGAAATTTCGATCCAATCCGCACTAAACTCATTAGATCAAATTCGATATTCGCACTTTTTATGTTTGGATCATACATCAAATATATCCATAAAATAAAAAATATTAAAAAATTTTATTTTTATAAAAAAAGTCAATAACTTTTTTTGTTTACTTTTTTAAACATATTTACTTCTATCTGATTAGAGTGTGGATCCAATTCGATCTAATCTGATCATCTTATAGATCATATCATATCCTCAAATTACAGATCGGATAAATATTGTGATTTATATGGATATGATTTAATCTATGAACACCCTTAACTACTACTATAGGTTCATTGTTGTAAAAGAATGCTTCTTTTATTATAAACCATTATTAGATCTTAATTACCATTAAAACAACTTAATTGTCAACAAAGAGATAATACTTATTGGTCTCTGAAATTATGTTCGTATTTCAATCCATAGTTGTAAAAACTGAACTGGATCGGCTGGTTCGACCGAAAAACTAGTGAACCGGACTAGAGTCCGATTTGGTTTATTTCTTGGACCGTTTAAAGAATAAAACCGGTGTGAACCGGTACGAACCAGTCTAACCGAACTGGTCTGCTTTAAAAAATTTTTAAAATGTCTCCACAAGGTCTCGAAACAAGAACCTTGGAGCAAAAACAACCTCTACTTGCCACTTAGCCATTACACTTCTAAATACTATATTTGACAAATACTAATTATATAGTATACATAAATATCTAATTTAATTTAATTTTTATTTTTTCTATTTTTAAAATTAATTATATTTTAATTATATACCATTATTAATATAAATATAAATTTCACTAAAAATTTATTAATTTACTTGATCTATTTTATTGCTAGTATTGTGATTAAGGTTATTTGTTTGATGTTAGTTTTAAAATCTACTGATATTATAGTTAGATGATAGGCTTTGTGAATTAATTATTTTTTTATTGTGTCAAAATAAGATACTATTGTAGTATTAAAATTTTATGGTTTTTTTATATTAGTTATTTTTAGAAGTTGAGACTTGATTCTTCATAAAATGTTAGTGAAGATATGTATTTTATATTTTAATTTTAATTTTTTAACTATTTTATATTTTATATTTACGTGAGACCGGTTTCATCAGTTTAACCAGTGATTTATCGGTTGAACTAATAAACCAGTGAACCAGTAGCTTGACCGGTTCGATCACTGGTTCGGTTCTAACAACTATATTTCAATCTAATTTCAAAAATTTTGATTTACTCAATTTAGTCTCCCAACTTAATAGTTATGACTCACATTGGTTCCTAATCTTATTTTTGTCACTGTCTCACAAAATCGTTAACGACATGCTGAGATGGACTAACGACTGCTGCATTATACATTCTAGCGACTTTTTGATGTGACAATTGAAATTTTTTTTATCTTATTTTTTTTTTCAACTAAACACTTAAAACCCTAATATGAGTCACGGATACCTAAGTTAAAAAATCAAACTAAGTAAATTGAAACTTTAAAAATTAGATTAAAGCTCGAATATAACTTCAAAACAGAACTTTAACTTATGTAGTGATTAATTTAAATGAGAATCAAATAAATCAAAATTCAACATAATTTTTATCAATGTTTTCAAATTCGAAATTTCTATACCAAAATTAACTAGGATTTTTTTAAATTAAAAATTTAATAAAATAGTGACTTTAATTATCTTAACCAATGTCCTAATTAATTACTTTTATGTCTTAAAAAAACTGTATATGAGAAGAAAATAATTAATTTGTCTGCTTTAATAAATAGTTATTTTACTAAAATGAAAGAAACTATTTTTTAGAATTTTTTAAGAACTAATTAATATTATATATATTTTGTTACACTACGTTTAGTTATAAAAATTTTATTTATTTCTAATGCTTATATTAAAAATAAAAAGAAAATTTAAATTAGTGAATCTTAATTTATAATATAATAATAATATAGTAATTATTTTATATATTGTACGAATATAAATTAATTATTTTCTTATTTATAAAAATTTTAAGAGGCTTGAGCTTGTTATATATATATATTGATGAATGTGATATATTTTTTTATGTAAATAATCTTTTAAAAAAAATCTAATAGTTAATCTATTACCTTTCTTGTTTTAGTCCAAATTAAATATTTTTTATTATTTTTGGAAAGAAAATCTTTTGAGAAATTTAATAATATGTGATAAGGAACACCGAATAAATTATGCAGAAACCAATTAAAACACAACATGAAAATATTTTTAAAAAAAGACGTTTTAGGCATCTTTATCTGAGTGGCCTCCATATTTATATGTCAAATATTTTGAAAGAAATTTGACAAAATACGTGATAATTCTTTGGGTGTATGAATCGAATCTCTTTAGAAAAAAGATCTTTTGTCTCATGGTAGCCTGCTCCAGTTCCCTTACAAAACTTTCGTTATTGGGTTAGCCATACACTTCACATGTTTCTTGTTAGTTCCGATCCCGAAAAGAAAGGAAGAATTTTTTTACAAAGTTTTTGTGTTGTCAATTCCTAATCGTAGTGCTTCTTCCCCCATGCCGCCTATTGCTACTAGTGGAGTAGTGGAGTAAAGTTAATCTAACTCTATAGTATAAGTATAACCTTTCGCTTAATACTAAAAATCTATAATTGAAGCATATGAGGCTGCATTAATGGTGCATCGCTTCTATAAATAGCAAGGTTTGCTTCATTTCAATTTGAACCAAGAGAGGGGAAAAATCTAGCGAGAAAATATGTGAAGGTTGAGTTATATATTAACAGATGTTTTTTTTGTGATAAAAGGTGTTTGTTGTGTTTAAAAATTATAAAGTTTGGTAAAATATTTTTGGAATAAAAAAGTTTAGGGAGCCAATTAGCACATAAACTAACTCAAATCAATTCTTTGTATTTTTAATTTTGAAATTTAAAAAATTAAGATAATGAGAAATTATTTTTTTTTTATAACAGACTTCCTATTTTTTAACTAGTTGATTCTAGTTGACTATACTCCTAGTTAGTTCTTAGTAGAATCATTTTGAAAATAACACTCCATTATATTCCTTGGTATAGAAATATGTAATCAGGACAAAATAGTATCTATAACATAGGAGTATAGAAATAATACTATGTAATTATTCTGAATGTAAAAAAAAAAAAATTAAAGCTAGTTTGTGATTTATATCCAATTTTAAAATTTTCATGTTAAATAATGGGATAAGTTATTATTCATGTAATAGTTCTTTTGTAATTTTTTTTATCCGTACATATATATATATATATATATATATATATATATATATATAGAGTAAAGTATCGTTTTTAGAACCCAATGTTTGGGATAAATTCTATTTGTATCCCTAACGTTTGTAAAAGTGATTTAATGTTATCCTGCCGTCAATTACACATCATGAACGCTTTAGTTTTAGTTTTAAATCGATGATCTAGTCCTAAAAATAGCTCATCAAAAGTTGAAATTAATTCCTACAACATTTACATAATTCACTTTTCTAGGGACTAGGGACATAATTGAATCTAAACACAAATAGTGAGTATAATATTAACCGTTAGTATAATTGAGAATAAATACATCGAATTGAGAATAATTGAAAAATATAATATGATTTGTTAGTATAATTGATAGTAGGATAACATTGAATCACTTTTATGAACGTTAGGGATACAAATAGGATGATTAAAACGTTAGGGACACAAATAGGACTTACCCCAAAACGTTGAGGACAAAAACAATACTTTACTCTATATATATATGGATTGTTGACATATCTATAGTATTATACTTATATATGTATATAATAGTCTTAAGACAACTACTCAAATGAAGATGACAAAAACATCTTTCTATGAAGATGCTTTGTTTAAAAGTGCGATTTATTTATTTAGCCACACTTTAAACAAAACAACACTTTTATAAATATCAAAATCTAACCATTCAAAATCCATCATCCAAGAGTCAAAAGAAAATATTTTCATATAAAGACAATTATCAAATTTTCATTGTAGTATCCACCTAGACTTAATGTATACGATATTATTCACAAATATGATTTTTCAACAAATTAATGCTTAAATCGTTTAGATTGAATTTCGACTGGAGAATGGTGTCATGTTTTCCTAATTTTTCCAACATAGCATTCCATTTTACATTTCCAATATGTTCTCATTATTATTTGTTTATATATATATATATATATATATATATATATATATATGCATGCAGAAAGAAGATGTAAGTCAACAAGAAGAAGGATAAAAGCATGTGTAATCCGATTCCTGATTTTATACAAGAACGTATTTTCGACTTGGTAACTGAGAAACTTGTAGTTGCATGGAAGAAGTATGCAAGCAATCCGGTGAACTATGTGGTGAACAACAAGAAGAAACTTAAGGAGCTAGAGAAAGCTATAAATGATCTCCAGGAGGATAGAAACAGGGTATATGGAAAAGCCGAGGAGGATGAAGTGCGATTCGGGAGAGAAGTATATCATGTTAAGGCATGGTTGCGTCAGGTAAAAGACATAGTCGATGAACATAACAAGTTGAAACGAGGTAGGCAAGAACACTTTGTGGCGTCCTTCCTAAATCCAATTCAAAGGTATGTCTGGAGCCAAAAAGCAGAAGAGATTAAAGGAACGGTTGGAGAGCTACAAAATGAAAAGTGTGATATTATTATATCTTCTTGGCAAGATCTATCATCCATCGGTGTTGCGACTTCTGAATTTGGTGATGTGAGTTTCTACAATGCTTTGTTTTTAAAGGTTTTATATTTATGATTATTTTTCTAATAAAAGATTTGTATTCCAGATACCTTTAAGATCAAGAAAAAAAACCAAGAAAAAGATCAAGGAATCACTGGAAGATCCTAATGCAAGATTGATCGGTGTTTTTGGGCCAACTGGTGTGGGAAAGACCACTTTGGTAAAAAGTGCTACTGCTCTGTTGGAAAAGCCGAACGAGTTCGATGTGGTGATAACGGTTAAAGTGACAAAATGTCCTGATATAAAAAGGATACAAGGCCAAATCGCTGACATGCTGGGAGTGAAGTTTGAAGGGGAAAGTGAGCATGCAAGAGCAATCGCCATACAAGACAAGCTTAAGAATGAGAAGGATAACATCCTTATAATCCTAGATGATCTATGTGCAAAAATAGATCTAAATTCATTGGGGATTCCATCACCAACCAATGATCTTGGTCCTCTTCTCTTGACAAAAGGTGAATCTTCTGCTGACAAACAAACTGATGGAGCAGATAAGGAGAAACAAACTTCCACACAAGATAACAGGGAAAGAGCTCACACAGAAACTAACAAGCAAAAAGCTCAGACAAAAACTATCTCCAATGGCTATCGCAAGTTGAAAACAGAAGAGGGTAGCAGGGGGTATAAGATTTTGTTGATTTCTGATCTGAGACAAGTATTGACTGAAATGGATGTGAAGCTAGAGCTTATTATCCATGTGAAACTCTTAAATCGTAAGGACGGAGAGACACTGTTCAAGGAGATGGCTGGAATAGGAGCCAACAATTCTGAAATTGAAACATTAGCAGCAGAAATCGCCAACAAGTGTCAAGGTTTGCCGATGTCAATAATTACAACTGCAAGGGCATTGAAAAATCAGAGCAACTTAGTTTGGAAGGATACTCATCGAGCTCTTGAAAAGCTTGAAGAGGAAAACCAATTAGCAACACCTGAGTATTCTACAAAGTTGAGTTATAGGCTTCTAGAAAATGAGGAGCTCAAGCTTACCTTCTTGCTTTGTGCCCGTATGGATCATGATGCATTGGTTGCGGATTTGGTGAGATATTGCATTGGTTTGGGTTTTCTTCAACGCGTCTGCTCAGTTTGGGAAGCCAGAGACAGAGTACAAATGCTACTCGTCAAGTTAAAAGAGTCAGGTTTGTTGTCTAACAGTTATTCAAGTGATCGTTTCACCATGCAAAATCTTGTTCGTAATGCAGCTTTGTCAATATCATCTGAGGAGAGGCATGTGTTCATGATGACAGAAGAAAAACTAGATGAATGGCCTGATGAGGATCTACTTAAAGAGTACACTGTTATTTCCTTACAACGTTGTAATTTCATTGAGAGATTTCCTGTGAACATGTGTTGTCCTAGGCTTAGAGTCTTTCATATTGAAAATAATGATCCATCTTTACAAATACCAGATAATCTTTTTCGAAAAATGAGAGAGCTTAGGGTGCTGATTTTGGTGGGGTTCAACCTTTTATCATTGCCTTCCTCAATTAGATACCTAAAAAAACTAAGAATGCTTTGTTTCGAGAAATGCATTTTAGGTGAAGGTGAGAAATTAGGTGTCTTGGGAGAATTAAAGAATTTAAGAATACTAAGCTTTTCAGGATCTGATGTCAAAGTTTTACCTGATGGGCTAAAGCATTTATCTAAGCTTCAAATCTTTGACATCAGTAACTGTTACAAGCTTAGAGAGTTTCCACATGATGTAATGAAAAGTTTGACTAGGCTTGAGGAGTTGTATGTGAGAAACACTCGTATTCAATGGAAGGCAAATGACAGTTTTCTATCTGTGTTGGGTGATCTGAATCAATTAACAAATCTAGACTTGCAAATCCCAAGTGTTGAGCATCTACCCAAGAATTTGTTCTTTGACAAGTTGTACAGTTACAAGATTATCATTGGCTCTTTAAATAGATATTTAGAGGCTGATTTCAAGATTCCAGATAAGTATGACCTGTCAAGATGTTTGGCATTATGCCAAAAGGATGGCTTTGACATTCATTCCCAGGAGGCAATCAAAATGTTGTTTGAAAGGGTTGAAATCTTGTTGCTGCAAAACTTGAACGGTGTCCAAGATGTTTCTTATGAGTTGAATCTAAATGGATTTCCTCATCTTAAACGTTTATCCATTGCAAGCAACAAGAGTGTTCGCTCTCTCATTAGTCAGCAGAGACAGCATTCTGATCAGAAGGTTTTTCCCAAATTGGAGTCATTGTATCTCTATAAGCTTAGGAAAATGGAGCAAATTTTCTCTTGTAAGTCACTCTCAAAAGGTTCCTTTGGTAAGTTGGAAAAGATCAAGATCAAACTGTGTGGTTGCTTGAAGAATGTTTTCTTAATGTCTATGGTTGGACTTCTAAATAAGCTTGAGACAATTGAAGTTTCAGAATGTCACTCTTTGGAGACTATTGTTGGAGAAACAAATAATCATAATAAAACAGAGCCTCTTAAGTTTCTTGAACTTCGTTCTTTAACGCTGCAATCTTTATCCAAGTTTATTGGGTTCTATCCAATTTCATCTGAAGAAAATACCAGATCATCTGAAGAAGATAGCAGATCACTGTTTGATGGCAAGGTATGCTCATAACTACTTTTCAGATTTGATTCTCTTGTACATTTTGAACTTTGTTTCATAATAGGAAGAAAGCTTGTAAATGTACTAAAAAAAGTGACAAAAGAAAATAATTTGAGAAAATTATATTCAACTACTTTTGGAATCAGCATTAGTTGTTTATATTGCTTGGCAGATTGAAGTTCGGAAGCTAGAGAGAATTGAGTTGTCTATGCTCCAAATCAACCACATATGGAGTGACCAAATATGGACTACTGTGGATCAAAGCAAATCTCCTTTACAAAAGTTGAAAGAGTTGGGCAAGAAGTACCACACTATCAAACAAACTTATTCTCCCTTTCAAAACTTGATACACCTGGATGTCAATGGGTGTTGGAATTTAAAATGCCTGTGGTCTTTCTCTATTGCTAGACATTTGGTGAATCTTCAAAGCCTTTTTGTTACTGATTGTAACTTGACCCACATCTTTCCCCAACATCAAGGTGGTGGAGAGGCTAAAACGAAGAAGGTAAGTAAGATTTTTTTAATTAATTAGTTCTTGATAAAAAAGTTTCAAGTGCTTCTAAAGAAAATTACAGATTATTGGTTTTAATATATTTATTACATGATATATTATTTATTCAAAAATGCTATTTGTATACTAAGATCAACCACTAATATATTTATGTATAAATATATGTGTAATTTAATTTATTTTCAATGAATTTTTATATTCTAATATGTATTTTATGACTTTAGTAGCTGATTTTGGTGGAGACGTACTATTTCTCTTATTTATTAGATCCATATATCCATATATTAATATAAACAACAACAATAAAAATCTTTATCTCACTATGTGGCTGGAGTTAGTTAGACAGATCAAATAATATCATTATGTCTCATCATGTGATGGCTCTTGTGAGACTTTTCATAGAGATTTTGTTTAACCTTCTCATGTAGAATCTTTTTAGGTTTTCTTTTGTCTTTAACTACTATATAGGTCTATCTTTTATCAAATCTACCGCTGTCCTTGTTGTATGATTTATTCATTGTGGTGAGAATTTGAACTTGAGTTCTTTATGATATTTAAGCACTTTTATCTATTAGACTACTTATGCTTTTAATTTTATATATATATATATATATATATATATATATATATATATATATATATATATATATATATATTTATTTAAATTTTAAGTTAGAGAAATATAGTTGTTTTTTTATAAAGTTGATAATTAAAACTATTAGATTATTTGATTTATTATATTTAATTAAATTATTATTTAATAATTTTTAACTATCAATTTTATGTAAAGACATACTATTATATATAAATTTTTTCATATTTTAATGCCTTTGATTTTATTTATTTAATTAATTAATTTATTTTTACTATTTAATCATCATACCTTCTAACATATTTCATCTTATACTAAACTTAGTATTTATTAAATAGCCTTTAGCCTATCTAACAAACTTACATGGCAAATTAGGCCTGTTAACAATGAAGCTTAGTCTAACCTTACTTAGAGATGAACCTTTTTTAGCTTGTCTCCACCATCTCTCACACACACACACACACATATTGACATATATATCCAAACTATTTAATTTGAATGGCTTTGATAATAAAGATTAATTATAATAAATTTTACTAAAATTGGAGACTAATAAACATGCAGATCAATATGCAAGCAATTTTGATTTATATGCATTTTGAACATATATTACATTAATTTTTAAATATATACGTTATCAAGTAGTTTTCAGTCCACTTACAATTTTGTAGACATAATTTATAGGATATATAAATTTTTATTCAATACTTAGACTTTTAAAAAGGAAAAAACTACCATGCATAATGAAGAGTTATTCAATTATATATAAGAATTGTTTAAATTTTCACCCATCATTATTTATTCTAATTCTATATACTTACAGCAAATGTTAATGCGCTGACGAAAAAGTTATTAGGACTGCAGCACCCTTTAAATTTTAAATCTTAAATTATTAATACTAAATTCTAAATTCTGAATATTAAATTATAAATTCTAAATTTTAAATCATAAATTCTAAACTTTAATTTTAAATTTTAAATTCTAAACCTAAAATTTATAAACTCCAAATTTTAGTTACTAATATAAAATATAATAAATAAACAATTAAAATTTATTTAATTGAAAAAAAAGTATAATACACTTTACTTAACAAGGAATATTTAAGGATTAAACTATACATACACACATAAAGATAACTAGAGTGAAATTCATGCGATATACAAAAAGATAAATTAATTATACTATATACTGTATTTTAATAGGTGTTATATTATTTAGTAATTGATTAGATAATATATTTAAACTAATGTTAAATTTAAAGTGTTTTATATTAAAAATATTTTATAGAATATTTATTTGATAATTTATATATAATTTCATATAATTGTTTAACTAAAATGTAATATAAATTAAAATATAGTTTGTTATTTTAAGAATTTGAATTTATTTATTTTTTAAATAAAGCATAAACCTTTTATATTAGAGTTATACAAAGTTACGTCTTCACTTGTTACTTCTATTTTTACATTTGTTTTAGTTATTATACTTTAACTTTTCATATGGTGTTTTTTGGTTTGTAAATAATAAAAAAAATTTAAAAATAAATAAGAATAAAAAATACAAAAAATATAATATAAAATTATGAATTAACTTTATAATCATGATATATTTAAATATACATAATAACTAGTAAAAAGATGTACTAAATTTAAACTTACTTGAGTTAGAAAAAAATGAATAAGAATAAAAAATATTAAAAATATAATATAAAGTTATGAATTAACTTTATAATCATAATATATTTAAATGCATCTAGTAAGAAGATGTGCTAAATTTGAATTTACTTGAAAAATTTTTACCAATTAGTATGAGAGAAAAAATAAAAGATAATATGAGTCTTATGTAATATATATAAGTAGACTAAATAGTATAGTAATAAAATTGTAAAATTCTTAACATGTATAAATTATAGAATATCAATATTTGTAATTAAAATTTTTATAATTATTATTATTATTATGACACTTTTAATATATATTTATTGTATTTAGTTAGTACTTTATGTTTTAACTGAATAATAATAATAAGTAAGATTTTTTTTATTGTTTAAAAATCTTTTACTACAAAATAATTTGATGAATTTTATCTTTTGTTAAGTTGTTAAATTGCTGATGTATAATATTATTAACAAGAAAAAATAATTTAAATTTATTATAAAAAATTTGATATGAAATTTGATATGTTTTAAATAGATAAATTTTAGTATGAGAACCTACAGCACTCTTTTTTTATATATGCAGAGAAATAATATTCATTCTCATACATATTGTCGGTAAATGATTGACGATGACACTCCTAAAATATATAACATTGTTATTGTAGAATAAAATAACAATAATAACAATAATAATAATAATAATAGGAAAAAAAAGGAAGAAGAAGGGAATGAAAAATTATTTTATTATTGAAAGGCTTAATGATATGTGTCATATATAAAGAATACCAAAGAGTTCTTTATAGTCAAATATGAATCAAATCAAATAACAAATTTAAAATCGATTTATAGTTAATTCTATCTAATTTAATCAAATTCTAGCTAATAACAAAAAAAAATTATAAGAATTAGAAAAATTTATTATTTTTTATTAGTACTTTTAATTATTAATCTAATTTTTTTAGTCTAACAATAATTTAATAATATATTTTTAGTTTACATTTTTTAAAATTACTGATTAATTACTGGTCAACAACAATAAATTTTGTTGATACTTTAACCTTTTTTTAATAAAATTAACATTTAAATATTTCGTAACAAATTCAACTTTTCTGGCTTTTTATTTAGCTATAAACAAATTTCTGTTACACTCTTAAACATTAAAAAATATAGAATAAGTGATCTCATTTTCGATAGTTGGTGAACATTTGACATTCAAAAAAAATAATTTCATAAGCCGCTCTGAATCTCGTGCTTCCTTTGTTACAATGTCTTTTGAGTAAAACTGTAAAAGAACGAACAGGGCTTTTAGTTCTCCTTCCTTTTCTGCATATATAGTTATCTCTTCATCCATTCACATTCATATTCCTTATTTACCTTTTTATATACACCCATGCACCTTCACATGAATTTCTATACCGCTTCATTCAATCACCCATTTTGAATGCAATACATGTATTTAGCATAGTTGCTAATTTTGACTAGCTTGCTATTGTATGTAAACAAAAGCAGGATGCCATTTTTCCAAACTTGAAGACCGTCAAGCTGAGTAGCATGAAGAGATTGTGTAAGATATGGAATTCTGATGAAGCTCCTGAAACTTCCTTTGGCAAGCTGAACACTCTGATCATTGATAAGTGTGATGAATTGGTCAATGTAATTCCTCATAATATGGCTCGAAGATTGTCTAGTTTAAGTTGCTTGAGGGTTACGAACTGCGCGTCAATCAAAGTTATATTTGAAGAAGCTGATGATGATGATAAAAGACAAGATGCTATGCATAACATTAAGTTGCAAGATATTCATTTAGAAGCACTCCCGAAACTGGAGCATGTATTCAAATGGAAGAAAGAAGTAAAATGGAGTGATCTCAAATTGCAAAAGATATGGGTGCATCATTGTGGAAGGTTGAAAAACATATTTTCAGTTTCTGTAGTCAAGAATATTGAAATAAAGATTGAAAGCCTTGAAAGCTTTGTGGTATCAGATTGCTCCCAATTAAGAGAAATAGTTGGCAAGGGAAAAGATGCTGTCATCAACTCAAGTAGTCCTATTCAATTTGAGTTTCCTAAATTGACTACTGTCAAGCTTTTTGGATTATCGAAATTCAAGAGTTTCTATTCATCAGGAGCTTATGAATTAAGTTGTCCAACATTAAAAGACCTATCTATTGAACGTTGTGACTTGTTGGAACTATTTGAAGAAACCTCATCACATTCAGAAATAAAGAATGCTCTTTTTCCAGAAAATTCTAAAACTGGAGAAATAGAAGTAAAGGAGGTAATACTAGCAAGTCTTTTAACTCTGCATAGATTCTAGCTTGCTAGTAGTAAAATGGAAGAAAGTTTATGGCATAAGAAAAATTAAACAAATTAATTAAAATAGAACAGTCAATGGCAATGTTGTATGTAAATATATTTTAACATATTTAGTTTCTAATATATATAATTTATTGATTTTCATTATTTATTTGATATAGGTAATCAATAACAAGTTAAAGTCCATGCACATTGAATCTCGACATGTCGGGTCATCAATGGACTATGACTACAGAAGGGATAGCTTAGAAGAGCTTCAGTTGTCTCGACTGAAGAATTCTGATATTATATATTGTTTCCTTCATTGCAACCCTAACCTCAAGAGCTTATGCTTGAATCATTGTAACTTTGAAGAATTGAAGCCTGGTGGAACAAGAAGGCCTGCTATTGGAGTTGTGCCAAAGTTGAAAAGCTTGACATTAACAAACATGTATTATCTTAAGAAGATCTGTTTTGAACAAGATGTAGTTCTTCAAAGGATAGAGTCATTGGTTATAAACAATTGTTCATATTTGCACACTATAGCACCTTCGTCTGTGTCTCTCGCTCACTTGACAATTCTAGAAGTGGTTGACTGTGAGGAATTAAAATATGTGATGTCACCATCAACTGCCAAAAGCTTGGGTCAACTCAAAACCATGAAGGTAATCAATTGTAAAAATCTAGAGGAAATTGTTTCAGAGAAAACACAAGAAGAAGAGGACTCTGAATCTCTAGAGGAAGAGGAAACACAAGAAGAGGACTCTGAATCTCTAGAGGAAGAGGAAACACAAGAAGGACAGGAAGAAAAAGAAAATGTAGGCACGGAGATTCCCATCATTTTCAAACAATTGACAACTCTTGAGCTTGTGTCATTGAAGAGCCTTAATAGTTTCTGCAGCTCCAAGAATTGTGCCTTTAAATTCCCATCACTGGAGAATTTTATTGTGAGTGCATGCCCCAAAATGGAAGTTTTCTCTGCAAATGAAGTGGACTGTGGGCCAAATTTGCAAAAGATATATTATGTGCATGACAAAGAGAAAAAGAGATGGTGCTGGCACGAAGACAATATAGGATCTACAATAAGATACATATTTGACAATAAGGTAAGTCTTTTATGAAATTTCATTTTTTTTTTGTTAGTGGTTCCCTTTTCATTTCCTCATTTAATTAATAATTAAGACATATATATTATTTTATTTTATTTTATTCTGTAACTTATTTTATTTTATTCGAATATGACTTTGTTTGAATTATTTGGACAAGACCTTATAATTAACATTTTTATTTACGCAGTTTATTATTAAATAAAATATTCGAATAATATAACGAGTATACTTCAATTATTTTTTTTTTGTTCTAGTAAACTTTCGAGTTGCATTTTTGTTAGTGGTTGGTTGCAGTTATATCTCTAGCTATTTGACGTAAGCTAATAGGAAAAACATTTTGATAATAGTCATGCATTTGGTTTGCATGAAATAAATTATAATTGTGATAACTAATTTTGCATTATTCACAGAAATTTTTTGAAGGCATGAATGAGTTGGATATGAAAGAGTTGGATTTGGATTCTGATCAAGATCTTCTAAAACCAATCTGGCCAAGTAAAGAAGGTTCCCGAAAAGATTGGTTTTCCGGTTTAAAAACTCTGAAGGTATATTTCTGGGATGCATATAATACGCATGCAATTCCGTCAAATGTCCTCTGTTGTTTGAAGAGCTTACAAGAACTCCAAGTGGAGGACTGCCACAACATAGAAAGCATTTTTGAGATGGATGACACTAAGAGCTGGGAATCATCATTCCAACTGAAGAAGCTATATTTACATCATCTACGAAGTCTGAAGAGTGTGTGGCAACATGACAAAGGAGAAATCCTTCTAGGCTTTCAAAATCTGCAGCAGGTCACTATCTATGATTGTCATAAACTGACAAGTGTGTTTCCTACTGTCTTGGCCAGAGATCTTAAAAAGCTCGAGAAGCTCGATGTAAGCGATTGCGCTGAGTTGCAAGAACTTGTTGGTAAAGACGTGGGAGGATCAGAAACGTTTAAGTTTCCTCGTTTAACCACACTGATACTATCAAAGTTGCCACAACTAAATGACTTTGAGGCTGGAAGATTGAGTCTGGAGTGCCCCGAGTTAAAGCAGCTGGAGCTGTATCCGAAGCAACAACAAAAATATCCGGAGGTAATAAGCAAGTGCATGGAGTATATATACATTTCTTGTTCTCCTATATATTTTGTTTCTTATCATTTGCGTTGCCTTAATTCATTAATAGGGCGGTTTTTCCAAGGTGGAGAAGTTGTCGCTCATGAATCCAAATCACACTTTGGCGCAGTTTATGAATCAAGGCGGCTTTCATCACTATTTAAATGAACTTCACCTTGCGTATTTCTTTGATTACAATGATGATGGAGAGAACTCTACTTCACCATTTGAGATATTTGCCGATGACAAGATGCTTCCTAATGACAAGATGTTTCCCAAATTAGAGATTATTCGTATATATGGGAACAATTGCAAAACCATCAATATTCCCAAAGAAGCGGGTGAGAGGATGCTTCACTTGAAAGAATTGAAGTTGAGGTCGCTATCTGAGCTGAACTCCATTAGTGGGCTAGAGTACTTGTTAAAGCTGCGGCTATTGAAGGTTTCTTCTTGTGAAAAATTGACAACAGTATTAATCCTACATTCATGCTCCAATCTGAAAGAATTGCATATAAAGCACTGTAATGAATTGGAATGTTTATTGACATCCTCAGCAGTAAAAATGCTAATACACCTTGAGGAGTTGAAAGTTGAATGGTGTAACTCATTGAAAGAAATAGTGCAACAAGAAAGTGGGACGGAAGACATTATTGAATTTAAGCGCCTACACAGGATAACTCTTGCTGATTTGGGAAGCCTGGAATGCTTTTATTCAGGGAATGCCACACTGCAGTTCCCCTACTTGATTCGGCTGGACATACTAGACTGCTACAAGATGAACTTTTTTTCTCAAACGGAAATACACGTGAAACCACCATTATTTCAAGTATTTTACTCCGATGGTGAAGCTGAAAGATTGTTCCTCCATGATCTAAACGTAGCTGTTGCATGCCAATTTCTACGACGGAAGGTAAAAGCTTTTGAATTTATTTCCATCAAAGTTTTTTTTTTTTTTAAACCAAGTTTTGTTTTCTTTCCAAGTCTAGCCAATAATAATAATAATAATAATAATAATAATAGTTTGACTTTAACTTTGAATACTACTACAAAGTCTACAACGCAAAAAATTTTATGTTTCTCACATGGTCAAAAAGACTAGCTAGATCCTTGAGTTCATGACGTAATTAACATATAGGACGACAAAGATATATAACTTTTTTAAAAAACTTATGCATATGGTTTTCTTTTTCAATCCATAAGACAATCTTATACTATATAGTGATGTTAAACAATATATGTTTTGCACTAATTTTTCATTTTATGTAAAAAATTATTACTTTTCATGATGTTATCTTTTCTAGCTAAATGTTTTGTATACATATAAGTATGACTTGGCGCCACTATATAAGTACGTATGACTATTCCTATTTCTCAATGTATGTTAAATGTAAAATAATTAAAAAATTATAGCACCTATAAATAAATGATAGGTTAAAAGTAAAATATGTTTTCTTTGAATAATGACTTTCAAACTAATTTTAATATTTGTCTTAATAAAAGTCACTTTGGTTATATACAATATAAATTTAGTTAGAATTATTTACCACGCTCAACTAATTTAACTTAATCCTCTTTAATCTATTATATATCTATTAGTTATAAATTTATCTAATGTAAAATATAAAAAAGGCATATACAAGAGTAGTGAAATGGGTGAGGTAGGTGACGTCAAAAGAAATTTATTAATAAAATAAAAATTTTAAATATAAATAAAAAGAGAAATATGAGGAAATGAGGATAGTAAGGGAAAGGTTGAGGTGTGAAATTACCAAAAATAAAAAAAGGTGGTAAGTGGCATAAAAAGAAACTTTTCAACCAAACTTAAGATTTACTAAAATTTTTTGTTTAGTGATTGAAATAAAAATAATAACAAGATAAATTTATATAAAAAAAAATATTTGATATTTTTCTGATATGCCATTAAATAAAATTTTCCTATAAAATTTAACATTTACAAAAAAAATATTGTGAGAAAGATTTAGAAATAAAGAATAATATATATAATATTTTGTATATTCAATTATTTAAGAGTACTTTTATTTAATAATAAATTTTAAACGTTAGTAAGATTTATTTTTATATTAATATGCATTCCTTTTGTTTGAAATTATCATAAAAAAAAGAGATTGCATTATGGTATATAAGTATATACACATACTCCATTGTTACTTTATTATTAATTAGTGTAACTTTTTCTTTCTTTTATTTTGTTTCATACTATTTTTCATTCTCATTTTTCTATCCTAATATATAACCAAATTTTTCATTAATAAGTTCATTTAGAATTACTCAACAACTATCTTTCTTTTTTTTACTAATTAAATGTTATTTAGTAATTTTTTTAGATTGATTTTAGGTTTCCTAATAACCTGACATCTAGCCAAAGTAAGGGATAAAAAAGAATAAGTAAAGCATATTTTTGAAAACAAAAATACTATTAATACATAAGAACTCAGTGACATCTAAATAAAAATACAATTGTTACTAAAATATAAGAAATTGATTATATATCCTTTTATTATATATTGATATAAATTTTAGAAATGAAATGAAAATTGGCAATATATATTTTTTTTGTTAGCATTGTTTTATGGTCATGCCAAAAGAGGTATAATTAATTAAAATAATTTTGACAAAATGATCAATGTGGGTAAATATAAAATTCCAAATATCTATTTATAAAATGTTTAATTTGAATATAGTGGTAAGTGACAAATAAATGATTTATCTAAACCTTTATAAACAAGTGATACATAGATTTTTTATACCAATTTCAAACTATCGGCAAAGGAATTTATGTGTTGTCCATTAAATTTAATAAGATGTTTAGTCGTCTTTCCAATTAAAAAACTCAAAATCTATTTATTATTTTTTCTGTAATTAATTATATTTACCACTATTGTTATTTCTGATAGAAAATTTGAAATGTTCAAAGTTCTAATTAATCATTTTTATTATATCTATTTTTCTGACATAACAAAACTCAGATGTATCTTGATCTTGGGGATCACCCAGAGCTAAAAGATTTATGGCTTGATAAAATGCATATCCCAGCTGAGGCCTACTCCTTTGGTGTCAGATTGGAACGTCTGGTGGTAAAAGGGTGTAATGAATTCTTTACAACCGCAATATTTCCTTCTCATTTACGTCCCTTCCTCAGTCAATTAGAAAGGTTGGAGGTGCAGGGATGCAATTCTGTTGAGGCCATATTTGAAATTAAAGATACAACAACAAATGTTGTTATTCCTTTGAAGAAATTGACTTTGGAGAAACTTCCAACTCTGAGGCATGTTTGGAACAAAGATTTTGAAGGAAAGCTCAGACTTCCCAAACTGGAGGAGGTTATTGTTGATGAATGTGCAAGCATAAAATCGGTGTTCCCAGAATCAGTTGGCAAGGGTAACATACAAAGGTTAGAAGTGAAGAATTGTGCAGAGTTAGTTGAAATTATCACTGGAGATGATGTAGCCAAACAGGTTAGCATCTTCTCCACGCTATGTTGTCTGAAATTGGTGAATTTGCCAAATTTGGAATGTCCATTACTATCGCAGTTGCTACCTTCTCTTTATAAATTAGAAGAGTTAGTGGTTCAAAAATGTGGTTCCTTTAAGATTATATTTGATGTGAAAGATGCGCCAACAAATGAAGAAGATGCAAACGTGATTACTGTTATTCCTTTGAAGAAATTGACTTTGGAGAAACTTCCAACTTTGAACCATGTTTGGAAAGGAAAGCTCAGTCTTCCAAAATTGGAGGAGGTTATTGTTGATGAATGTGCAAGCTTAAAATCCTTGTTCCTAGAATCAGTTAACATACAGAGGTTAGAAGTGAAGAATTGTGAGAAGTTGGTTAAAATTGTCTCCATAGATGAACTAGCCAAAGAAGAAGAAGCACATAAACAGGTTAATATCTTCTCCAAGCTATCTTGTCTGAAGCTGTGGAATTTGCCAAATCTGAGCTACATTTATCATGGAATGGAATACTCTGAATTTTCATTATCAAATGCATTACTACCTTGGCATATGCTACCTTCCCTTCATAAATTGAAAGAGTTGGTGGTTGGAAATTGTGGTTCCTTTGAGACAATATTTGATGTAAAAGATGCTCCAACAAATGAAGAAGATACAAATATGATTACTGGTATTCCTTTGAAGAAATTGACTTTAGAACAGTTGCCAACTCTAAGCCATATTTGGAACAAAGATCCTAAAGGAAGTAGTCTCAGCTTTCTATGTCTGGAGAAAGTGATTGTGAATGGATGTAAACGCCTCACAAGCTTGTTGCCAGCATCAGTGGCCATGTCTAACATAGAAGAGTTAGATGTGAGAAACTGTGAGGAATTGGTTGAAATTGTTACAAAAGATGAAACAGACAATGAAAAAACTACAAATAAGGAGCTTATTATGTTCTCTGAGCTAATCTCATTGACTCTGCACAATTTGTCAAATCTTACACACATTTATGCTGGAATGCAAATTTTAAATTGGCCAGAGTTAATAAAATTTGATGTTTCTCATTGTAACCTGATAAAGAAATTCACAGATTCTGCTGCAAAGGTATGAAAGCTCTTATCTTAAAAGTATTCATAACTTTCTAGTCTTGTTAATTTTATATATGGTATACTTTTTTCTCCATAGAATATGCAGGAGACTTCATTTTATTTATCATAATAAGCAGCTCATTCATATTTTATTTCTTCATATAGCTATAGTGTATCAATCCAAACACTAGATATTGGAATTCTTGTACATTCATAATGAGCCTAATGCATGCAGTATCTAGTGTGAGAAGCTTGCCAACTTTAGAAAGTATGAGCAACTTTGGCCAATAGTGGGGTTAATTGTTACATGAATGAAGCACATCTAAGATAGCTATATATATGCATTGCTATTAAATTTAAAAATTGCATGCTCAACATATAAAACAGTGCATATGTATATACTAACATATGTATAAATTATAATTTCTATTAATAACCTGTTATACGTAATAATTTTAGATACTAGTATTTTTACCAGTAATAACGTTACGGGAATATAAATCTTTTAAAACTACATCGGTTCTGACATTATAGATTATGGCATAAAAAATTTATAGCATTAAACTACTTTTACAAAAAGGTCGTAAGGGACAAAAGTCCCCGTCGGCTAAGAAAATCAGAGTCTCTGTAAATAAAAAAATTAAATAATAAATTTTTTAGTTATTATTTTCATATAAAAGAGTTTGATTAGGTGTTAAGTATGTTACACAAATAAAAATAATTAATTTTTATGTTTGTTATTTAAAATTAATATTTATATATATATATATAAATTGTAAGACTCCAAGTTTTCGAAAATTAATTTAATAAAATAAAATTTAATTTAGTTCTTATTATTATTATTATTATTATTATTATTATTATTATTATTATTATTATTATTAATACGCAATTATTACTGTTATTACTATTATACAAACTTCCTTAGTTATTACTATTGTTATTATTATTATATGTATCATTACATTCATTTGGCGGAAAGCCATATGAATATATACATATCATATGCTATTATTATTTTTATTGTTATTATTAAGTAAAGTTCCTTAGTTCCATATAAATTGGCTGAAGCCTTTAGGGAATCAAGGAAAAGAAAATAGAACTTATATGCATGTATACACAGATTTAGAATCAAGCCACGTTGCCTTTGTATATATAAAACACAAATGACTCATGTTTCTTTACTTTCATTAATCAATAGTTATATTTCATTCATTTCTTCTTTAACCACCGAAAGGAATGACCGAGAGAGAAGAGAGAAACCGTGAAAACTCCTCAATTTCCGGCTTCAAATTCTTGCGATCCGTAATTCCAATAAAAAAAATCTAATCTGGTAAAAGTGTTCGTATCTTCTTCCTCTACACGTTGGTGTTACTTTGATCCAGTAGAAGTTGACGGTGACGTAGCTCCTCTTTCCCTTGAGTTCGGCCAACTGGAGTTCTAGGAGGCACATATGATTCCTGACATTTTTCTCTTCAGCAGCGTGGTCAAAAAGTTTTCCTGGAGTTTTCGTTGTTGTAATTTCTGCACGGAGGTAGGGTTTGGTAACTTTATAGTAATTAAATGTGAGTTTGATAAATGAATGTTGATTTGGTTGATTATTGCTTGAATTTGAATGAGTTTATGTTAAACTATTATTGAATTATTGTTGTTTGCTTGAGATTTTGATTCAGTTATGTATGAACAACTAGCTGGGATGCTTTGATTATTTTGGGAGTAAGAAATGGAATTTTCAAAAGCTTTAAGAAATATATTAACTGATTTTGAATTATTAAAGAAATGTTTTTGCTGCTGGAGTCGGTTGGATTATTAATTGTTTTAAAGATTTTGGAGAATGGCATAAAGATGTGGTTTTAGTTTTAAAAGAAAAAGAGAAGACAAATCGGCACGTGTACTTATGAGAATGATTGAAAGGTCACGAGAGGGTGACGGAAAGTAAATAGTTATGGTGCCGATGTGAAAGTGTTAAGCCGTGGGCTTTGTTTTTGAATGATTGTGCGGGGACGCCCGTGTGTATGAAATGGCTTCCAGGAGAAAGTGGCACATGCTTCAGTTGGAGAATCAGCGCCTGCAAGTACTTGCAGAGGTCATGTTCGGCATACTTCAGCTGGAGAATCAGCGCCTGCAAGAAGTGGAAACTTGCAGAGGTTATGCCGCTGGAATGCCTTATCTGACTTGCGAGTCGGATTGCGTCGGGTGCGGGTCGAAACCGACAAATGAGCTCATTACCTGCGATAGGAATAGACATGTATCATGCTTGTTTGCGCATATCTCTGTGCTATGTAACTCTGTAATTTTGTGTGTGTGCTGCATGACTGATTGACTTCTGAGTTCTTTTATTATTCATGCTTATAAGTGTTTTGTTGTTAGTTGCGGTCGGTTAATAATGGCAAAATGAACTTAACTTCTAACCCCGACCCTACTAAGAACTTTCCAGTTCTTACCTCCTATCTCCACCCCTTTCAGCTACAGGTGCAAAGGCTCATTGCCAAGCTACAAGAGTATAGAGGAATATGTTTATAAGTTGAGTTGTTAGGATTTATTTTCCCCTCGCCTTGTTAGTTAGAGTTTTTAGAGGGGTAGGATTTGTTTCTAGGAATCTTGAGATAAGTTTATGTATTTAATACTATGTGAATATATATACTTTTGTGATTTAGTGGCGTAAAATAAAGTCTCTTTTCGTTTTCTTAATTAAAGTTTCGGTTCGAATTCGCGAAGGCTCAATATTAAATAAAGATAGTATATAATAAAAAGGTTTAGAGGTAAGTAGCACTCGGACTTTTAGTACGATCATGATGAGGTGCTAAAAGTTAGGGTGTTATATTATTTTTAATTAGATATTAACATAAAAATTTATATTGATAATTATAAAATTAACTCAAATTATTTTTTTAAAAATAATTGAATCTTAATTCTAACTTTTAAGTATAGTGTCAATTAATATTTTTGAAATTATCTAAATGAATTATAATTTGGGAATGAGTTCAAAATAAGTGACTCTTATTTTGAGTTTAAGATTAAATTAAGGGTATTTATAAATTTTAAATAGAAAGACTAAAAAATAATCAGTTAATATTTTATTTAAAAAAAACACTCAACTATTTTGTCATACACTTTGTCTTAATATATAATACTTTTCCATAACTCAAAAAAAAAATGCCAAATTCTTTATTAAATTTGTTATTTAATGTTAAACAAATTGATCTTTTTATTTAAAATATTTTTTAATTTGAATTTAATTGTCATGTGAAATCTTTTTTTATTTATAACAAAAGCTATATTGATCGAGTAAAATAATCTTTTATCACATGTTATCTTCATCATCAAGAAGAGTAATTTCTATAACACATGTTTAACTTATAAGCTTCTGCATGCTTCATTTATTTTATTTTATTTGGAATACTTTACACATTTTGCAACATTTAAAAAACGGAGAAGGTAAATTATATTGTCATGTCATGATGATGGTGTGTTGTCCTTCTTACTAAATTTGAATCCAATGGAGCAGGTTGTTACCCCTCACTTACAGCAACTGTCAATAGACAAGGCAGGTGTGATGATGCTTGACAAAGAACTGCTTCATTTGGACCCCCAAAACATAAAATATCTGACATTGCAAGGCTTTAATGATATTCATGACTCAGATGCCGCATCTGTCTTTGATTTCTTTCCAAAGGTTCCACTTCCCAATATTCAGATGCTTGGAGTGGCTGACAGTGCTTTCAAAGATATATTCCCCTCACAAAAGCCTGAGATTATTCATTCACAGTCACAACTGCTGCTTATTAGCAAATTGGAACTGAGGAATCTGCACAAGCTTGAATCTATTGGGTTAGAGCTTACCTGGGTAACCTTTTCTAATCTCACATCGCTAAAACTTGAGGGTTGTGCATCTTTGAAGTGTTTGTTCACTTCTTCAACCTCCAAATGTCTTGATCAACTTGAACAGTTGCACATATCCAACTGTGAAGCACTCGAAAATTTAATGGTGGATTATCAACCACATGATAATGATCATGATGTCATCATATTTAAAAGTCTTTTTGAACTGTCTCTTAGCCAGTTACCAAAACTTGAGAGCTTCTACAAAGGAAACTCAACTTTGAATTTTCCATCTCTATGGATAGTCGAGGTTACTGAATGCAACAGATTGGAGTATATGTTCACATTCTCAACTGCCAAAAGCTTCAAAAGTTTGATTCAGATGAAGATTTCCAAATGTGAGTCATTGGAAACAGTAGTATTAGCAACACAAGAGGCAGACGAGCCACATGAGCTCACATTCCCAAACCTCGGGTACCTGTTTCTAAGCGAATTGCCAAAACTTGGAAGCTTTTTCACGGGAAAGTCAACTTTGAAATTCCAAAACGACTTGATTGTTGAGATCAGTCAATGCAAGATCATGAAAACTTTCTCACACGGTGGCGTGGAAGCACCTCGATTACGGGAGGTGGAGATAGATGGATTGAGTTGCTCGACAGATAATCTAAATGTTGCAGTCAGTCAAGAATTTGAGAAACGAACGAAACATCATTGATGAGTTAATTAGTACAATCATAATTTAATATGTAAGTTATTTTCTATCTGCACAATTTATATCTTCTTTTACTTTTCGTGTTATACACTGCACCAAAACAAGTTTCTGTTTTGGAATGTCATTTAATTTGCTTCCTCCATATTCGGTTATATAAATTTTTGACATTGCTCATTTTATTATCCAATGTTTGTCCTTTGTGAGAATTTAATAAATTAAAGAACGGTATAGTTGATGTATCTTGAGTTAACTAGCTCTTTTATATAATTCTTGCAGGAAATTTGTTGCTTGCTAAGAGAAGCTTATTTTCAATGCATTTGTTACCAGCAAAACTAGTAGTCTAATCAAGGAGCAACGGACAAATAAATAAGAATGGTTGGTAAAAATTTTTTTTTTTTGAGAAAATAAATAAAATGATGCAGTTACATATTTCTTTTTGCTACAGGAAAGTTTTTACTCTAATAAGTTTGGGTAACATTATAACAATCATTCAACTCAAATCATGAAGAGTTTCTTTTTTACAACCTATAATTTTTTTAACTTCAACGTAACTAATATCTAACACAATTGTATATGAACTTTTTTTTTAAGGTTCTATGCGACACCAATTGCAGCAATTAATAGGATATAAGTGGATCCCATCATGGCAACAAATATTCATTTCTGTTTGAGTAGTGTGGTGTGGTGTGCATGATATGAATAAGTTCCCTGTATCACTATGCAGGAAGAAGTGTGTGATTGCCTTTTAAGTGGCATAGCTATAAACTAAGTGTGTTTTTATCAATTAAATTATATCTTGTATTTTATACAAGATGTAAGGTGTGTGCGCTTTGTAATTTATTGAGAATACTAGTGTGTTTTTATGTATGACAGTGAATGGTAATAATTTTATACCATTCAAGGATTGTGATTTGTGATGAAGTCGTAAGAAGAGAATGCTCTGAAAATAAAGTTGAGAATGGTATGTAGATATATTTCTACATGAGAAATGTTATTTGTACACTAAAATTAGTCACTAAAAATTAGTCACCAATGTATTTGTGTATAAATATATGTGTTGTTTAATTTATTTTTAATGTGTATTTATATTTTAATATGTATTTTATACTGGTGGCTGATTTTAGTCACTGATTTTGATGTACACATAGCATAACCCTTTTTACATAAGATCGTTTTCATGCATAAAGTTAACCTTATATTTCAATAAAAATTCAACATGTGTCTCCCTTTCTTGCATAAAATGTGCTTCTGTAATAACAATGTATATTTTTTATTTTAAAAAAATGCGATTGTTAGATAAGATTTGATGTATTAACTAGAGAGTATAGAGATGATGAGTATCTTAATAATCTATTCTGATATAATTATTAGAGCATAGATTACATCATAATTTTAAATTAATAAAAAATTGTGAAATATAATTTTTGTGCGTACATTTTTTTAAGTTTTAAAAAATTATATTTAATTTGTTTTAATTTTTTCTCTAATTTTTTTTTATAATTCATTCAAGACTCTCAATCTTACTTAGAAAAAAATAAGCAACAAGTACATATAAAATACCATAAAAACCTATTTTCAACCTGAATCACAGGCAAAACATAATAACTCCCAATACCAAAGCTAAAACTTGGATAATACTTTTTGAACCATCTAAATGGCTTAGCTAAGAAGACTACCAAATATCAACACCCAACTCTCAAAAACATATTAACAACATCCAAGAAACACACCATACTCTTCTATTACTATCACTCAAATATACTGGCCCCTAAATTTGGACACTTTTCTTTGCTACTATGGATTAAGAATTTTTACGCACACCATTATAAAATCCACTCTCCTATACTCCCAAAATTCAACCACAAAGAAAACAAGATTATTGCAATTAGTATCACCAACCTGACTAAAAGTCTAAAACTAGTTCTTTTCCTTCCTCTGAACCTTATTTTTATACTGACTTTCTCTAGAGCTTTTCTTTCATTTTTGACTGTCCTCCAAAATTATTCCAAAATTGCATTTTCATCACTACAATACATCATAAGTTAGGATCCAATCCTCTAAGTCTTGATTGCTTCTCCCGCTATGTCTTCTATATAACTGTCATTTTTATTTTCATGTTCATAATTTCTTTAGCTCTTTTCTAATTAGCTTTTTTCTTTTTGTGACTATCTTTTTTTATTCTTACATCACTACTAAAAAATAGTTGATTTGCTACTGATTTTTCTATAATTTTTTATTGAATTAGCAAATAATTTTGTTTGTTGCAAAATTTGCTACAAAATTCAATCTACAACATATGAGCTTATGGATAACTATTGCTGCAAATTTTTAAATTTGCAAGTAACTTATCTACAAATTTTGTCGCAAAAAATCTATAAAATTTGCACATAATTTTATGATAAATTATATAATTTGTCAAATTTTATTTTAAATTTAACTTCGAATCTTTCACGTGTACCAAATTTGCAACAAAATTCATAGGTTCATGTGGCAACAACTTTTACAAATAATACATCCGCAGCAAAATTTATAATTAATTTTTGCAATAACCTCCACACGTAACAAAATTTGCAACAAAAATTACCATTCACCTTTGCAAAAAATTTCACAAATAATCAATTTACGACAAAATTCATAGCTAATCTTTACAGCAAATTCTGCAAATAACAAAATTCACAGCAAAATCCATAGTTAAATTTGTTTTGCTCTTTTTCTTATTTTATTTTTATCTTGCATATATTTTTCTAATTTCTCCCCTTTTCTCTCTCCTTTGTTGCTAATTCTTTTTATGTGGATCATTCTTTCCTTTTGTCTTTCTCGTTCAAGCTAAGATTGAGCCACTCTCTTTTTAATAGTGTTTACAAAGCCAGGTGGATATAGAGGGGTTGAGATTAACTTGTTATCCTTCTCTCTTCATGTACCAATTTTCTTATTCTATCATGCACACCATCTGTTTCAGACCATGTGCCTCCTTGCAAGTCCAATTGGGTTTCTTGAATCACTTCTTTAGTGTTCCTATATTGTCTTGAAAATATATATAGGTCAATTTGAATCTTCAAAGAGGTTTAAGTTCTCCATGTATTGTACATCTAAGAAATTCTCTCCATCTTCCTGAGTCTCCACTTCTTTGATCTGTGGAGTAGTATTTAGCTAGATATCATTTATTGTCTCTACATTTCATTGGTTCTTTGGGAATCTTCTCTTCATCATCTACGCAGTGGCGGAGCCAGAAATTTTTTATAAGAGGGGTCAAATTAAATATAAAATAAATTAAAATAATATAATAAAAAATTAACAAAATATAATTTATAGTATATAGGTCAAAATTAATAATTATATTATATCAAAATTAATATTCAACTACATACTTTAGGATTTTGATATTTTTAAATTTGTTCTGTGATATTTCATATAACTAAAATATCAATTTGTTACGATGGGTAACCGAAGATTAATGGGCTGGATGGCGTTGGTTGGCCCAAACGTATTAAGGAGGAAGCTTTCGAGTGGATCTGTAACTCGGTGCCCTTCGTCCGACTTGTGTGTATGGAAGAATGGGGGGTAGTACCTGCAAAGACACTCCGATGCCTAAGTTAGCAAGGGCGTGAGCAGGTTTAGAGAGTATTGGAACTTAAAGATACCTGAGGGGTATCAGTGTATTTATAGTGGCGAACCAATAACCACCGTTGGAGTAATGCCACTTTTCTAGGGCGTTAACCGTCCCTTTATCTTAGGGAGGTTAAGATATGGCTCGTGGAAGTGGTTAGAGAGATTCTTGGGGCAGTTACTCATTCAAATGAGTGCTTATCTGCCAGCTAACCCTCGTTCCCGACTTCTTTAGAGCAAGTCGTGACGAGTACCGACTTCGCAGGGGCTGATTTGGTGAAAGGTGGGGTCAACCCTTTGGGTTGGGCCTTTTTACTTGGTTCCTGGGCCTTAACGTTGGGCCAGGGTATGAACAGTGCCCCTACTCGAGCCCAATTTCTCTTTAAGATTCGGGTTCGAGTATACTACTCGGGCTTGTAACCGACTTGTTGGAGGACCGACGTGATGTTCTGAAACCGACGTGTCTTTTCGTGACCTTTTGGTTCTGACAGTTACGTCTAATCAAGCGTCGTGTCCGTTAGGGATGTGCGTAGGGATTGATGGTCTTGGTAACGGTGCATTTTCATTAATGACTGCCCCGTTTTTACCATTGTGCCCCTAACGTACTTATAAATACTTTCCCTCTCTTTCATTGTTTCGTTTCTGCAATTTTTCAAATTTCTCCTTCATTCGTTCGTGCTGCGTTCTTGTATCTTCGAAGGCTTTCGTTTTCTCCAACCCTTATTTCAGATAAAGGTTAGTTCTTTTTGTAACATACTTTTCTATTTGCATGCTTTTATTTTGTAGATAGGTTGGTTTGTAGACTTTAGTTCCGTATTCCCTCCCTTTAGAGACCGTGTTCTTGATTTTCCTTTTCTTTTTTTTTCCCTTGTAGGTTTTTGTTACCTTTTTAAGAAAAAGAAATGGCTTCCGTAGACGTTCTTTCTCAGTGGGTTGATGTCACGGTCCTAGGGGAGGAACCCTCGTTCGATACTGAGTTTATCACCAACCTTCGTACTCACCACAGAATTTGTACTTCTGAGAAGGACGAGCCGAAGTATGAGTTGGTAGTCCCGGGTCCTGAAGACCGGGTTTGCTTTGGGAGGGTCAATGAGGCGGCCCCTCATTTTTTCTTTATGTATGAGTGTATGATCACCCGTTTGGGTGTTTTTCTTCCTTTTTCAAACTTTGAGATATCTGTTTTGCATCACTGCCGAGTTGCTCCTACCCAGCTTCACCCCAACTCTTGAGGTTTTTTGAAAATTTATCAATTTATTAGCCAGGCTTTGGAGTTCCCGACTTCTTTGAAGATTTTTTTCTATCTCTTCCATATGACCAAACACTTCAGTGGGCTAAACAATAAGCAACAGTGGGTGTCTTTCCGAGCCATACAGGGTCGGAGAGTTTTTACCCTTTTTGACGAATCCTTCCATGACTTTAAAAATTATTTTTTCAAAGTTCAAGCTGTAGAGGGTCACCACCCCTTTTTTCTGGATGATAATTCTTCTCCCCGCTTCCCTTTATACTGGCTGGAGGCCTCCTCCTGCGAGAAATATGGTCTAGATGACCTGGATGAGGTAGAAGCGGCCATTGTGGGGTTCCTCCGAGAAGTATGGGGGAGGGCCCCATACTTAGACACTAAAAAGTTTCTCCAGGGGTCTCCGACCTTTGTCCAGGCACAGCTAGGTAGCTTTTATTTGTTTGTTAGATTACCGACTTGTCTGATTGACCTTTCCGACTTGTCTTAGCCTATTATCTATTGTTTTTTCAGAGATGGCGAAGGCAAACGCGCAGGAATCTTACCAGAGAGTCCAGGAGGCTAAAGCAAGGTCTCGCGCCAGGACGGGTGGCGCCAGGGCGGTTATCTCTCCTCCTCCTCCTCCTCGGAACACTAGGACTCTTTCACAGCCCATTGTAATTTCTTCTTCAGCTTTCTCTCAGCCGCCCCCCTCCGCCCGATCTTCTCCTGAGCCAGAGAAGAAGAAGCGCAAGACTTTAGAGTCTGGCTCTTCTGGTGAGGTTAAGGCGGATGCTCTTGCATTCGTCCGAAAGAACATCTATCCCCATGCTCGTATAAGCATGGATGATGTTTCTGTTCGGCGCCACCTTACCACTCTGGTTGAGGAGAGCCTCAAGGCGGCGGGGGTTTGTGATAAACTCTTAGATATTTTTGAGAAGGCTCCTCTCAGCTCTTTAGGGATGACCTCGAGGGTTGCGGAGCTGGAGGGAAGGCTTCTTTTATATTAGGAGCAGGAGAGGGAGTTGAAGGAGGAAGTCGCCAAGTTGAAGGAGGAGATGGATAGCCTCAAGGAGAAGGAGAGGAAATTGCAAGCCCAATGCAACATGGAGGTGGGTTTGAGGAAGACAGCGCAACACAGCTACCAAAGTTTATTTAACGATCTTGTGTCTGTGAAAAATGAGCTGCTGAATTCTCAGAGGGCCTACACCGAGTTGGAGGACTCTATTGCTGATGGGGCTGAGGAGGCTTGGAGGATCTTTAGGGAGCAGGTCGGAGTCATTGCTCCTGGCCTGGACCTTTCCCTTTTAGATCCTGATAAAGTTGTTATTGATGGTGCCATTGTGGATCCCCCTGTCCCCGAGATTATTTCCGAGTCAGACTTGAAGACTCGGGGGCAAAGGATTATAGAGTCTCCTCCTCGCTCTAAGGACGCTCCGAGTTCTTCCACAGTTCCTCCGACTTCCTCTTCATCTCCTATGGATGCCTCTCTTCCCGGTCCTGGTGGCGCTCTTCCTACCTCTGGTGGTGGTGATCTATCTACTCGTCTTGTAAAAAAGTAATTTGCTGGCTATTTGGGGCCCGGCCTGTGGGTCCCCTCTTTTTAAACTCTTTATTTTTTTGGTAGTATTTGAACAATTTTTTGGCCTTTTAAGGCCGTAAACAAAACGTTTAATAATACCCTTTTTAATAAGGGTTTAAGTTAAAAAATAAGTACCCTTTTTTGGATAAGGGTTTAAGTTACCTTGTGTGTGCATGCTTTTCTGATTTCGAATTTTCCTTTGATCTTTTCTGAAAAAACCTTTTCTTTGGCTTTGTCTGTCTTTCTGAACCTTTTTATTTTAAGGATCTTTAGGACAACCTTTTAACCTTTTCTTGGGGTTTTTTTCTATCTCTCTTTTGTTATTCCTAGTACTCAATTTCGTTTCATTGAGTTTTTATGACTTAGGCTACTTTTGTGATTCATTTTTGTTTTACTCGGTTTCCCATTCCGACTTAGGAGTCGGAATGTTTCTGAGTTTATCATGATCAACTTCTATAACCTCTTTACACCGACTTGTACCTCGTCGTTTTATCTTGACGACCATCTAGGTCGGTTCATAGGATTTTCACGTTTTGTCGAGCTTAAGTCGGCGCGTTTCGTCGAAAGAAAAGAAACAAAAAAGGAATTTGCAAGAGATATATATGAAAAAGATCTTTTATTAATTGGGGAGGTACCTTATTGCTACTAAGGGTTTTTGACAATATATTTCCCTTAGTCTCTACTATGATGCCTCGTTAAAAACCCTTCTCCAGAAAAAACCCTTTGATTTTGGGAAAAAAATCATGAAGTTGGGAAAAGAGTACATCAGGGAGTAGAGTTCGCTTTTAACTGTAGTACCTTTTCATATTACAGGCATGCCACGACCTCGGTAACTCGGTGTCGTTCAGGTCGGTCACTTTATAATAGCCTTTCCCTAAGACTTCATTGACCTTGTATGGTCCCTTCCAATTTGCAGCGAGTTTTCCTTCCCCTGATTTGTTGACTCCTACGTCGTTTCTGATCAAGACCAGGTCACTTGGGGTGAATGCTCTTCGAATGACTTTTTTGTTGTATCTTGTAGTCATCCTTTGTTTCAACGCTGCTTCTCTTATCTGGGCTTCTTCTCGGACCTCGGAAAGCAAGTCGAGCTCCTCTTTATGCCCCTGTATATTTCCGATCTCGTCATGGAGAATCACTCTTGGGCTTTGTTCGTTGACTTCTATTGGGATCATGGCTTCTACGCCATAAACTAGTCGGAAGGGTGTTTCTCCAGTGGCAGATTGGGGGGGTTGTCCTGTAAGCCCATAGCCTTGTGGGAGCTCTTCGGCCCAGGCTCCTTTTGCATCTTGTAATCTTTTCTTCAGCCCTGCTAGTATGACTTTGTTGGCTGCCTCGGCTTGCCCATTGGCTTGCGGATGTTCCACCGAGGTGAACTGGTGTTTGATTTTCATACTGGCTACTATGCTTCTAAAGGTAGAGTCGGTGAATTGGGTTCCATTATCTGTAGTGATGGAATGAGGTATCCCATACCTTGTGATGATATTTTTGTAGAGGAACCTCTGACTTCTTTGTGCGGTGATGGTGGCCAATGGTTCTGCTTCTATCCACTTTGTGAAATAATCTATTCCCACGATCAGGTATCTGACTTGTCCTGGCGCCTGGGGGAAAGGCCCTAACAAATCCATTCCCCATTTCGCAAAAGGCCATGGAGAAGTGATACTGATGAGCTCCTCGGGGGGAGCCACGTGGAAATTTGCATGCATCTGGCATGGTTGGCACTTTTTCACAAATTTCGTGGCATCTTTCTGCAAGGTCGGCCAGTAGAATCCGGCTCGGATCACTTTTCTGGCTAGTGACCTTGCTCCGAGATGATTTCCGCAGATCCCGCTGTGGACTTCTTCCAACACTTCGGTGGTTCTTGAGGTCGGTACACATTTTAATAATGGTGTTGATATCCCCCTTCTGTAGAGGATATTTTTCACCAAAGTGTAATGTTGTGCTTCCCTTCGGATCTTCTTAGCCTCTTTCTCCTCCTTGGGGAGGATGTCGAATTTCATGTATTCGACCAAGGGGTTCATCCAACCGAGGTTTAATCCGACTACCTCAAGGACCTCTTGTTTGTCTTTTTCTTTTACTACGGAAGGTTTCTGGAGAGTTTCCTGGATCAGGCTTCTGTTATTCCCTTCTGGCTTGGTACTTGCCAACTTGGATAGGGCGTCTGCTCTGCTATTTAGATCCCGAGTGATGTGTTGGACCTCGGTTTCTGCAAAGTGCCCAAGATGTTCCAGAGTTTTTTCCAAGTACCGTTTCATATTTGGGTCCTTTGCCTGATACTCTCCACTTATCTGGGAGGTCACCACTTGCGAGTCGCTGTATATCATCACTTTTGTAGCACCGACTTCTTCCGCCAGCTTCAATCCAGCAATCAAGGCTTCATACTCTGCCTGATTATTTGAAGCTGGGAATTCGAATTTGAGGGAAACTTCTATCTGGGTTCCTCTTTCATCCACCAATATTATGCCTGCACCGCTTCCTGTTTTGTTTGAGGATCCATCTACATAGAGTTCCCATGTAGTTGGTTTTTCCTCTTGGTCTCCTGCGTATTCTGCGATGAAGTCGGTGAGGCACTGGGCTTTAATCGCAGTCCGAGTTTCATACTTCAAGTCGAACTCGGAGAGCTCTATTGCCCATTGAACCATTC
Organism: Arachis hypogaea; assembly: GCF_003086295.3. Taxonomy (NCBI): domain Eukaryota; kingdom Viridiplantae; phylum Streptophyta; class Magnoliopsida; order Fabales; family Fabaceae; genus Arachis; species Arachis hypogaea. The sequence goes on from NC_092047.1 coordinate 12,269,115, forward strand.
TCCCTGCAACATCCGTCTTTTGGAGGATTTGCTTCATGGGTTGGTTCGTGCGGACTCTTATGGTGTGAGCTTGAAAGTAAGGTCGTAGCCTTCGTGAGGCTACCACTAAGGAGTAGGCGAACTTCTCTAGTTTGTGGTACCTTAGCTCAGGGCCTTGTAGAACTTTACTGATGAAATATACTGGGTGTTGTCCGACCTCGTCTTCTCTGATCAGGGCCGATAAGACGGCCTTGTCTGCCACGAATAAGTATAGGACGAGATCTTCCCCAACTATAGGTCGGGCCAAAATAGGAGGTTGGCTTAAGAATCTTTTGAACTCCTGAAACGCCTCCTCGCATTCAGGAGTCCATTCAAACTGACATCCCTTTCTCAATAAGGAGAACAGTGGGAGGGATTTTAGTGCCGATCCTGCCAAGAATCTGGAAAGGGCTGCAAGTCGACCATTCAGCTGCTGGACCTCTCTTAAACAAGTCGGGCTTTTCATCTCCAGGATAGCTCTACACTTGTCGGGATTAGTTTCAATCCCTCTTTGTGTTAGCATAAACCCTAGGAATTTTCCCGCCTCTACCGCGAAGGCGCACTTTGCAGGATTTAGTCTCATCCCGTGCAACCTTATGGTGTCGAAGACTTGTGAAAGGTCAGACAAGAGGTCGACTTCTTTCTTGGTCTTTACCAGCATATCATCGATGTATACTTCCATTAGGCTCCCTAGGTGAGAGGCGAACACCTTATTCATCAACCTCTGATATGTGGCCCCTGCATTCTTCAATCCGAATGGCATGACCACGTAGCAAAAATTAGCTCTGGGCGTGATGAATGATGTTTTCTCCTGGTCGGGTTCGTGCATCGGGATTTGGTTATACCCTGAGTAGGCGTCCATGAATGACAAGTATTGATACCCCGAGCTGGAATCTACCAGGGTGTCAATACTTGGTAGTGGATAAGGGTCCTTGGGACAGGCCTTATTTAAGTCGGTATAGTCGACACACATTCTCCATTTACCATTTTGTTTTTTGACTAGCACTATATTGGCTAGCCATGTTGGGTACTTTACTTCTCTAATGAAGCTGGCTTCTAGGAGCGCTTGTACCTGCTCTTCTACTATTAGGGCTCGCTCTGGGCCGAGCTTGCGTCTTCTTTGCTGTACAGGTCGGGACCCCGGTAAACCGAGAGCTTTTGGGACATAAGCTCGGGGTTTATCCCAGGCATGTCGGAGGCCTTCCAAGCGAAGAGATCGGAATTATCTCTTAGGAGTTTAGTCAACCCTTGTTTTAGGGTTTCCCCTAGGTTGGCCCCTATGTGAGTATTTTTTCCCTCCTCTTCGCCGACCTGTATCTCCTCGGTTTTTCCTCCCGGTTGGGGACGCAGCTCCTCTCTAGCCCTTGCGCCTCCGAGCTCTACTGTGTGAACTTCTCGGCTTTTTCCTCTCAGGTTTAGGCTTTCATTATAGCATTTCCTTGCCAATTTCTGATCTCCCCTTACCGTTGCTATCCCCGCTGAAGTCGGGAATTTCATACAAAGGTGAGGAGTGGATACCACCGCTCCGAGTCGATTAAGGGTAGCTCTGCCAATTAAAGCATTATATGCTGACCCTACATCGATGACTATGAAGTCTATGCTCAGAGTTTTTGATTTTTTCCCTTTTCCAAAAGTGGTGTGGAGGGGCAAAAATCCTAGTGGCTTTATTGGCGTGTCGCCTAGTCCGTATAAGGTGTCGGGGTAGGCTCTTAATTCTTTCTCATCCAACCCTAGTTTGTCGAAAGCGGGCTTAAAAAGGATGTCTGCTGAGCTTCCTTGGTCTACTAGGGTTCTGTGGAGGTGAGCATTTGCTAGGATCATAGTTATTACCACTGGATCATCGTGTCCAGGGATTATTCCTTGCTCATCTTCTTTTGTGATTGAAATGGTGGGGAGGTCGGATGACTCTCCTCCGACCTGGTAGACTCTCTTGAGATGCCTTTTGCTAGAGGATTTGGTGAGTCCCCCTCCCGCGAACCCTCCTGAGATCGTGTGGATATGTCTCTCCGGGGTTTGTGGTGGTGGGTCTCTTCTATCCGTATCCTCTCGCTTTCTCTTCCCATGACTATCCGACCTTTCTATGAGATATCTGTCGAGCCGGCCTTCCCTAGCCAGCTTTTCTATCACATTTTTAAGGTCATAGCAGTCGTTTGTGGAGTGACCATATATCTTATGGTACTCACAGTAGTCGTTGCGGCTCCCCCCTTTTTTATTTTTAATGGGTCTGGGGGGTGGCAGCCTTTCCGTATTACAAATCTCTCTGTACACGTCCACTATGGAGACTTTTAGAGGAGTATAAGAGTGATATTTTCTTGGTCTATCGAGACCGAGTTCTTCCTTCTTTTTGGTTTCCCTCTCCCTCTCTTTTGTTGAGGGAGGGTGCCCAGGTCACCAGCTCAAGTCTCTCAACTTAGCATTTTTCTCCATGTTGATGTACTTTTCAGCTCTTTCCTGTACATCACTTAGAGAGATGGGGTGTCTTTTGGATATGGACTGTGAGAAGGGACCTTCTCTAAGCCCATTGACTAACCCCATTATGACTGCCTCTGTGGGCAGGTCTTGAATCTCTAAACATGCTTTGTTGAACCTTTCCATGTAGGCTCGTAAGGATTCTCCGACCTCCTGCTTTATTCCCAGGAGGCTTGGTGCATGTTTTACTTTGTCTTTCTGGATAGAGAACCTCATCAAGAACTTCCTTGAGAGGTCCTCAAAACTGGTAACCGACCTCGGGGGGAGGCTGTCGAACCACTTCATCGCCGCTTTCGACAAGGTTGTCGGGAAAGCTTTGCATCGCGTAGCATCAGATGCATCAGCCAGATACATCCGACTTTTAAAATTGCTCAGATGATGCTTCGGATCAGTGGTTCCGTCGTAGAGGTCCATATCGGGGCTTCTAAAGTTTCTCGAAACTTTTGCCCTCATTATGTCCTCACTAAAAGGATCTTCCCCCCTAGGGGCGAATCTTCTCTACCGTCGCGGGAGTTCTGACCTTTGAGGGAGGATTCTAACTTTAAGAGTTTTCTTTCTAACTCTTTTCGTCGCTCCATCTCCTCTTTTAGGTTCTTTTCAGTTTCCTTTTGTCGCTCCCGTTCCTGTTCTAGCTGCTCGAGGCGACTGTGGACTAATCCCATGAGCTCAGTTGCATGGGATGGTCCCTCTTTCTCTGAATCGCGCCCTTCCGAAGAATTTACTTTCGGGTTTTTTATTCCGGAGGTGCCTTTCCTGTGTTGGTCATTGGCTTCCTGGTGAAGGGTCAGGTCTGCCTCATTGTTTCCGGTGTTCAGATTCTCTTGTTCAGAATCTGTCTCTACATGACCCTCCTCAGGGGATCTATCCGCCATCTCTGGTTGATCTCTCGGGTCCCCGGCAACGGCGCCAATGTTACAATGGGTAACCGGAGATTAATGGGTTGGATGGCGTTGGTTGGCCCAAACGTATGAAGGAGGAAGCTTTCGAGTGGATCTGTAACTCGGTGCCCTCCGTCCGACTTGTGTGTATGGAAGAATGGGGGGTGGTACCTGCAAAGACACTCCGATGCCTAAGTTAGCAAGGGCGTGAGCAGGTTTAGAGAGTATTGGAACTTAAAGATACCTGAGGGGTGTCAGTGTATTTATAATGGCGAACTAATAACCACCGTTGGAGTAGTGCCACTTTTCTAGGGCGTTAACCGTCCCTTTATCTTAGGGAGGTTAAGATATGGCTCGTGGAAGTGGTTAGAGAGATTCTTGGGGCAGTTACTCATTCAAATGAGTGCTTATCTGCCAACTAACCCTCGTTCCCGACTTCTTTAGAGCAAGTCGTGACGAGTAACGACTTCGCAGGGGCTGATTTGGTGAAAGGTGGGGTCAACCCTTTGGGTTGGGCCTTTTTACTTAGTTCCTGGGCCTTAACGTTGGGTCAGGGTATGAACACAATTTATCATCTGAAATAAATTTAAAACATTCTCTTTTTTAATATATACAATCATATAATCTACTAAAAATTTATCTTTTATCTTATTTTAAAGTTTTATTTTAATAATTTTTATTGACCATTCTCAAATCAGCTATGACCTCTTTATCCAACCATGTTTTCTTCACATAAATATCAAACTTTTCTCCATTTAGATCCATCTAGATCCTGTCATTGATTATTGGCACCCAAGTAGTGTCCATCGTCATTTTGACTGAGTCGAAATTTCTTCTTTGAATCAAGTTTTTATATTTTATCCACACTTAAAACGGTTCCCCATACCACCGCTATGATAAAAAAGGTTTCTTCATTCCATTCATGTAGAGGCATGCCACAAATTTCAATCTAAACTTTTCTTATCATATATGTTTCTCCTGCAATCCATCTCCTTATCTCTCCAAAATAATTCAGTAAAAATGATGATTGCAGAGTTTCATTCATATTCTCTATCGAGTCAAAAGTTCAGATCATCTTAAATGATCCCAGACATTTAACCTCCGAAAGAGTATAGACTGAAATGATCTCGTAAGCATTCAACGGGCTAACCGATTCCCTAATAATGAATGACTGATTCTCCAATAATGCTTCTATTTAATTTCTCCAACATATTCTGATTAACTTTTCCTTTGACCTCTCTCAGCATAACTGTTTCCTTGTTGCTATAATCTTTTTTGATGTTGGCCTTCATTTTTTTTTCTGATCAGTTAGCACCGCTTTGAAGGTTTTTTCTATTAGGTTCAGTTATGGTGTCCCCACTTCCTTCCTTCTTCATGCAACACATGTCCTCTATTTGGCTGCTGCGTTGCTCTTTGTAACGAATAAAAGGGTACCATATATCTTCCATCTCTTAAGAAATCTAATTGCTCTTTTTGCATGATCTCTGAATGCAAATCTCATAAAAGCAAACTTATGATACGTATTTGCTTTGGGGTTTTTGCGACAAATAATTTTATCTTGAGTTTAAAATGATTTTAAAATTAAAACAAATCAAAACGTCAAAAATAATTTTAAAATTTCTTGAAAATTTTTTATGCAAAAAATATATTTCACCCAGAAAATCATAATTACAATTAACTAAATGAATCAAGAGTTTGTACAGAAATACTCTGACTTTATTACTAAATTCACCTCATAATAGATTTTCGTATTCCAAAACTAATATTATGCCAAAATATAGTGGAGAATTCCTAAGCATCATCAACATCAACAAAAATGAAGATGGTTGCAATGTTCTAAATTTTTTTTTTTTCAATACTCGATAATTCCTCTTGAATCTCTAGAAGCATGTTAAGTCTATTCTGTGCTTGATCTTGGTAAGGCTTACCAAGGATTTTCACATAATTGTTCAAATTTTCCATGGCTTCATTGAAATCTTTCTTCATGGCCTCTTCAAGCTCAGATGCTAACTTCTCTGCTTTTGCTTTCACTTTATCTATCACACTCTGTCTGCGCCTTGGGAAATTTGATATAGCAACATACCTGACAAAAATATATGTCAACCAAATTTCAGCAACAAGTCATCAGCATGATCATAAATTAAACCAATTAAATCCTTAGGCACATACCAATCTACATTTCTTATTTATAAAATATGAATCTAAAGGGACGTATTCTTTAGGTTACATGATAACAACTCTTGCCGTAACAGTGCAATATGTTTCTTTAGAAGATTTAAGATTTTGAAATACAATCTTGAGCAACAAGAAAGGAAGCCAAATTATAAGTAAAAATTAGAAAATCATAATACCCGCCAGCAGAACAAATGGCAAGAGCAAGAAGATACACAGATGTCAGTAGCGAAGCAGATAGACCAGCCACACCCACTCCACCAAAAGTCGATAAAAACTAAAATTTAAAAAATTTCAGATATATTGACAGTATAATACCTATAATTTTAAGTAACATAAAAATAAATAAATAATGATGTCAAACCTCAATATACCAAAGGAAAACGATAATGAGAACATTATATTTACTACTGAAGAAGTTCCACAAGTGATGGGATCCACATTAGTACAGAGGTTGCAAGGGTCAACAACAAAGGGTAGCCTAATACTCAAGTATCCTACCTTGAAGTCACCCAAACAACTAAACCGTTGCTCAGGGTTTCTCTTTGCATAACAACACTAATGGAAAAAAGTAACTAAAAAAATGAAGCAGCAACCCAGATGAGTCTAGCAGCAATAATAATTTCTCAATATATAGACATCACTTACTTATCCATCTACTTTGAAGGCATTAACCTTACTTGAATACAATACTATGACCACAGTTAACCTTATCACTTTGAATGGTAACCCTAACAAGGCCAAATCCCAGAAACACTTCAAACTTATTAGACAAGCATATTCTTCTCTTGCACAACATAATATCACATAAAACAGCAAAATCAAGGGAAGCCTAGCTCCAAATCCTTCTAAAATTGGTGGGTTGGGTGTTAATTGCACAATTGATACCTAGTTGAATTCTGAGTTTTACTAGCCTTTCTTTTTTTGAATGATGTGACCAGACTTTTTTTTTAATAATGACTCATTCTTCTCAATCTCACTATTTTCGTGATTCAAAGATGGCCATCGTTTTTCAAAAGACTCCTTGTATAATCTCCCTTGCTGGGCACTTTTGGTACGCAACCGATTAAGTACGGATTGGTTTGATTCGGATAATTGGACACCGATGACTTCAAAATTCATAAAAAAAAAAAGTTTATCTTAAAAATTCAACAAGTACAATAAACATGTAACATCAATAGAAATAATTCAAACATGTTAAATACCAAATACATTAAAAACTAAACTCATTAAAATCCAAACATATTACTAGTGAATAATTTTTGTCTAATGAAAAAGTCATATATATATATATTTTTATTTAATTAATATATGATCGGGTTCGCGAGTTGGTTCGGGTTTTGCACCCCAGAAGGCCAGAACCGGTATCCGAACCAATCACTAACGTTTGGTGGAGAGACAGAGACGGAAAGACTGAGACTGAGAGACAGAGACTAAGAGACAGGGATTGAAATAAATCTCAGTATTCTGTTTGGTGCAAAATGAGAGACAGGAATTGAAACAAGAATGAAACTCTAATTTAATTTGCACAAAGGGTAAAATTAAAATTAATTAATTGAAATGAAAGTATTTTAGGTATAAAATGTTATTAAAGTTTCAGTCTCCATCTCTAAAAATTTCAGTTCCTTGTGTCCCTACTTTTTGGAAGTACTGAAATACTGAAATTTTAGAGACAGAGACAGAAATTTTAGTACCAGTCTCTGAACTAACAAACACGATACTGAGTCTCAATCTCTTAGTCTCTGTCTCAGTACCTCAAAACAAACGCTACCTAACAAAAATCATTGATTTGGTTTGGATTAAACCCGATTACCCATTAATTAGAGAACCAATTTAATTCGAACAGGTATACCATTACCCGTGCTCATCCCTTATTCCACCTGAATTATTTTGATACTTTGAAGAGAGTAATTGTGAAAAACATTCATTCAACATTGAGTAATACAAACGTGACTTGATATATAAGCTAGATATAAACTGATTTCACAATTGATTCTCTTTCGATCATCTTCTAGAACATGTCTAACATCTTTATAACAAAGTATCTCTAGTGAGGTTTTTTTTTTTTTTTTTTTTTTTTTTTTCAGAGATAGCAAATTGTGAATGGGTGCGTTTGTTTTCAGATTTTGTAAAAAAATAAAAAAAATAAAAACAGTAAAATTCATTTATTTATTTTATCTTTTTGTTAAAAGATAAATAACTTTCCATTCTAAAATTTATAAATTTATTAAAAATATTTGTAATTTTTTTATTAATTTATATTCAAATACATTAAATTATTAGGGACTATTTGACTCATTTTGAACTGTAATTTTTATTGTATCTATAGTTTTTTATATATTATATATGAATTCAACTGTATAAATATATATCAAAATTTAGTAATTAAATCAATCACTCGTATAAAATATATATTAAAATATAAAATAATATTAAAAATAATTTAAACAATATATATATTTATAGATAAATACAAGATGATTGATGTTTAGTGTATATATAATAATTTTTATATGAATTATATTGTCATTTTATTCACTAAAAATCAAATAGATATTAGGATAGATAAGACAAAAACTAATACAATATAATTTAAAAAGTCTCTAGTCTAAAAAAGAAATAAATAAAAAAAAATCACGCATTTAAAAAGGATGAATTAAACGAGCATAATAATATCATACCATGTGCATCATCTTGAGCAACCTATATATGTTGCTCCCGAAACAAATAAACAACCACGCCAACCTTAATGCCTTCATCACAAGCAGAGAATCTATAATTAAGCAGGAAAACTAGGTTGAGCGCAAATGTTTCAAATACTGTCTTGATTGTGTTTTAAGTACGAAGAAGTCTTTATATATATTTTCTTCTTTTTAGAAATTAAGAGTTTTATTAGTAACTTTTAGAAAAAAGAACAGAGATCACAATTAATTTTATAAATTATTAAAAGATATTGTAATAATCCCAGATTGTAGTGTTTATGCGATTTTGAATAAATTTTTTATCTAGTTTGGAAATTCTATGAATCATGCTTGGATTTGGAATAATGGCTGAATTAAAGTAAATCGTACATCCCAGTTCTTATTTAGCTTGAGCTCAAATACTCTCTGGATATATAATTGATTTCTTAGTATCTTCAAATAGAGAGTTAATAGTTCAAATAGTAATAACAATAAATAAAAACAAACAAGCAAAAAACGTTGATGAGGTGATACAGAATAATTAGTGTAAGAATTTTCTCTTTTTTTTTTTTTTTTTTTTTTGAAAAAAAAGGGAAAAGAAGGAAAGGAAAAGCAAAAGGCAAAGACATGAAATTGTTTTGTTTGGGAAACGTAATGAAAGAGTGGCAATAATAGATTTATAGCATCCAAAGTAGAGTTGGTCTCTGAAGCAAAGAATGTGGCTAAAATGCATTGAGGCATGTTTACTCAAACAAAAAAGAAGCGAACCAATAAGGGAAGGAATAAAGAAAAAAGCCTAAAGGATAAAGGGGAGTGCTAGGGTAACAATGAAAATTTTGAACAACATGAACACTCACCAATCAAATGAAAATACACTACACTTTAATTTAATGTTACTAATTAAATTTACTATTTTAACCCTATTAATTCACATTATTTACACATTGTTCAAAAATCTTGTTGGTTACCTATACTTTTCCAAGCGTAAATTATTATGTGCCTGAAGCAAAGCAAAGAATTTATGAGATGTTGGTATACATAAGACCCAAAGGATACCAAAAATCTAGGAAGGAAGGAAAAGATCTAAGCAGAGGGATCGGAGAGAAAGAGAGATTGAGGAAGCATAAGAAAGCTGAACCAAAGATATTATTGTACCTTTGATTTTCCAGGTCCGTATAATAATTTAATTAACTTGTCTTCTTCCCCGTACTCACTTCTTGTTATCCTTATTATGTTTGCTTCTAAAATACTAAATGGCTAATAGACAACTTGTACTATTTAATTTTTTGCCCCTCTATATGTCTGATGATGATGATTTAATACAAGTACTATGCATATATAGTTCATGCTCTTTTGTTTGCAGTTTTGCACAGCAAGTAGTTGAATTGATGATGTGTTGGAAATCACATATGTTCAATTGCCATTTCACTCCCTCTTATAAAATATAAAGTACAAAAATAAAAATAATTTAATTCATAAAACTTATACAAAAGAAATGAATACTTTGTTGTGTCAATAGTAATTAACTTTTTTTTTTTTCTTTTATTACTGATACTTACGTACTTATTTGATCTCTAAATTAAATCTTAATACACAGGTAAAACTTTTATTAATATTATTATAGATATAATAGATTTAAGGGTAAATTATATTTTTTGTCTCTGAAGTTTGTTAAAAGTTTTAAAAATATTCCTAAGTTTTATTTTATTTCAATTTTGTCCCAAAAATTTTCGATTTGCATCAAATATACACTCGACAGCTAAATTTTCAAAAAATTTAAGACCAATCTAACAATAATGTATGAAAATTATGCTTAATTTGCTTGTGTACTGTTGATGGGTTGTTCTTATAAAATTGTTGTTGAATCGATTTTAAATTTTTTGAAAAATTAGCCATCAGGGATATATTTGATGCAAATCAAAAACTTCTAGAAGAAAATTGAAATAAAATAAAACTTAGGGATATTTTTAAAATTTTTGTCAAACTTTAGGAACAAAAAATATACTTTACCCTAAATTTAAAAATTATATGTGTTTCCAAGTATATGAAGTTTTATATAATAACGATCGATATTGACAATAACTTGTTTTAAAGTCTACATTATTAACGAAAATTCGTCGAAAATCTATCCAAATTGCAAATGGATTTTTCATCGGTAAATAAAAAATTTCCTCTCTTTTTTAAGGTTTGATAGAAAATTCATTGAAAATTTGACTAAAAAATTATAGGTAGAAAACTCGACGATAATTTAACAGTTTTGTCAACCTCTTAATTTTAATTTTAGAAAAAGTTTTGCTGGTAATTTTTTGACGAAAAGAATCAATGAACAAAAATTTATTGATAAGAGTTTTGGATGAAATCCAATTGATAAATTTGTCAGTAATTAATATAAAATTCGTCAATAAAAATAAGAAAATAGCCCGTGAAAAGAATGATTTGATAATAGCCGGTGAAAAGAAAAACAATATATCTTTCTAAGTCATGTTCTTAAATATATCTTTAATTTTTAATTGTCTTTAAGGTTTTTAAAATATTAAATTTATTTAAATTTTTTATCTGTTTAAAAATTAAGAAAATAACAAAAAAAATTATTAAATATTCCTTGAACACATTTTGTAACACCCTACCACATTGAACTTTACACTTAAGTCGTAAAACAGAGGTAGTGTGGTATTACGACCTCTAAAATAAAATGTGTACATATAATAGCAGAAGAATTATAATATGCTAGGAGTCTTGAAGAATAGAGGAATTAAAATCGTGAAATAAAAGCGCAACGCTCAAGAAACGAGTTAACTTGCGTGTTAAGGAAGATATAACCATCAAACATAAAATTATAAAAGTAGGAATAGAGTGCCAAAGATACAAAATAACAAGCTCCTAACTCAACTTGCGAAGTCAAGACTGGCCGGAGAATATTTACACATATATACGTACATATCCAAAACCCAAATGTACATAAACAAAATCTTGTCTCAGTATGGTAAAGGTGCCAGAGGCAATCCTAGAACGCCGACACTCAGATTACAGAGCTTAAAGTATTAAATAGAAGCCATAAAAGGTGGTTTTCTAAGAGTATCTAAATCTGACTTAACTTAACCTTAAATCTAAATCTCATACTGCCATTCCTTCATACCTCCATCTCCATCAATATTTTACAGACAGTTAAATAGATAAAAAGCAAGCAAGAGAAGGTTACAAATACAGCAGGTAACAGTTATACATTTAGCATGGCAAATACACTTAGGCACATCCAGTTAATGCACAAGCAAGTAATTCAAGTAATATGCAGATGATGCATGCCTGTCCTATGACTGATGAGGCTCATCTGTCGGTTATCCAGCCAATCCGACAAGTTCGAAAACCTTAGACTGTCCTTCGACGTGCATCCCCAAGAGTCTATGCATAGTTTTTTATCAAATAATCAATATTGCTCAAGGGGGTTAACATTTCCGGGAATTTATAGTGCCCCAGTTACCCTTACGTCGTAGGGTCAACAGAGTATCGAGTTTTCAACCTAGTACACGTGGTGGCAAGCCACGACACACTTTATCCAGGGAATCTCGTATCTCATATCATTTAATCATTCAAGCCAAGTTTCATGCATAATCATTCATTTGATTATCAAGTCAAGTATCATACATGATCATCTATAATATTTCATAATCAATTCATCACTTTTCATCTTTATTTCACCTCCAAGTTATCCCCATTTCCTAACTTCATCTGATTATCAGGTGTAATACTACTATTCATGACTAAAGGAATGAAAATAGAGGTCTAGAAGTTTGAAATATGATTTAAAAACTAAAAAATCATGTTTGCTGAAACAAGGGCCACACGTACCCGTGGCTCACGCGTGCGCGTAGGTGAAAACTTCGTGTCACGCGTGTACGTGGGTCACGCGTACGCGTGGACATGCTTGTTTGCCTTACGCATACGCATGAGACCAGTCGCGTACGCATCACCAAAATTTCATACCAGGCGTACGCGTGGGCCACGCGTACGCGTGGGCCACGCGTACGCATGGACATGCGTTCTTCAAAAAAAAAAAAGAAATTAACAGAAAGCTGCACAATCAGGGAACCACCTGCATATCCACATATTCTTTACCAAATTTTTCAACGGCCATAACTCAATCGTTTTAAATCATTTTTCATCCGTTCTTCGAATGGCATAAACTTCACGAACCCAATTTTCATTTAAAACAAGTTATAATCAATTTGGGATTCCAGAAGGCAAGTTATAGCCGGCCGAAATTCAGCCCAAAACCAAATTTTGCAAACAATTTCAAACCTTATTTTCATTCAATAAATTCCATTCCATTCTTTTCCAATCCTATCAATACCAACTCAAATGCCGACATCATTACTCAATAAATTCTACATCATTTCGTCAACCTCCATTCCATAACATTACACAATTTCTTTTTCATCAAAACCACCAAGCTTTCCTTTATTATACTTGTAACCATATATTCAATAATTCAACAATATATCCTCCTACCAATCATATAGTAACCATTTCCAGCATATACCCCAATCACCAAATCAAACCAAATATATTCACCAATCAAATTACTAAATATTATATATACACCTGCATTCCAACTTATCCTATGGTCATCTAACCTAAGTTTTCACAGAACATTATATATTAAATGCAAGAAACATAAACTATACCTTGGCCGATTTCTGCGTAGCGACCAAAGCAATTTATCCAACACAAACACAGCCACTCAAAATTCAATAAACACTAGGCTCAGCTTCCTCCAAGTTCCAATATCCACAATTTCAAGCTCCAACTATTCATTCACAACCTAATACATATTCATAACATATATATATATATATATATATATATATATATCCAATTTAATACTCAAAACTCAAATTCAATAAAATTAAAATAGAATTATTGTATCCTCACCTTACCCAAGCTTCATATAAGTAAGAGTGAACGTTTTCCTCAAGCTAATTGGATCCTAAAATATCATAAATCAAAGAAATTCAATATTTCTACTCAATTCTAAAAAATTTGGGGGAAGAGGAGGCTGGGAGTGATTAAACAAGTTACCAATGAAATTGTTCCGGTAGAAATGTAGAGCTCAACGCGGTGGACGCGTGGCCGCAAATGATGCGGCGATCGGAGCTCGGACAGAGAAGTTACGGGGGATTGGAGTTCACCGTAAGGGTTTCAGTGTTTCCTCTCTTCCCTGGATGCATTTCACGTTGCTCCAGCTGAATGAGGAAGAGAAGGGAGTTTGGGTTCATTTAATAAGTTGGTCCGGTTGGATCGACAATTCGGTTTGGGTTTAGTTCAATCGATTCGGTTCGTTCGGTTCAATCTTAAACCGTTTTTTTCGAAATTAGTGTTAAAATTCTCGTTTCGATGAGTTCTATCCTAATTTAATATTATATTCGTATTTCTAATCTTTCTTATTAAAAATTAATTTATTGACTAATTATTTACTAATTTATCATGGTTTACACATTTAATTAATATGTTTTTCAAAAACATTTATAATAATTCATTATTTATTTTATACTTAGATTGTAATTATGAAAAATAGACTCAACTAATCTATCTATTTATTATAACATATTAAAAGAGAGCTCAAAATAATATTATAGTGAATGAATGACATATAAACTTTTATATTTCATATAAAATTACTATATATGTCATCTATAGCAATAATATAGAAAAAATTATCTATTTTAGGCCTACATTTATACTACTATAAAGAATAGCATTTATAGAATCAATTTAGCATTAATCTCATAATTTCACATATTAATTAAATTATTTAATTCAACAAAAAAGCAACAAAAAAAATTTAACTCATAGCAATAGTCTAAATTCTAATATCGCATATCCTATTTAAAGAATAAATTTCATTTTATAAAAATCTATTTGTCTATTTATTAATTTATTTAAAATGTATAAAAAAATTAAATATATAATGACACAATAGATACTTGACATATTAGATAACTTTTAATATTATCACATAAACATTTTAACGAAATTGTCATTTTATAGTTTTTCTATCATCATATTACTATTTTTTAATCTTCTTATTATTAGGTAATGTTTAGTCTTATCTTTTTACTCTATTTTTATTTAGGTTATATTATTTTATATCTTTAATAGTAATATTATTTTTTTTAATAGATATAAATTAGTTAATAAAACTTATTTTATTTTCTCTTTTTATTCTCACTTATATTCATATTTACTATATAAATCAACATTTATTTTATACATATTTTATTTTTCTCACATCATCTTATGTCTTTCAATCTTTTTCTTCTATCATTGCTAATGTTTTACGTGATTATTTGAAAAATTTAGTTAATGATCACGGTTTGTTATTTTAGTTTGCTAAATAATTTTTTTATTATATATTAAGTGATGAACTCCTAAAACACTATAATGTAGTGAATTTTTATAATTTTTTAAGTTTTATTTTGTTATTTATTATCTAATTTTATTTATCAATTATATATTATCTTTGTCATTTATATATTATTTTTTTTAATAATTTATATTTTTTAATATTATTTAATTATAATAATAATGTTAAAAGGTATGATGTCATAATTCATGAATGTTATTTTTAATTATTAAAATATTATATTCATATTTACATTATATCTAATAGTTTTAATCTTGTACTATATAATATTTAAGTTTAATAAATATATATATTAGATGATGAATTTTTTCAAACACTAGAATGTATTATATCTTTAGAATTTTATTTAAATTTAATATTAATTTTTAAGTTTTTTTAAATAATTTTTTATGTATAAAATTAATTAATTTTAATTCCACACAACGTGCAGATTTAAATATAGTTGAATGATTATTAGGAGGCTGTGTCTCATTCCAAAATAAAAATCATATGTTCCTTCTAATCTATTTATTTCTTCCTCTTGCATTCATTTTTCATCCACCATTATTTATATTATTATCTTACAAATTAATATTTTTTTCAGCCTATTGCTTAGCTGCTTCTTATCCTGGCCGGAACTGTGATGGTGGTGAAAAAAGAAATCATTACTTAGGATCATCTTAATCAAACTATACAAAGGTATGTTTGAAGCACATTATGGTAGTTTGTCTCTGAATCTAGTCGTAGCTTATTAAGTTTGGTTCATTGCTTGGGCAAGGATGAAACTTATTGGAAAGAGGGATGTAAATGCTAAAAAAAATGTTATTTCTTCTATATTTAAATATACTTTTATATAACTATCACTACGACTGATAATTCTGCTACAATAATTTAGCTCAAATAACCATTCACAGCAAGAGCAAGAGAAATAAAATACATAATCCATACAGATTATGAATATATATGCATCAAATAGTGAAATAAAAATTGTGTATGCAAATTTGGAATTAAAATGTATAAGAACTTTTTTGTTCGAGTAAAAGAAAAATACTCTTTAAAAAAAATAATACAAAATTTTTATTCCTCTTTCTTTGGTTCACTCTCTTCTTTTTTGATCTCTTCCTCTCTCTAGGTTGTTATATAACAAACTTGGCACTACCTCTATTTTATTCCTAAGTGGCATTCCTCATTTTACATGTCATAATCCTTCAAATGAGCATTTAAAATGCTTAGCAAAGAGTTGGTTCTTTTGGCACTTACAAGGTCTAAGTGCTCTTTATGTTCCTCTTTACTCCGATTATATACGAGAATATCATATCATAAAAAAATATAACCACAAAATGCCTCAAGAATAGTTGAAAAATCCGATTCATGGTAGCCTAAAATATTGAGGGTGCATTCGTAAGCCCAAATAGCATAACTATAAACTCATAGTGACCCATGTGTGTTTTGAAAGCTGTTTTTTAATATCTTCCTCTTTTATGGATCGCCAATCTTAGAGAAATAGATAGCACCATGCAATTCATCTAAAAGTTCATCAATAGTAGAGATCGAAAATTTATCTTTTAATGCAATGGAGTTGAGTGCTCGATAATCAACACAAAAATGCTAGCCTCCATCCTTTTTTTTTTTACTAATAATATTGGGCTAGAGAAAGCCCTTTGGCTATTGCAAATGACTCTCGTGCTAAGCATCTCTTTTACCAATTTCTCCATTTCTTCGTTTTGGAAGTGCAGATATTGGAATGGTCGAACGCTCACAGGTGTTGACCCCGGAATTAGATGGATAGGATGGTCCACCTCACACTACGACAGTAACTGGGTACGTAGGTTCCTCAAATACATTCGAAAAAGTACCGAGAATCTCCTATATGATGTCATCTTCTGTACTCGCCAGTGGGTTATTTTTAGCCTTAGCATTCTCCAAATGAACATGGATCAATGGGTTTGCTATCGTTTAGCTTATTAAATTCTCTGAAGTTAAGACTGGTCTCCTTCAACAACCGTTCACCTTGAAACACAACCCACTTACCTAGGACTTTAAACTTCATGAATAATTCCATGTAATTAATTCTGATGGTGCCTAATTGCATCATCTAATGCACGCCCAAAACCACATCAGCCCCTTCAGATCTAACACATAAGTATCTGCGGCAAAATTATATCATTGTACTGCCAATGCTAGATTCTTACACATCGCTCTACAGTGGATAGAGTCTCCATTACCCACCATTACTTGGAGAACCGGAGTTGGACTGAGTGATAAATTCAGTCTCCTAGCGATCGACCCTTTTACGAAATTATGGGTACCCCCCCCCCCCCATCAATGAGAATCATCAAGGGGCCGATTGGTGGTTGTTCCTCACTTTCCTCATCGTCATCGAAATCAAAATCCTCAGCCTCACCCATTTTGGAGCCGTGCATAAATTCTCACAACTTGTCTTCTCCCACTAAGAGCTGCAGTGATGACTTGCAACAGTGGCCTGGGGCGTATTTGTCATCGCAGTAATATCAAAGCCTTTTTTGCCTCCTTGCGCGGATGTCAGCACTAGTAAGTTTCTTAATTGTTGGTGGTGGTTTGGGGGTGGAGGATGCTATCTATGAGTTAATGGTTGAAGGAGTAATGGGAGGGTGAAGGTTTGGGTGGTAGTTTTCTGAGTTGAGAAAATTGGGTTTAGGGTCCGGTGGGGGTGCAAAACGGGTCGATGTCCCAAATAAGGAGTTGGGCCTGCCTCCATTGTTTTTGGTGAGGCCCAAAGTTGCATCATGTTTTTGGTCATGTAACTTGGCAAGAGAAACAACTTGAATATAAGAAGTGGGCCAGGCCAGCAGCAGCTCAAACTTCAGGTGTTCTTGGAGTCCAGTAGTGAATAGGGCCACTATCCACTCTTCACAAGGCCACTATCCACTCTTCACTCAATCCCGTTATTCGGTTGCTCAATTCTTCAAAGTGACACTGATATTCTTCCACAGAACCACCCTACTTCAATTCTTTGAGAGCTGCTCAAGGATCATAGAAAAAGATTCTTACCGAAACGAATGCTCAAGGCATCCAGGAAGGATTCCCAGGTATAAGTAATATTGTCATTGACCCCCCAACGGTACCAAGCATATGTAGCACCCATTAAGTGAAACGATAGTACTCGAATCTGCTGCTTGATCAGAATGTTAAAGATTTCCAAGTACTGTTTTACCCGGAAGACCTAATCCTTCACTCCCTCTCCTTCAAACATTGGAATGTTAGCTACCTTCAGCTTGCATGACCATTGTGACTCTACATTCAAATTGAAAGATCCCGAACTAGAATTCGCCATAATGTCGTTATCGGTGAAACCCAAGTCGTTAATAACACTCTTCGCCTTTAACCCGTCGCAAAGGAGCTTCTCAATCACACGCAGTGACGAGTCGTTCGTTGTCAGTTTTGCTACTGTGTCTCTGTGATTCTCTAGATCGCTCCCACTATGCCGCGGCTCAGCGTTTCCACCTCATGCTTGTTAGAGAGTGTTAATTCTTCCAACCTAGACAAGCGAATTTCTTCGGCCATTGCAGACCCTCAATGAAAGCATCAATGATAATCCTGCTATAACAATTCAGCTCAAACAACAATACACAGCAAGAACATGAGGAACAAAATACGTAACCCAGGCAAAATATGAATATAAATTAAATAGTAAAATAGAAATTGTGTAGGTAAATCTGGAATTAGAATGTATAAGAACTTTCCCTTTTCGAATAAGGAAAAAATACTCCTCAAAGGAAACAATACAAAATTCTTACTCCTCTCTCTATTCACTCTCTTCCTTTTTAATCTCTTCCTCTCTTTAGGTTGTTACATAAAAAATTTGACACTACCTCTATTTTATTTCTCTTTAGCATTCCCTCATTTCACATGTCATAATCCTTCCCTCATACTGGTGGCTTCCTCACACGTTTGCTTCTCTGTTTTGGTATTGGGTTACCTTTCCCAATTATTTCTTCATTATTCTCAGCTTATTTCATTAGGCCTGTAGTAGCAGCTAATGCTAATGAATTCGTATCAATGACTAATATTTTTAATAGGTTCCACACACTCATGTAAAATAGATATTTTTTTAGGAATGTATATTGTTTTATGTATTTGAATGAAAGATATATACAATATCTTTTGTATTTTTCAACTACCGTGCAAATTTTACACATTTCTTTTTAAAACGTTTTCAAATTAAAGGGTTTCTAATAACTTGGTTAATTCATTATATTTCAACTATGATATGATTGAATAATTTTACAGTGCCAAAGAAGAATGTAGATAGAGAAATGGACCAGAGTTATTGAAAAATTTGTGTTGGGTGCCGAAGGTATGTATGATCATATTACTTTTTATTTTTAATGAAGTCCATGCTTAATATTACTATATATGAACGTGTAAATATTTACATAATATTATATTCTTCATCTTATGAGAGTTCGTAAATGTTTTTAGTGGAATATGTCTTGTCCTAGTACCTGTACTGCTATATAAAAATCACATAAAAGTTATTAAGGGCACCAATTATTGAAATAATAATAAAAATAATTAATCAAATTATAATGATAACAAAAAGTACATTTTCTAATCAATACCATAAATAGGGAAATACCATAAATAGGGAACTAAATGTTAGGTATTAGAGTGAACCTAATGGAATAATATAACTAGAATTTGAGAATGAAAAAAATAAAATTGAACAGATTTATTTTAGATAATAATATAAAAATTATGACTAAATAAAAAAATTATAAATTTTAAATTATAAAAAAAATTATAATATTCTTTCAATATGTATAAAAATTACACTCATTACAAAAAAAAACAAAACAAAAATTCAACTAAAAGACATCTATTTTCCTCTCTAGTTAGACTCATTAATTGTTTTTTTTTTTTTTTTTGGAACACACTACGTTTGAGAATTTTTTTAGTTTTTGTGCTACGTTGTTTCTTGTTAGACACTCAAGAAGCTTAAAACAAACACACACACATATAGTGTTGGAAAGTGGTGGTTCACCATAAAATATCAACCTTGGCCATAATTACCATCCTTTACTTCTGAATACAAATCCACCCACAAGGGCCACATTATTACTAGCTTGGCCTCAAAAATCATTAAAAATATCAATAACCTAAACTCATTCAAAAATATCATGCGTTAAACAAGAAGCTGTAAACATAGGTAAACAAGATAAAAGATATAAAATAGCTAAAAAGATTTAAAATAGAAACAATGAAAGTAATTATCACTCATTTTTCAAATCAGCGCTGCCTGATCTCAGCGGAAATCTTTGTGTAACTGAATCAGGACTGATCACACATTAACTTGATGACATTCGTCATCTCTTAAGTACACATGTTTAGGTTCGACAAATACCTAACAACAACCCATGAACAAGAATCAACCCTAATCATTAAATCTAAAAACAAGAATCAAGAATCATAATCATGAAAACTAGAAAACAAAAAACAGCAATCCAAATCAACCTAAATCCACTAAATAGGAATCAAGTTTCAGGAACTTTTAGCAATATTAGGAATCGTAATCATGAAAACTAGAAAATAATAACCAACAATCCAAATTAACCTAAATTCATTGAACATGAATCAGGTTTCAGGAACTTTCAGCAATATCAGGAATCGTAATCATGAAAACTAGAAAATAAAAACCAGCAATCTAAATCAATATGAATCCACTAAACAGGAATCAGGTTTCAGAAACTTTCATCAATAACGGGAATCATGATCATTAAAACTAGAAAAAAGGCCAGCAATTCAAATCAACCTAAATCCACTAAAAAGGAATCAGGTTTCAGGAACTTTCAGCAACATCAGGAATCGTAATCATAAAAACTAAAGACAATAATCAGCAATTAACGTTTAAATCAACTAAACTAAAAACAACTTAAGCACTTTCAGCGATAACCATAAATAGGAAATACATGAGCATTGAACGTGTTACTTACCCCGTGCCGCCATCGGGCCAAATACGCAACTGTGTGGTAGGAGATGGTGGAGGGGCATCAGCTGCTGCCTCACTTCCGTGACTGGACTTTGGGACCCCAGCATCCGTCACTCGAGTCGGCGTTGCCGTGAATGCAGGTTGCTGAGCGGTCGGAGGTGGCGTTGCTGCCATAGATGGAGGCATGTAGTTGGGGTTAGGGACCATGATGAAAGGCTAGTCCACTAAACACGCAACCTGTGACGTCATCGGCATGGTCGGAGTATCGGGAGACGATCCAGAAGTCCCGGTGGTACCGGAAGAAATCCTCCCTCTACCCCGACCACGGCTACGACAACGACCAAAAGCCTAATCCGCAACACTACTGCCTGTCAACATGTCTACAAATAACAATCATCAATGCAACAATTAACACAATTAGACAATTCTAAACACTTCAATAATTCAAGACCTAATGTATTGAATCTAACCTAACTTAATTAACCTAAATCAACTAAGATTAGAAACTTAATCCTAAACTAACTTTGAAACTGATTCAAAATTGAAATTAAAATTCTAACTAAATCTAACCTAAATTAAACTGAAATTAAACAATTAGCAAACAATCTCAGCAACAATTTCTCAACAAGACAGTCATAAACGCATGAAATAACAAAATTAGTAAATTCCAAACACTTGAACAATTCAAAATCTAATGTATTGAATCTAACATAACTTAATCAACTTCAATCAACTAAGATTAGAAATCTAACCCTGAATTAACTTTGAAACGGATTCAAAATTGAAATTGAAATTCTAACTAAACCTAAAGTAAATTAAATTGAAATTAAACAATTAGTAAATAATCTCAATAACAATATCTTAGCAAAATAGTCATTAATGTAGGAAATAACAAAATTTTAGTAAATTTCAAACACTTGAATAATTCAAAACCTAATGTATTGAATCTAATCTAAATTAATCAAACTAAATTACAAACTCTAAACAAATTCAAACTACAAACCCAAGAATCACAATAGCATGCTTAATTACCTATGAACCAAGAAAAATCCTAATAAAAAATAAAAATTATAATTTTGCTCTAAATCAACCTATCAGCAAAAAGTAGTTTAACTAAACCAAATTATGAACGAAAAATTAAAATCTAATTAAACCACAATGAAATTAAGACAGAGAAGATTAAATTGAAAATTGACAAAATTCCAAAACCAACCTCAGAGCAAGAAGAGTAGAGCAACGATGGAGATGGAAGTTACGGCAGTAGGATGGCTCGCCGAAGTGCGCCTCGGTGGAGAGAGTGGCGGATGTCACGGTGCTGGAGGCTTAATGTCGCGGTGGAGAGAGCGTTGAGCAGAGATTCTGACTCACCGAGAACGGTGGAGTGGCGGCAGCAGCGACGGGAGGGGGCAGAGAACCGGCGGCGACGGTGGAGGCAGTGATGAGAGAGAAAGAGAGGGTGGAGATGTAGATAGAGAGAGAGAGAGAGGAGGAAATTCGAAATGAGGGAGACAAAGGTTCACGTTATCATTTAGGGCACATTATTGTCGGAAAAATTCGACAGTAACATTTTTCCATGTGCCCAAAACGCGACGTTTCACTAAACAAGGTTATCATGGATTCACCCGTCGGTAAATCCAACGGTAATGGGGCGCGCTATAAATTTTTTTCCGTCAAATGTTACCGTTGACCTTACCGTTGGAACATCAATTCCGACGATAATATTTGACAGTTACAAATTTATAGCCAAATTTGACAGCAAACTCACCGATAACATTCGACACTAAATTTGACAGTACTCAATATTTTTTTTTATAGTGTACAGATAGTGCCAAAGCTCTGCCAATAGCTGGAATAGTACTCTTATATATCGTATTACTCCCTATTACCCCAATCAAGCTTAACTTGGTGAGAGATGTTCATTATAGAACATCAAGAAGACAAAGCTTTTTCCATAATCCAAATACCACCACAATTTTCCTTTTAACTTCAAATACACTTCTACCTCTCTAATAAATAGGTTTAATTACTCTATTAATTCTTATTTGCAATTAGGTTCTTATATTTTTTCTTTCAATTGAATCTCTACATTATTTTTAATTATATAATTAGATCATTTCTAGTGTAAAAAATGTTAGAGTTAACTAAATATTTTTTTATAAATTGAAAAAATTTATAATTAAGAATTTAATTATATCTTCGACCACATATTTTTTTAGAGAAATATTTTGTTGATTCTAATATTTTTTACATGAAAAGACCTAATTACGAAATTAAAAGTAATATAGAAATTCAATTGAAAAGAAAAAATATAAGGGCCTAATTAAAAATTTTAATAAAAGTATAGGACTAACAAAATAATTAAACCTTATAAATATTAGAGGACAAAATATACTTTTTATTGTTAACATTTGTGATTTTTTTTTCAAACATATTCTTATATTTAATTTTATTCAATTTTATCCCTAAAATTTTTTATTCATTCAATATTCTCTCTAATATTTTCAATTTGTGTCAAGACTGTCTTTGGATGTTTTCAATTTTGTAATATTTTAGATAGAGTTAATATTCATAAGTAATTTCAACACAAAATTAAAAATGTTAGGGATAAAATTGAATAAAATTAAATATTAAAAATACTGTTAAATAAAATCACAAATATTGTGGACAAAATAAAAAAAAAAAATTAAACCACACAGTATATATGGTCTTAGACATGTAGTACATGATCCAAAAGTCCTAATAATAATTATTATTTTAACAAAAATGTTATTTGTACACTAAAATCAGTCACTAAAATCAGCCACCAATGTATTTGTATATAAATACATGTGTAATTTAATTCATTTTATTTATATTTCAGCATATATTTTATACTGGTGGCTGATTTTGGTGTACACGTAGCATAACTCTTATTTTAATGCAAACTATGTTGTAATTCGAGTAGAGATTTTTCAATCAAATTGCTTATTATAATAGCTCCCAAGAAAACTTTTTTTAGAAGATGTCAATTGCTTTTCATTTCACAATTCATACACGTTTCTTGTTACACAGGCATGCATGTAGAGGAGAAAGAAGATGTAGCCATGTAGGGCAACAAGCTAAGAACAAAAGCATGGCTAATCCAATTCCTTTACCTGATTTCTTGCAACAACGTGCCTTCGACTTCGCAGCTGACAAACTCACAAATGTGTGGAAGAAGCATGTAAGGAATCGGGTGGACTACGCATTGAACTGCCATAAGAAAGTTAAGAAGCTAGGAAATGTTGTGGATGAGCTCAAGAAGGATAGAAACAAGGTCCATGATAAAGCCGAGGAGGACGAAGGGCTTTATGGGAGAGAAGTATATCATGTTAAAGCATGGCTGCGTCAAGTAGATGGAATAATCTCTGAATATGGCAAGTTGAAAGATGAACACAGTAACCACGTTGTCATAAATCTGAAGAAAAGGTATCTCTGTAGCAAGAGGGCAGAAGAGATCAAAGAGTTAGTCATGGAGCTACAAAAAGAAAAGCAGGATAATATATCTTACTGGCAGCAGCAGCAGCAACAACAACAACAATGGCCATCCTCTGGATTCATGGGTGTTACATTTTCTGATTCTGATTATGTGAGTAGCAGTTTCATTTCTATGATATTCATATAGCGTTGTATGTATCTTAATTAATACTCGTATTGAATTTGTACTTGTGCATCATATGTAGATGGAATTTAAGTCGAGAAGGACTACAATGAAAAAGATTATGGCATCGCTAGAAGACTCGAATTCAAGATTGGTTGGTGTTTATGGGCCAGCTGGTATTGGGAAGACCACTTTGGTGATAAAGGCTGCCAAACAAGCTCAGGAAATTGACAAGTTGTTCGATATGGTGATCATGGTGAACGTGACAAAACGTCCTGATACAAAGAAGATTCAAGGCCAAATTGCTGAGATGCTAGGAATGAAATTGGAAGAGGAAAGTGAGGAAGCAAGAGCAACTAGCATACAAGAGAGGCTGAAGAATGAGAAGGATAACATCCTTATAATCCTGGATGATCTGTATGCCAAATTGGATCTGAATGCTTTGGGAATCCCGCTACAAACAAAAGAAGAATCTTCTGCCATTGTGGTTCACAACCAAAATCCTGAATTGGAGCAAAACTCTGGGAGGACTGATGATGATAAGAATAAGATGAAAGCAAAAACCTCCTTCGTCTATGGCTCTAGCAAGTTAAAAGAGCACAACAGGGGGTACAAGGTTTTATTGATTTCTGAGATGAGACAGGTATTAACTGAAATGGATGTGAAAGCAGCCTCTATTTTTTCTATAAACTTCTTAAATTCCAATGAGGCAGAGACATTGTTCAAGATGACAGCTGCAATAGCTGACAAAAATGTTGACGAACTAAAAAAGTATGCCCCTGATCAAATTGCCGAGAAGTGTAATGGTTTGCCTATGTTAATAGTGACAACTGCGAGGGCATTGAAGAACCAGAAGAACCACTTGGTTTGGAAGGATACCCTTGGAAAACTTGCAAAACTTGCAGCTGAAAATCCAAACGCAGCACCTGAGTATTCTACAAGGTTGAGTTATGGGCTTCTAGAAAATGAAGAGCTCAAGCTTACATTCTTGCTTTGTGCTCGTATGGATCACAATGCTTTGGTTGCTGATTTGGTGAAATATTGTATTGGTTTGGGCTTTCTTCAAGGCGTCTACTCAGTATGGGAAGTTAGAGACAAAGTACAAATGTTACTTGCAAAATTAAAAGATGCAGGTCTGTTGTCTAACAGTTATTCCAGCAATCGTTTCACAATGCAAAATCTTGTTCGCGATGCGGCTCTGTCAATATCATCTGAGGAGAGACATGTGTTCACGATGACCGAAGGAAAATTTGATGAATGGCCTAGTAAGGATGAACTGGAAAGATGCACTGTTATTTCCTTAAAACATTGTGACTTCATTAGAGGATTTTCCAATAGCCTAAAATGCCCTTCACTTAGTGTCTTTCATATTGAAAATAATGATCCATCTTTAGAAATACCAGATAGTTTCTTTCAAGAAATGAAAGAGCTTAGGGTGTTGATTTTGATTGGTGTCAATCTTTCATCATTGCCTTCATCAATTAAATGCCTCACAAATCTTAGGATGCTTTGTTTGGAGCAATGCATTCTAGGTGAGAAATTAGAACTCATAGGAGAGTTAAAGAATTTAAGAATACTTAGTTTTTCAGGATCCGACATTAGAATCTTGCCGGATAAACTAAGTCTTTTGTCTAAGCTACAAATCTTTGACATAAGTAATTGTTACAAGCTTAGAATAGTTCCATATTGTATAATGTCAAGTTTGACTAGACTAGAAGAGTTGTATATGAGAAACATTCCATTCCAATGGGAGGTTGATGATGGCAAACAGAAACACCAGATTAAAAATGCTAGTCTGTCTGTGTTAGGAGATTTGGATCAATTAACAAATCTAGACCTACAAATCCCAAGTGTCTCTTATTTGCCCAAGAATTTGTTCTTTGACAAGTTATACAGCTACAAGATTACCATTGGTTCTTCAATCAGATATTCAAAGCCTGATTTCCAGAGTCCAAATAAGTATGACTTGTCAAGATGTTTGGCAATATACCAAAAGGATGGCTTTGACATTCACTCCCATGAGGCAATCAAAATATTGTTTGAAAGAGTAGAAATTTTGTTGCTGGAAAAACTTAACAGTGTCAAAGATATTTTCTATGAACTGAATTTGCAAGGGTTTTCATATCTTAAACATTTAACCATTGCAAGAAATTGCAGTATTCAGTGTATCATCGGTCCAAAAAGAAGGGAGCATTATTTGGAGAATGCTTTTCCGAAATTGGAGTCATTGCATCTCTACAAGCTCAGGAAGATGGAGCAAATTTGCTCTCATCAATCATTCACAGAACCTTCCTTCAGTAAATTGAAAACCATAAAGATCGAGCTCTGTGGTATGTTGAAAAATGTTTTCCTAAGTTCTGTGGTTGGATTTCTAACTGCTCTTGAGACAATTGAAGTTTCTGAATGTAACTCTTTGAAAGAGATTGTTGTCATGGAAACAAATAATAGTAATGAAACAGAGCCTATTCTCAATCTTCCTAAACTACGTTCTTTGACACTACAATCTTTATCGAAGCTTATTGGATTCTATCCTATTTCATCTGAAGGAGATACCAAATCACTATTTCATCGTAAGGTATGTTCAAATTCGATTCTCTTGTGCATTTTGAATTTTGTTTCATAGTAGCTTGGAAGAATTGACTTTCTTTTTTCTCCAAGGAAGGAAATTAATTTGAGAAAATCAAATTCATATTGCTTTGCAGATAGAAGTTCCGAAGCTGGAGAGAATGGAGTTGTCTATGCTCGAAATCAACCACATATGGAGTGACCAAATATGGGCTACTTGCCATACTGTCAATCAAAGCAATTATCCTTTACAAAAGTTGAAAGAGTTGGGCAAGAAGTACCACACTATCAAACAAACTTATTCTCCCTTTCAAAACTTGATACACCTGGATGTGAATGGGTGTTGGAATTTAGAAAGTCTATGGTCTTTCTCTATTGCTAGACATTTGGTGAATCTTCAAAGCCTTTCTGTTACTGATTGTAACATGACCCACATCTTTCCCCAACATCAAGGTGGTGGAGAGGCTAAACCGAAGAAGGTATGTTAACCCCCCCCCCCCCCCCTCCCCCCTTCTCTTTTTGTTTAATTAATTAGTTCTTGATAAAAAAAATTTAAGATGAATAATATCTTCTTGTTATCTGCTGGATTTCTTGTTCCTGAAAGTCCAAAATTGTCTTGTACTCTAGACCCTTGTAGTTGTAAGATGAATAATATCTTTTCTGTCATGTGAACAAAAATGCTTTACCTTCATCGATTCAAACTCATAATCCTACTTACAAACATTCATATTCCTTATTTTACCTTCATACATCCATACACCATCACATGAATTTCTATACCGCTTCATTCCATCACCCATTTAGCGATAACTTTGATGTGATTTGATTAGCTTGCTATTGTGAACCAAAAGGTAATGCAATTGAATTGTTTGGACGTGAAAGCAATACAGTATTCAGTATAGTTGCTAATTTGATTAGCTTGCTATTGTGAACCAAAAGCAGGATGGCATTTTTCCAAACTTGAAGACTGTGAAGCTGAGTAGCATCAAGAGTTTGTGTAAGATATGGAATTCTGATGAAGCTCCTGGAAATTCTTTTGGCAAACTGAACACTCTGATAATTGATAAGTGTGATGAATTGGTCAATGTAATTCCTCATTATATGGCTGAAAGATTGTCTAGTTTAAGTTGCTTGAGAGTTACGAACTGTTCATCAATCAAGGTTATATTTGAGGAAGCTGATGATGATAAAATACAAGATGCTGTATTGCAAGATATTCATTTAGAAGCACTCCCGAAACTGGAGCATGTATTCAAATGGAAGAAAGAAGTAAAATGGAGTGATCTCAAATTGCAAAAGATATGGGTGCATCATTGTGGAAGGTTGGAAAATATATTTTCAATTTCCGTAGTCAAGAATGTTAAAATAAAGATTGAAAGCCTTGAAAGTCTTGTGGTATCAGATTGCTCCCAATTAAGAGAAATAGTCGGCAAGGGAGAAGATGCTGTCATCAACTCAAGTAGTCCTATTCAATTTGAGTTTCCTAAATTGACTACTGTCAAGTTTTTTAAACTATCAAAATTCCAGAGTTTGTATTTATTGGGAGCTTTTGAATTAAGTTGTCCAACACTGAATGACCTATCTATTGAAAGTTGTGACTTGTTGGAACCATTTGAAGAAATCTCATCACATGCAAAAGTAAAGAATATCCTTTTTCCAGAAAATTCTGAAAAGGTAAAAGCTGGAGAAGTAAAAGCAAAAGAGGTAATAATAACAACTCTTTCAACTTTTAATAAGTTATATTCTAGCTAGATTAAAATGGAGCAAAGTTTATGGCATAAGAAGAATTAAACAAATTAAAACTGAGCAGCCAATGACAATGATGTGTATACATACATTTTCAAATATTTAGATAATTTATTGATTTTTCATTATTTATTTCATACAGGTAATCAATAACAAGTTAAAGTTCATGCAAATTGAATCACGACATATAGTAAGGTCATCAACTGGCTATGACTGCAGAAGGGACAACTTAGAAGAGCTTCAATTGTCTGGACTAAAGAATACTGATATTATATATTGTTTCCTTCATTGCAACCCTAACCTCAAGAGCTTATGCTTGAATGATTGTAGCTTTGAAAAATTGAAGCCTCGTGGAACAAGAAGGCTTGCTATTGGAGTTGTGCCAAAGTTGAAAAGCTTGACATTAACAAACAATCTTAATCTTGACAAGATCTGTTTTGAACAAGATGTAGTTCTTCAAAGGATAGAGTCGTTGGTTATAAAGAATTGTTCATGGTTGCGCACCGTAGCATCTTCGTCTGCGTCTCTCACTCACTTGACAATTCTAGAAGTGGTTGGCTGTCAGAAATTAAAATATGTGATGTTACTATCAACTGCCAAAAGCTTGAATCAACTCAAAACCATGAAGGTAATCAATTGTGAAAATCTAGAGGAAATTGTTTCAGAGAAAACACAAGGACAGGAAGAAAAAGAAAATGTAGGCACGGAGGTTCCCATCATTTTCAAACAATTGACAACTCTTGAGCTTGTGTCATTGGTGAGCCTTAATAGTTTCTGCAGCTCCAAGAATTGTGCCTTTAAATTCCCATCACTGGAGAATTTTATTGTGAGTGCATGCCCCAACATGAAAAATTTCTCTAAAAAGAATGTCGAGTGTGGGCCAAATTTGCAAAAATTATATTATGTGCATGACAAAGAGAAAAAGAGATGGTACTGGCACGAAGACAATATAGGATCTACAATAAGATACATATTTGACAATAAGGTAAGTCTTTTATGAAATTTCATTTTTTGTTATTAGTGGTTCCCTTTTCATTTCCTCATTTAATTAATAGTTAAGACATATATATTATTTCATTTTATTTTATTCTGTAACTTATTTTATTTTATTCGAACATGACTTTGTTTGAATTATTTGGACAAGACCTTATTATTAACATTTTTATTTAGGCAGTTCATTATTAAATGAAATATTCGAATAATGTAACAAGTATACTTCAATTTTTTTTTTTTTTTGTTCTAGTAAACTTTCGAGTTGCATTTTATGTTAGTGGTTGGTTGCACTTATATCTCTAACTATTTGACTTAAGCTAATAGGAAAAACTTTTCCATGAATAGTCATGCATTTGGATTGCATGAAATAAATTATAATTGTGATAACTAATTTTGCATTATTCACAGAAATTTTTTGAAGGCATGAATCAGCTATGGGTTTCCGATTCTGGTAAAGATCTTCTAAAATCAATCTGGCTAAGTAAAGAAGATCTCCTAAAAGATTGGTTTTCCGGTTTAAAAACTCTGGAGCTATATTGCTGGGATGCATCTAAAACGCATGCAATTCCGTCAAATGTCCTCTGTTCTTTGAAGAGCTTACAAGAACTTGAAGTGTGGGGATGCGAGAGAATAGAAAGCATTTTTGAGATGGATGACACTAAGAGCTGGGAATCATCATTCCAACTGAAGAAGCTAAGTTTAACGGATCTACCAAGTCTGAAGAGTGTGTGGCAACATGACAAAGGAGAAATCCTTCTAGGCTTTCAAAATTTGCAGCAGGTCACTATCAATGTTTGTAGTAAACTGACAAGTGTGTTTCCTTCTGTTTTGGCCAAAGATCTTAAAAGGCTCGAGGAACTCCATATAAGCTATTGTGATGAGTTGCAAGAAATTGTTGGAAAAGATCAAGAGGAAGCAGTGGAAGGATCAGAAACGTTTAAGTTTCCTCGTTTAACCACATTGAAACTATCAGAGTTGCCACAACTAAGTGACTTTACGTCTGGAAGATTGACTCTGGAGTGCCTCGAGTTAAAGCATCTGCAGCTGTTTCCGAACCAACAACAAAAATATCCCCAGGTAATTAGCATTTGGCAAGTGCATGTGGTATATATACATTCTTTGTTCTCTTATATGTTTTGTTTCTTATCATTTGCGTTGCCTTAATTCATTAATAGGGCGGTATTTTCAAGGTGGAGAAGTTGTGGCTCAATCCAAATCGCACTTGGGCGAAGCAGTTTATGAATCAAGGCGGCATTAATCACTATTTAAATGAACTTTACCTTTGGTACTTTGGTTACAATGATGATGGAGAGAACTCTATTTCACCATTTGAGATACTTGCTGACAAGATGCTTCCCAAATTAGAGATTATTCATATATATGGGAACAAACATTGCAAAACCATGAATATTCCCAAAGAAGCGGGTGAGAGGATGCTTGACTTGAAAGAATTGAAGTTGTCGTCACTAGATGAGCTGAACTCCATTAGTGGGCTAGAGTACTTGTTAAAGCTGCGGCTATTGGAGGTTTCTCGTTGTCATAACTTGACAACAGGATTAGTATTACATTCATACTCCAATCTAAAAGAATTGCATATAAAAAGCTGTAATGGATTGAAGTGTTTATTGACATCCTCAGCAGCAAAAATGCTAATACACCTTGAGGAGTTGAGAGTTGAATGGTGTGACTCATTGAAAGAAATAGTGGGAAAAGAAGAAGAAAGTGGGACGGAAGACATTATTGAATTTAAGCGCCTACACAGGATAACTCTTGAATTTATATATACCCTGGAATGCTTTTATTCAGGGAATGCCACACTGCAGTTTCCCTCTTTGATTCGGCTGGACATACTAGGCTGCCCCAAGATGAAAATTTTCTCTCAAACAGAAATACATGTGAAACCACCATTTCAAGTTATTTACTCCAATGATGAAGTTGATAGATTGTTCTTCGATGATCTAAACGTAGCTGTTGCATGCCAGTTTCTACAAGAGGTAAAAACTTTTGAATCTATTTCCATCAAAGTTTCTTTTTTTTTTTTTTTTTTAAATTCAAGATTTGTTTTCTTTCCAAATCTAGCCAATAACCATTGATCTCTTACAATAATGGGGCCATTGCTTCTATAATAGTAGTAGTAGTAGTTTGACTTTAAATAACTTTGAATATTACTACAGCGCAGAACATTTTATGTTTCTTACATGGTCAAAAAGACTAGCTAGATCCTTGAGTTCATGACGTATATATAACTTTTTAAAAAAACTCATGCATGTGATTTTTTTTGTTGTAGTATTTATTTGGATAAAAAAAAATTTAATTAAAAAAGATTTTTTTTAATTTTTTAGTATTTGATAAATTTTTAATAGTAAAATTAAAAGTATTAAAAAATTAAAAAATAATTTTTTTAAAAAACTACAATTTACATTTTTTTTTAGATTTTTTTCTTAAAAAAAAGAAATATTTTTTACATAATAAATGAATAAACATAAAATTATTTTTATTTTTATAAAAAAAATTTTTAAAAAAAGATCATTTAAAAAAATATCTTTTCTAAAAATGGCGTGCAAACAAATTATGTAAGACAATCTTATACTATATAGTGATGTTAAACAATATAATATTATAATGGGTTTAATTACTCTGTTGGTTCTTATAATTTCGTGAAATTTTCAATTAGGTCTTTATACTTTTTTTTTTAATTGAGTCCCTGTACTATTTTTTTTTTCAATTAAGTCTTTTTTAGTAGTAATTGGCTTAATTTTATAGGGACCTAACTAAAAAAAAATTGGTATATAGACCTAAATAAAAGGAAAAAAAAGTGTAGGGACCCAATTAAAAAAAAAATTGGTGTAAAGACTCAATTAAAAGAAAAAAAAGTATAAAGATCTAATTAAAAATTTTGCAAAACTATAGGGACCAATAGAATAATAATTAAACCTATTATAATGTCTTGCACTAATTTTCCATTTTCATTATGTATTTAAGATGACCCGACCGTATTATATATATATATGGAGAAAATTATTACTTGGCGCCAATAAAAAATATAAGTACGTATGACTATTTCTCAATGCATGTTAAATATAAATTAATTAAAAAATTTAGCACATACAAATAAATGATAGGTCAAAAATAAATTATGCATGTTTTCTTTGAATAATGACTTTCAAACTAATTTTAATATTTCACTTTGGTTATATACAAAATAAATTTAGTTAGGATTATTTACCACGCTCAACTAATTTAACCTAATCCTATTTAATCTATTATATATTTATTATTTATAAATTTATCTAATGTAAAATATAAAAAGGCGCATACAAGACTAGTGAAATGGGTGAGGCACTACAACTGAAGCGCAGAATAGGTGACCTCAAAAGAAATTTATTAATAAAATAAAAATTTTAAATATAAATAAAAAGAGAAACATGAGGAAATAAATGAGGATAGTAAGGGAAAGGTTAAGGTGTGAATTTACCAAAATAAAAAAAGGAGCTAAGTGGCATAAAAAGAAAATTTTCAACCAAATTTAAGATTTACTATATAAAATTTTTTGTTTAGTGAATGAAATAAAAAAAATAAAAAGATAAATTTATATTAAAATAAAAAATATTTGATATTTTTGTGATATGCCATTAAATAAAATTTTCCAATAAAATTTAATATTTATAAAAATATATTGTGAGAAAGATTTAGAAATAAAGAATAATATATAATATTTTGTATATTCAATTATTTAAGGGTACTTTTATTTAATAATATAATTTTAAACGTTAGTAAGATTTATTTTTATATTAATATGCATTCCTTTTGTTTTGAAATTATCATAAAACAAAGAGATTACATTATAGTATGTAAGTGTATATTAGTATATACATACTCCATTGTTACTTTAATATTAATTACTTTAACTTTTTCGTTCTTTTATTTTGTTTCATACTATTTTTCATTCTCATTTTTCTATCCTAATATATAACTAAATTCTTCATTAATAAGTTCATTTAGAATTACTCAACTACTATCTTTCTTTTTTTACTAATTAAATGTTATTTAGTAAATTTTTTTAGATTGATTTTAGGTTTCCTAATAACCTGACATATCATCTAGCCAAAGTAAGAGATAAAAAAGAATAAGTGAAGCATATTTTTGAAAACAAAAATACTATCAATACATGAGGAATGTTAGGGGGCAGCAACTTTTGTGATTTGTAGCCATCAAATAACCATCAATGATAGTTTTAATGGTATGAGATTGGTGTGAGATTTCATCTAATAGCTCATTTTTTTTACTGGTTATATGCTGGCCAGAATTTAATAAAGTTGCTGTCCCCTAGATTTTTTCTTAATACATAATATATAACTCAGTGACATCTAAATAAAAATACAATTGTTACTGATTAATTTTGTATGTATGTAGGTTTTTTTAATTGACAAAACAAAATAAAAAGAAAACATATATTAATTGTTAACAAAATGCAAATATCAAAATGATATTTACTCTAACTCTCTAAGGTTAAATGTATGACGGTGTTTTGATAAATTTTTATATGTTCAATCTTAAAAGCATATTTAATTCATGTTATTACAACTATTTATTTTTAGGTTTTGTACTATTTTTTATATTATAAATGTCTTTAAAATATATATTAAATATGACATACTTACAAGAAAGATACAAGCTTTATCACAACCAAAAAACGGACCACTTATTTTTATACCGTTTATATTGATATAAATTCTAGAAAAGAAAACTTTTTGACAAAACTATTAATGCAAGCATATAAATGTTTAATTTGTATATAGGCATTTCGTAAGGAGATTAGCATATACATAATATTAATCACGTGTTATACATGTAATTCAGATCTAAAAATTTTTATTATGTGCGAGTTTGAAATATTTTTTGTAAAAAGTTAAACACTTGATTATATTTAACTAATTGGTGAATAGTTTTATTTTGCAGTAATTTTAACATTGAGGGACAGTATGGAAAAAAAAAAGGAATTAAATAACAGAAACCGTAAAATGAATTAATCAGAATTTTAGTAACAAGATACACTTTTTAACAAATAATAAGGCTTATTTTTAAACACTCAAATAAAAATATTATACTCCCTTTTAACTAAATAAATTTTAGTTTTTTTATTTATTATTATTTATATTAATAATTTAAATTTAAAATTTAAAATTTAAGATTTACAATTCGAAAAATATTGTATTTTTTATTATTTTTTTTAGAGTGCATGAGAATTCGTCAATAATAACTAAATTTAAGTTTGTGTATTACATTGAAAAACATTATGTGTTGTTCGTTGTCAAGAATCACTTGTCATTCTCTAATTAATAATAATAACACAATATCAACAAAGTCTTATTTCTAATTGATAATGCTACACTTTTATTATCATATGTTATTTCTAAATTATTCTTAATAAAAAATTATAAAAAATAAAATAATAAAAATAAAGGATAATATAAAAATTAACACACAAAAAAGAGTGATATTATCATTTTGGAAGACGATAGAGACTTAATTTGAGAAATCATTTACTTTTCACAAATAACTTTACCAAATTGACTTTTGAAAGATATATTTGTAAAAATTATAGCATTTATATTTGATAAACTAAATTAAAAATGACTTCAATAAATACAAATAATAATTATATTTAATAAAACAGTTTTAAAAATTTAAAATGATCATAATATATATAAAAATAAAGAAAATTTTGATTGTAAATAAAATTTGGCATATAGCAATAATTTAATCAAGAATAAATATAAATATTTATTAATATATAAAATTATATTAAAGACTTTTTAATTTCAATAAATACAAAATAAATTTAAAAAACACTTCAAAAAGTATTTCCAATTTTTTAAAACTAAAAGTATAAATATACAATTATTTTGATTTATCAAATACAAAATAAACTACTATGACTTTTTAAAAAGTTTAACAAAGCAAGCTAACATCACTCTTCTATATTATGTTACTCTACAATATTTTTTGATAGCATATCTCAAATATTCAACTAAAAGAATTATTATTTTTTAATATAAAAGAAATATATAAATACTTTTAATTCGAGATATTGGATACCAGAATAAAGAAATAGAATAATGCAACTAAAATACTATAATTATTTTTAGACAATAATACAATATGAAAAGCCAAACATAAAGAAGTGCAACAGGTGATGTATGATGAAAATACCTTTAACAAATTTTCAATAATTTGGATTTATATTAATAGAAAAATATTTTAATTTAATAAAATTTTTCATTAGAAAATGAGATAAAAAATAAGAAATAATAAATAAAAAGATATATCATAAAAATTTAATTGAGATAACTAAATAATTATTATTTAAGTATGTTCAATTATTTAAAATTATTTTTATTTACCTATTATTTTAAGCATTATTAGATTATATTCATTTTTATGGTTTTTTTTATTTAGATAATTATTTTTATTAAATTTTTGTTCCATAATATCTCTTACTTTTAACTTTCTAGGCTGATATATGTTTTTTATTTTTTTTATTTTTTGTACAAGTATATTAAAATAAATATATGACGTATCTTCTTCTAATCTATTTATTTCTTTTTTTTTTCACCATTTTAAAACTTTTTTCATGATATCACTCTCATTTTTCTAAATGCCATTAAATTGTCATCAATTGTATTTTTATTAATCAATAAATGCATTTATTTAGAGTAATATATAAAAAGGATGTATCGAGTATAATTTTTTAAAATCGACGAAGATAAATTTTTATATGTTTTTAACATTGCATTTGATTTATGCTATTACAACTATTATATATATATATATATGTTCGTACTGCTTTTGCCATTTCTATTAAAAAATCATTCATACTGAGCCAAATGCATATATCTAATATTAGAAAATACAAGCAGCTTTTGCCATTTCTAGTCTCTTGCTTGTATATGTGGTAATAGCTTATATGCACATCTAAGAGTCAATTTAAAAATTGCATGCTGAACATATAAAATTGCATATGCATATATCGATTTATATTAATAACCTGTTATACGTAATAATGTTAGATATTCGTTTCAAAAATTCGTTAACATAGTTTATTTTTTTGTCAAAAAAATATTTTAGTCTTAAAAAAAATATACAATACTAAATTTATTTTAATTCTTTTATGATATTACTTAAAGAAATTAATACTTCTGTCTTTCTTTTAAAAATAAGCTTATTGAGAAAATTTAATTCCATTAATTTATTGTTCTCGTATGTTTTAAGTATAATGTCAAATAATATTTTTAAAATTATCTACAATAAATCTAGTTTGACAATGAACTCAAAAGAATTGATTCTTATTTTAAGTTTAGGATTGAATTAAGAGTATCTAAAAATTTTAAATAAAGAGACTGAAAATAGTGAGTTAATATTTTATTTAAAAAATATTCAACTATTTTATAATAGACTTTGTCACAATAATACCTTTTTATAACTAAAAAAAAAATGCCAAATTCTTTATTAAATTTGCTATTTACTGTTGAACAAAATGATTTTTTTATTTAAAATATTTTTAAATTCAATTGTCATGTGAAATCTTTTTTTATTTATATCAAAAGCTATATTGATCGAGTAAAATCACATTTTTTTTCCCAAACAATTGATGTTTTCTTCATCATCAAGAAGAGTAGTTTTTTAAGACATGTTTATCTTATAAGCTTCTGCATGCTTCATTTATTTCATTTTATTTAGAATACTTTACGCATTTTGCAATATTTCAAACATAGAGGGAGTAAATTATGTTCACATGTCATGATGGCCATGTGTTGTCCTTCTTATTAACTTTGAATCCGATGGAGCAGGTTTTTACCCCTCACTTAGAGCGACTGTCAATAGACATGGAAGGTGTGATGATGCTTGACAGAGGACTGCTTCATTTGGACCCCGAAAACATAAAATATGTGAGATTGCAGGGCTTTAATGATATTCATGACTCAGATGCCGCATCTGCCTTTAATTTCTTCCCAAATAAGGTGCCACTTCCCAATATTCAAATCCTTGTGGTGGCCGACAGTGCTTTCAAAGAGATATTCCCCTTACAAAAGCCTGATGAGATTATTCATTCAGAGCTTCTTGTTCGAGAATTGGAGTTGAGGAATCTGCACAAGCTTGAATCCATTGGATTACAGCACACCTGGGTGGCCTCCTCTAATCTCACATCGCTGAAAGTTGAGGGTTGTGCATCTTTGAAGTATTTGTTCACTTCTTCAGCCGCCAAATGTCTTGTTCAACTTGAACAGTTGCACATATCCAACTGTGAAGCACTCGAAAGTTTAATCGTGGATTATCAACCACATAATGATGATCATGATGTCATCATATTCAAAAAGCTTGAGAAACTGTCTCTTAGCCAAATACCAAAACTTGAGAACTTTTACACTGGACAATCAACTTTGAATTTCCCATCTTTGGAGGAAGTGGAGGTTACTGAATGCAACAGATTGGAGTACATGTTCACATTCTCAACTGCCAAAAGCTTGAAAAGTTTGAATGAGATGAAGATCTCCAAATGTGAGTCATTGGAAACAGTAGTTTTGGCAACACAAAAAGGGGACAAATCACAAGATCTCACATTCTCAGACTTCACATATCTGTCTCTAAGCGAATCGCCAAAACTTGGAAGCTTTTTCACGGGAAAGTCAACTCTGAAATTCCAAGCATACTTGTACATTGAGATCAGTCAATGCAAGATCATGAAAACTTTCTCACATGGTGACGTGGAAGCACCTAAATTAAAGATGGTGAAGATAGATGGAGTGAGTTGCTGGATAGATAATCTAAATGCTGCAGTGAGTCAACAATTTGAAAAACGATCCACGCAGCATTGATGAGTTAATTAGTACAATTATAATTTAACATGTAAGTTAGTTCCTCTATCTGCTAAATTTGCATCATCTTTTACTTTTCATGTTACGCAATGCACCAAAACAATGGAAAAAGTTTTTGTTTGGAATGTCATTTGATTTGCTCCCTCCATATTCGGTTATATTAATTTTTGATATTGCTCATTTTATTATCCAATTCTTGTCCTTTGTGAGAATTTAATAAATTAAAGAATGGTATAGTTAATGTAACTTGAGTTAACTAGCTCTTGTATATAAATTCTTGCAGGAAATTTGTTGCTTGCTAAGGGAAGCTTATTTTCAATGCATTTGTTACCACTTACCAGTTAGCCTTGCAAAACTAGTAGTCTAATCAAGGAGCAATGGACAAATAAATAAGGATGGTTGGTAAGTTTTTTATTTTATTGTGAGAAAATAAATAAAATGATGCAGTTACATATTTCTTTTTGCTACAGGAAAGTTTTACTCTAATAAGTTTGGGTAACATTGTAACAATCATTCAACTCAAATTTTGAAGAGTTTGTTTTTTTCAACCTATAATTTTTTTAACTTCAACCAATATCTAACACAATTGTTTTATGAACTTTTATTTTTAAGGTTCTATGGAACACCAATTGCAGCAATTAAGAGGATATAAGTGGATCCCATCATGGCAACAAATATTTATTTCTGTTTGAGTAGTGTGGTGTGGTGTGCATGATATGAATAAGTTCCCTGTATCACTATGCAGGAAGAAGTGTGTGGTTGCCTTTTAAGTGGCACAGTTATAAACTAAGTGTGTTTTATCAATAAAATTATATCTTGTATTTTATACAAGATATAATGTGTGTATGCTTTGTAATTTATTGAGAACACTAGTTTATTTTTATGTATGATAGTGAATTGTGGGTGGGAGTGGATCCTCTTCAGAAAAAAACTGGATGCTGTGAAGTGTTGAATCTAATCTTTCATTGTTTTCTCTCTTTTATTTAATTTTAATCCCACTTATAGAATTAAAGGTAAGAGATCACATTTTATTCTCTCAAGTATTTTTTTTTACTGGAGATGATCCATTTTCATTGTGGGTATATCTAAATGAGCACAATAATTATGTGCTTATTGGATATGCCATACTTATATAGACCATTAGATTTTATTAAATAAAAATCAAAGGCTAATATGAAAGAAGAGCATTGATGGACTCTAATAAATACAAAATATCCTAATACATAAATAAATACTTTAAATGGCAATACTTTAATACACAATATTTTAAATGACAACAAAATCTTTTATTCTTAAATAATTAAATAAAAAACATATAAATACAAAAATATGAGTATTCTTTATTTAATAAGATTATTTATTATGCAAAAAACTTTTATAATAGTGAAAATTATATTAAAATAAAATTTTAAATTGAAACATAAAAATATAAAATAATTAAAATTTTATTTTATATTAATTGACAAATAATTATATTATTATATTCAAAATTTATTATATAATATAATAAATATTTTATTATATAATATAATTTTTTATCAAAATATTTCAAAAATATAATTTATTTAAAATATTATATATAATATAGGACAAAAAACTAAAATAAGCCAAGGTGAGTATTTATTTATACAAATCCACCAAAGCCAAATCTGATTCATGTATCAACCAAAACACGTTTATATGTAGTTCGAATCAGGTAAGTTCGAACTGCATTTACATATAACACAATTGCACACTCATACTAATTCGAATCA
Organism: Arachis hypogaea; assembly: GCF_003086295.3. Taxonomy (NCBI): domain Eukaryota; kingdom Viridiplantae; phylum Streptophyta; class Magnoliopsida; order Fabales; family Fabaceae; genus Arachis; species Arachis hypogaea. The sequence goes on from NC_092047.1 coordinate 12,309,254, forward strand.
ACCTGATTCGAATTACATCCATGCACGCGTTCCCAAGTAATTCGAATTGGATTGATTCGAATTATTTATGGTATAATTTGAATTATGCTGTTAAAAAATTAATAATTTATTAAAAAAATTTATTAAAAAAATTACTAAAAAATTAAAAAATATATATTTTATTTCATACATTAAAAAAAAGCTATCAAAATATTTAATTACGAATCTTCTTTAAAATATTAATGAGCTATCAATTCGAATTTCATACAATACTCTTTTGTTCATTAATAGCTCAGGAATATTTTTTAAAAAAATTTTTAAATAAATTTATTTAAATTATACTAAAAAAAATATTTTATTCTATGCAAAATAATTTTTAAAAAAATGGCTTAAAAAATGTTAGGAGTACTATAAAAATTTGTAATGTTCTAATGACTTAAGTAAATACATGCATGTACTCAAATTTTAAATAAAATACTCTAGATAGCCAATAATAATTTAGAAATTAAAAAAAATATTTTATTCCATACGAAATAATTAAAAAATATATTTTATTCTATACAGAATAATTTCAAAAAAATGGCTTAAAAGATGTTATGAGTATTATAAAAGTTTGTAATATTCTAGTAATTTAAGTAAATACATGATAAAAATATATTTTCTTTAATTTCTAAATTATTATTGACTATGTAGAGTATTTTTTTAATGTCCTACGTCATTAGGACATTACAAATTTTTATAGTACTCCTAACATCTTTTAAGCCACTTTTTAAATAAATTTATTAAAAAATATTCATGAACTATCAACAATAGGCAGAAGAGAATATTGTATAGAATTCGAATTACTCACCATATAATTTGAATCAGAGTGATTTGAACTTCCCTATGGTAATTCGAATCATGTAATATCTCACCATATAATTTAAATAATTTTATTAGAAAATCATCATGAATATTTTTTAATAAATTTATTTAAATTATACCACAAAAAAATATTTTATTCTATGCAAAATAATTTAAATCATGGCTTAAAAGATGTTAGGAGTGCTATAAAAATTTGTAATGTCCTAATGACTTAGGACATTAAAAAAATACTCTACATAGTCAATAATAATTTAGAAATTAAAAAAAAATATTTTTATCGTGTATTTACTTAAATCACTAAAATATTACAAACTTTTATAATACTCATAACATCTTTTAAGTCATTTATTTAAAATTATTCTGTATAGAGTAAAATATATTTTTTAATTATTTTGTATGGAATAAAATATTTTTTTAATTTCTAAATTATTATTGACTATCTAGAGTATTTTATTTAAAATTTGAGTACATGCATGTATTTACCTAAGTCATTAGAACATTACAAATTTTTATAGTACTCCTAATATTTTTTAAGCCATTTTTTTAAAAATTGTTTTGCATAGAATAAAATATTTTTTGTACTATAATTTAAATAAATTTATTAAAAAAAAATTTTAAAAAATATTTCTGAGCTATTAAAAATGGACAAAAGAGTATTGTATGGAATTCGAATTGATAGCTCATTAATATTTTAAAGAAGTCTCTAATTAAATATTTTGTTAGCTTTTTTTAATGTATGAAATAAAATATATATTTTTTAATTTTTTAGTAATTTTTTTAATAAATTATTAATTTTTTTTAATAATTTTTTTAAATAAATTATTAATTTTTTAACAGCATAATTCAAATTATACCATGAATAATTCGAATAAGTCCAATTCGAAATACTTGAGAACGCGTGCATGGGTGTAATTCGAATCAGATTGATTCGAATTAGTGTGAGTGTGCAACTGTGTATAATTCGAATTAACATGATTCGAATTATATTTAAATGCAGTTCGAACTTACTTGATTCGAACTATATATAAACGTGTTTTGGTTGATACATGAACTAGATTTGGTTTTGGCGAATTTGTGTAAATAAATACTCATCTTGGCTTATTTTAGTTTTTTGCCCTAATATAAGTAAATATATAATGTGATAGGTATGTATTTAAAAGGGTAAAAAACTTATATGTGCCAAGGGGTTTAAAATTACCCAAATAAGCCAAATGAAATTCTGATACATCAATCCACCAAAGAGCAAATATATGTAATTCGAATCAATACAATTCGAATTAGTTTTCAACGTAATTCGAATTGATATAACTCGAATTACTCGAAAAAATTGGCAACACGTAATTCGAATCAATATGTAACGAATTATTCCCAACCATTGCGTACAAGTAATTCGAATCAACTTAGAACGAATTATAAAAGCATAATTCGAATCGTCTCAATTCGAATTAGTAGGAACACGTGAGTAGGAGGAAGTTCGAATCAAATTGATTCGAATTACTCACATTTTGAATCAAATGGCTAATTACACATTGTACAATAAGATACTAGAAAAAATACTATATAATGTAAAAAATATATACTAAAAGAAGTATAAAACAAGATTATAGTAAATTAATTTTAGTATAAAATTATTAAATATAAATTAATTTTAACTCCTATTAGTACATTGAATTAAAAATAACATATAAAAATGTACTTGTATTTATTAAATTTTAATAACATAAAAATTTAATGACTTTTTAAATATTTTTTTTATAATAGGAGTACATTTTTATATACTTTAAATACTTTGTATAAAAATGTACTTGTATTTATCATACAAAAATAAAGTGTTGTGCCAATATAATAATATTATAATATTTTAAATCAATTTTTTTCTAGGATTTTAGATTAAAAGCAGCACATGAAAAAGTATTATTGGTATTTTAAAGCTAATTTAATTAAAAAAAGATAGAATTGTATTTTTTAGGATTTTATGTACATAATTAGGCTAATTTTTTTTAATATTGATCAAAGATGTGTGTTACACTATGTTATTTGATTTTAGGTAAGTTTTACTCTACTATATTTTTTTTTTACTTTTCAAAAGACACAAATCTAAAAAATTTTATAAATTAATTTAAAAGAAAATATCATTGACGTTTTATAAAATTTTATAATTCAAAAGACACAAATCTAAAAAATTTTATAAAACGTCAATGATATTTTCTTTTAACTTAATTTATAAATTTTTTAGATTTGTGTCTTTTGAAAAGTAAAAAAAAAAATATAGTAGAGTAAAACTTACCTGAAACTAAATAACATAGTGTAACACACATCTTTAATCAATATTAAAAAAAATTAGCCTAATTATGTACATAAAATTCTAAAAAATACAGTTCTATCCTTTTTAATTAAGTTAGCTTTAAAATACCAATAATGCTTTTTCATGTGCTGCTTTTAATCTAAAATCCTAGAAAAAAATTGATTTAAAATATTATAATATTATTATATTGGCACAATACTTTATTTTTGTATGATAAATACAAGTACGTTTTTATACAAAGTATTTAAAGTATATAAAAATGTACTCCTATTATAAAAAAATATTTAAAAAGTCATTAAATTTTTATATGTTATTAAAATTTAATAAATACAAGTACATTTTTATATGTTATTTTTAATTCAATGTACTAATAGGAGTTAAAATTAATTTATATTTAATAATTTTTTACTAAAATTAATTTACTATAATCTTGTTTTATACTTCTTTTAGTATATATTTTTTATATTATATAGTATTTTTTCTAGTATCTTATTGTACAATGTGTAATTAGCCATTTGATTCGAAATGTGAGTAATTCGAATCAATTTGATTCGAACTTCCTCCTACTCACATGTTCCTACTAATTCGAATTGAGACAATTCGAGTTATGCTTTTATAATTCGTTCTAAGTTGATTCGAATTACTTGTACGCAATGGTTGGGAATAATTCGTTACATATTGATTCAAATTACGTGTTGCCAATTTTTTCGAGTAATTCGAGTTATATCAATTCGAATTAGGTTGAAAACTAATTCGAATTGTATTGATTCGAATTACATATATTTGCTCTTTGGTGGATTGATGTATCAGAATTTCATTTGGCTGATTTGTTGGGTAATTTTTGTTAGTAGTGTAACTGAGAAAGGGTAGCACTTGATATGATAAGTGTGTGTGTGACCCCTGTTTGTATATATAGCAGAGAAAACCTCTTGTACACAGTCTTCTAATACAATTCCAAAAAGCATTTTCTCTTTCAGTTTTATTTCTGTCACTGAAAACCTAATATGGTATCAAGAGCCTCAAGATCAAGTTCTTGATCATGGCCTTCCTCATTTCTGCTTCATCCTCAACAAAACAACCTCTCATTCCCATCGCTGAAAAGCTTGATGACAACAATTTCAACACATGGTGCCATCAAGCATGGCTCACAATTCAGAGTCTTTCAATGGAGACTCATCTTGATTGGGCTAATGCTCCTAAGAGATTTGAACCGGTGACGAAGTCTCCGCCTACAGCAGCATCAAAAGTTGATACAACAACCAAATCCGATTCTACAATAGAGACTTCAACAGATCTGCTACAAGAAACTGAAGCATTCAAGATCTGGAAGCAAGATGATCTCTCTCTTACCACATGGCTCATGGCTTCAATGACTACATCATACAAGAACAAGATTGTTCATTGTGCCCGCTTCTGTGATGCGTGGACCACCATCATCACCTACTTCTCCTCAACATCCAAGACAAGAATTCAAAGCTTGAAATCCCAATTAAAATGTGTCAAGAAAACAGGTATTGTTCATGATTATCTCTCCAAAATTCAAAAGCTAGTTGACTCCCTTTCTGCTATTGGGTACCAATTGGAGGATGATGATCATATCCAAGCTATTACTGATGGATTGCCTGAGGATTATAGTGGTTACATAACTTCTATCATGTCCAGATTGGGCACTTTCTCTGTTAGTGAGGCAGAATCCTTTCTTCAAGCGTATGATGATATGCTTGATAAATTCAAGACTCCATCCTCATCAATTCCCGTGGCAAACTTCACACAAGCTTTCTTGCCGTCATCAACTAGAGGAATGGGTGCAAGACGAGGTCGTGGTGGCGGTAGATTCCAAAGGGGTGGTCGAAGCTCATGGCAACCTCCAAGAACAATCTGCCAAATTTGTGGCAGGGTAGGTCATGCAGCATGGAGCTGCTACCATCGCTTTGATCAGCAGTTCCAACCAAACCCACCACGTCCCACTCCTCCACCACAATTCCCCTTTTCCAATACATGTCCTCCATCACCTTCCGCATCATTCCATCAGCCACAAGCATATATGTCAACAACATCCTCCATTGGAGACTCATCCTGGTATGCTGACTCAGGAGCATCGCATCATGTCACTGCCGACCCCAACAATTTGCTCTCTCATTCTCCAAGCAATCTTGATCATGAGCAACTTTTTGTAGGTAATGGTGCAGGTATTTCTATTCATAAATCTGGTTCCTCTTTTCTCGTTAATAAAAACAACAATCTTGGCTTTAAATTGACAAATTTATTATATGTTCCAACAATCACACAAAACTTACTCAGTGTTTCGAAATTTGCTCAAGAAAATGGTGTTTTCTTTGAATTTTGGCCTTATCATTGTACCATTTGTGATCAGGTAACTCGGGCCCCTCTTCTTCAGGGAATCACTAAGAATGGCATCTATACATTTGATGATCTTTATGTGCCAAAATCAGTTTCTCTGTCTGAAACCCAATTACATAATAGCTTTCATACTGCTGCTACAAATTTTCCTTCTTCTTTAAATTTTCATTGTAATTCAAACAACTCTAAGCATAGTTTTAGCAATCAAAATGCTGTTTTAACAGCAACTTGTACAAGTGTTCATGATGTAGAAATTTGGCACAAACGATTGGGCCACACTTCAATGAATAATCTCTTTTGTGTTCTTAAATAATGTGATATTCCTTTACCTACAAAACCAGCTCATTCTAAAATTTGTGAAATCTGCTCTATTTCTAAGATTCATGCTTTACCTTTTAGTGATTCTAATACTACATATAATTTTCCTCTAGAGTTAATCTTTGTTGACATATGGGGACCATCCCCTATTGCATCTAGAAATGGTATGAAATATTACATTAGTTTTGTAGATGCATGTACTAAATATACATATATTTACTTGTTGACTAATAAGTCCCAAGCTCTTAATGCCCTTCAGAATTTTAAAAATCAAATGGAGATGATGACTGGACATAAATTAAAATCTTTGCAGACAGATAATAGAAGAGAATTTGTATCTGCTGCCTTCACTACCTTTTTAACTGATAATGGTATTAGACATAGACTCTCATGTCCATATACACATTAACAGCAGGGTAGTGTAGAGAGAAGACATAGAAGTATAGTTGAGATTGGTCTTTCATTATTGGCAACAGCATATCTTCCCATGCAATTTTGGAAAGATGCTTTTGCTACTGCTGTTCATATAATGAATAGACTACCTACTGTTGTTCTTGATTTTATGTCACCATTTGAAAAATTGCATAATCGAAAACCAGATTATAGTGCATTAAAGGTGTTTGGGTGTACTTGTTTTCCATTTCTTCGACCATACAATAAGCATAAACTTGAATATCGCTCTGAGAAATGTTTATTTTTAGGCTATGACACTAAATTTCATGGATATAAATGTATGAGTAAGTCTGGAAAAGTTTATATGTCTCGCCATGTGATCTTTGATGAGTTGAGTTTTCCTTATCATGATTTGTTTCAAAATTCTTCTGCTCACATTACTAACACTGAATCTGTTCTTAGCTATATTACTGATGCTTATTACAGCTTACCCTCCACATTAAAGCCACCAAATACTACCGTCACAAGTAACTCGTTCTCAGATCACACTCAAACTGGTGGAACAACTACACACTTGCAATCACCTACACCTACTAGCGTGCAGGACACTAGTATTACTCCTAACCCAGTTTTAGAGACTAATGTCTCTATGCATAGTGAGGCCACTGGTCAGGGACTTGATCCCCCTCTAAGTAAGGTTCCTCATCCAACCACCAATATACATAATATGGTAACAAGATCAAAGGCGGATATACACAAGCTAAAGTCATATATTACACATATTGATATTGATCTTAAACAACAAGTACCTACAACTGTTGCTCAAGCTATCCAAACCCCTCACTGGAAGGAGGCTATGGACGCTGAGCTTAAAGCACTAAGGCAATGCAATACTTGGTGTCTTGTGACTCCCCCACCGAATGCAACTATAGTAGGGAGCAAGTGGGTTTTTGCCATTAAACGAAACACTAATGGTAAGGTTGTTCGTTATAAAGCTCGTCTTGTTGCCAAAGGTTTTCATCAAACCGAAGGCATAGACTATGAGCAGATATATAGCCCTGTGATAAGACCTTCTTCTGTTCGTGTTGTACTTACTCTAGCCATCACACAAGGATGGGTGCTACGTCAGTTTGACTTTAATAATGCTTTCTTAAATGGAATTTTAATGGAACAGGTTTTTATGACTCAACCACAAGGCTATGAGGATAGCAATACTAACCTGGTATGCAAGCTGAATAGGGCCCTGTATGGCCTGAAACAGGCGCCACGGGCATGGTACTTAACTTTGAAAGAAACATTGACAAAGTTTGGGTTTGAAAGTACTCGATCCGATATTTCCCTGTTTGTAAGGAAAAATACCAATTCAGTTGTATACATGTTAGTATATGTCGATGATATTGTTATCACTGGAAATGATGCTAATGAAATTGATCTATTAATTAAGCAACTCAATACAATTTTTCCTCTTAAAGATCTTGGTAATTTAAATTTTTTTCTTGGCATAGAATTTTCTTATTTGCAGGGAGGACGTGTACACCTCTCTCAAAGGAAATATGCAATGGAAATTTTGAAAAAGGCCAACATGGAAACGGCAAATGCCTTGCCTACTCCCATGGTTGGGAATTTGAAACTCTATACAAATGATTCTGAACCTTACTCTAATCCGAAGCTTTATCGTTCTATAGTAGGGGCTCTCCAATATTTGACTATGACAAGGCCTGATCTTGCATTTTCTGTGAATAGAGTTTCACAATTTATGCACAACTCCACTCTTAATCACTGGAAAGCAGTGAAGAGGATCTTGCGGTATTTGAAAGGGACGGTAAGTGATGGGATTATCTTTTCAAAGTGTACTGATTTTAGACTCTTGGGTTTTGCTGATGCAGATTGGGCAAGTGATCTCTATGACCGGCGGTCTGTCACAGGCTACTGTGTATATCTAGGAACAAATCTAATTTCTTGGAAGTGCTAGAAACAATCTAAAGTCAGCCATAGTAGCACAGAGGCTGAGTATCGTGCGTTGGCTTCCGTGCAGTCTGAACTTGTGTCACTACAGCATCTTCTTAGTGAACTGGGGGTATCTCAGAAGATTGCTCCAACAATTTACTGTGACAACCAGAGTGCGTGTATGCTTGCAGCCAACCCAGTTCTCCATAGCCGTTGCAAGCATTTGGAATTAGACTTGCATTCATTAAGAGAAATGGTGAATAAGAAAGAACTGTTTGTAGTTAACATTCCTGCACTTGATCAAATTGCAGATGTGTTAACAAAACCATTATCTTCTAGGTTGTTTGAATTTTTCAAAGGCAAACTTAGGGTCAGTAGTTCACTCCCCCAAAGTTTGAGGGGGGGGGGGGTGTTAGTAGTGTAACTGAGAAAGGGTAGCACTTGATATGATAAGTGTGTGTGTGTGACCCCTGTTTGTATATATAGCAGAGAAAACCTCTTGTACACAGTCTTCTAATACAATTCCAAAAAGCATTTTCTCTTTCAGTTTCATTTCTGTCACTGAAAACCTAATAATTTTAAACCTCCTTGGCACATATAGGTTTTTTACTCCTTATATTAGTAAGACCTAAACTAATCAAATTTACGTAATTAAAAATATAAAACATATAAATATAAAAAGTAAATATTTTTTATTTATTAAAATTAATTATTATGCAAAAATTTTTTTACAATATTTAAAAATTATATTAAAATAATATTTTAAACTACAACTTAAAAATATAAAATAATTAAATTTTATTTTATATTAGTTGATAAATAATTAGATTATTATATTCAATACTTATTAACTAATTATTTTTGTTAAAAATATTATTATATAATATAATTTTTTTTATCAAATATTTGTAAAAATATAGTTTATTTAAAATATTATATATAATACATAAGAATATTATTTTTTAATTTTTTAAAAAAAACTGAATAAATAATATATATCAACTGCGTATATGTATCATATGTGTGTATATAATAGTGACTGATATAGAATTGGTATATATTCTTTTATTCTTTAGCCTTTCTAATATATATGCTACCTTATTATTCTCTCTTCTAGTCATTCTTATTCATATTTATTTTGTAAAAATATTATGTAGATAATAATTTAAAATTATTTTTTAAATTTAACATTTATAATTTCATATATAAAATATTTAAAATTATATATTTATAATAATATTATTTTTTATTTTTATTATTTTCAAGTATTTTTTTATTGTTTTAGTTAAATTTTTTATTCTCCAATTTGACCAGGTTTTTATATATATATATATATATTAAAAATTTAGAGAATAAAAATAAAAATTTAACTAAAATAATAAAAATACTTGGAAATAATAAAAATAAAAAATATCTTATTATAAATATATACTTTTAAATATTATATATATGAAACTATAATTGTTAAATTTAAAAAATAATTTTAAATTATTATCTACTTAATATTACTATACAAAATAAATATGAATAAGAAAGACTAGAGAAGAAAGTCATGAGGTGGCATATATATTAGAGAGTCTAAAGAATAAAAGAATATATATCAATCTTATATTAGTCACTATTATATACACACATATAATACATATACGTAGTTGATATATATTATTTATTCAGTTTTTCTTAAAAAAATAGAAAAAATATTTTCATGTATTATATATAATATTTTAAATAAAAATAGTTAGTTAATAAATATTGAATATAATAATCTAATTATTTATCAAGTAATATAAAATAAAATATAATTATTTTATATTTTTATGTTGTATTTTAAAATATTATTTTAATATAATTTTTTAATATTATAAAATAATTTGCATAATAATTAATTTTACATAATAATTTTTTATATTTTATATTTTTAATTACTTGATTAGTTTAGGTTTTACTAATATAAGTAAATATATAATGTGATAGGTATGTATTTAAAATTATATTATTTATTCCATTTTCTTTAAATTAAAAAATAAAAAGGTTAATATTTTCATGTATTATATATAATATTTTAAATAAATTATATTTTTAAAATATTTTGATGAAAAATTATATTATATAATAATTTTTTTTTTACCAAAATAGGGAGACTCGAATCCGCGACATCTTAGATAAGTATGGAGAGATTATGCCATTTGAGTTATAACTCATTGACATATTATATAATAATATATTTAACAAAATGAGTTAGTTAATAAATTTTAAATATAATAATTTAATTATTTTTTAATTAATATAAAATAAAATTTTATTTATCTTATATTTTTATGTTACCATTTAAAATTTTATTTTAATATAATTTTTAATATTCTAAAAATTTCTTATATAATAAATAATTATATTGAATAAAGAATACTCATATTTTTGTATTTGTAAGTTTTTTATTTAATTATTAAAGAATAAAAGATTCTGTTGTCAGTATTGTGTATTAAAGTATTGTCATTTAAAACATTTATTTATGTACTAGAATATTTGATATTTATTAAAGTCCATCAATACTCTTCTTTCATATTAGCCTTTAATTTTTATCTAATAAAATCTAATGATTTATATAAATGTGACGCATCCAATAAGCACAAAATTATTGTGCTTATTTTAGATTACTCTTGTAATAATTTGATACGATTGAAGAACTGTGGTTTATATTAAAGTCGTAAAAAGAGAATGCTCTGAAAATAAAGCTGAGAATGATACGTAGATATATTTTTACATAAGATCGTTTTCATGCATTAAGTTGACCCTATCTTTCAATAAAAATTTAACACGTGTATCCCTTTCTTGCACAAAATGTGCTTCTGTAATAACGATGTATATTTTTTATTTTTAAAAAATGTGATTGTTAGATAAGATCTGATGTATTAGTTACAAGTATAGAGATAATAAGTATCTTGGTAATCTATTTCAATATAATTATTAGAGCATGCATGATATCATGATTTTAAATTAATAAAAAAATGTGAAATATAGTTTTTCCGCCTATATTTTTTTTAGTTTAAAAAATATAATATTTATTTTGTTTTACTTTTTCTCTTAATTTTTTTTATAATTGATTCAAGACTCTCAATCTTACTTAGAGAAAAATAAGCAACGAGTACGTACAAACTACCATAAAAATCTATTTCCAACTTGAATCACAGGCAAAATATAGTAACTCCTAATACTAAAGCTAAAACTTGGATAATAGTTTTTCAAAACAACACTATCTAAATAGCTTAGCTAAGAAGACAACCAAATATCAAACACCCAACTCTCTCAAACATATTAACAACATCCAAGAAACACACCATAATCTTCTATTATCATCACTCGAATATACTGTCCGCTAAGTTTGGACACTTTTCTTTGCTACTATGGATTAAGAATTTTTACACACAACATTATACAACCCACTCTTCTATACTCTCCAAAATTCAACCACAGAAAACAAGATCATTGCAATAAGTTAGTATCATCAACCTGACTAAAACTAGTTCTTTTTCTTCCTCTGAACCTTAGCTTGTTTTTATGCTGACTTTCTCTAGAGCTTTTCTTTCACTTATAATTGTCCTCCGAAATTGTTCTAAAATTGCATTCCCATCACTACAATACATCATCATAAGTTGGGATCCAATCCTCTAAGTGTTGATTGTTTTTCTTGCTATGTCTTCTATATAACTGTTATTTTTATTCTCATGCCCATAATCTACTTCGTTCTTTAGACTTTTCAAATTTTCTCTAACTCTTTCCTAGTTAGTTTTTTTGCTTTTGTGACTATCTTTTTTTTATTCTTACGTCACTACTAAAAATAGGTTATTAGCTACGGATTTTTCTGCAAATTTTTATCGAAATTAGCAAATAATTTTGTTTGCTGCGATTTTTACTACAAAATTCAATTTGCAGCATATGAGCTCATGGATAACTATTGCTGCGAATTTTTAAATTTGCAGGTAACTTATCTGCGAATTTTGTCGCGAAAAACCTATAAAATTCGCAGATAATTTCATGATAAATTAGACAATTTATCGAATTTCATTTTAAATTTAACTTCAAATCTTTCATGTGTACCAAATTCGTAACAAAATTCATAGGTTCATGTGGCAACAACTTTCACAAATAATACATCCACAGCAAAATTCATAATTAATTTTTGCAATAAACTCTACAGGTAACAAAATTTGCAACAAAAATCACCACTCACCTTTGTAAAAAATTTTGCAAATAATCAATTTGCGACAAAATTCGTAGCTAATCTTTACAGCCAACTCCACAAGTAACAAAATTCACAGCAAAAATCATAGCTAAATTTGTTCTGTTTTTTTGTTTATTTTATTTTTATCTTACATATATTTTTCTAATTTGTCCCCTTTTCTCTCTCCTTTGTTGCTAATTCTTTTTATGTGGATCTTTCTTCCCTTTTGTCTTGCCTGTTCAAGCTAAGATTGAGCCACTGTCTTTTTAATAGTGTCTACGAAGCCAGGTGGATATAGAGGTGTTGAGATCAACTTGTTATCCTTCTCTCTTCTTGTGCCAATTTTCTTGTTCTATCACGCACACCATCTGTTTCATAACATGTGCCTCCTTGTAAGTCCAATTGGGTTTCTTGAATCACTTCTTTAGTGTTCCTAACTATATTATCTTAAAAATATATATAGGTCAATTTGAATTTTCAGAGAGGTTTAAGTTCTCCATGTATTGTACATCTAAGAACTTCTCTCCATCTTCCTGAGTCTCCACTTCTCTGTGGAGTAGTATTTAGCTAGATATCATTTATTGTCTCCACATTTCATTGGTTTTTTGGGAATCTTCTCTTCATCCTCTACGTCATACTCTTTTACTCGTGGTTTTGTGCGTGTTCTTTTGTATTTCTTAACCTTTCAAAACCATTTCTAACTTCTTCATTGACCAATCTCAAATCAGCTATGACCTTTTTATCCAACCATGTTTTCCTCACATAAATATCAAACTTTTCTCCATTTAGATCCATCTGAATCCTGTCATTGATTATTGGCACCCAAGTAGTGTCCATCGTCATTTTGACTGAGTCGAAATTTCTTCTTTGAATCAAGCTTTTATCCACTCTTAAAACGGTTCCCCATACCACCGCTATGATAAGAAAGTGTTCTTCATTCTATGCATGTAGAGGCATGCCAAAAATTTCAATCTAAACTTTTCTTATCCTGTATGTTTCTCCTGCAATCCATCTCCTTATCTCTCCAAAATAATTTAGTAAAAATGATGATTGCAGAACCTCAATCATATTCTCTATCATGTCAAAAGTTAAGATAATATTGCGTTTTTGGTCGTAACCTCTTCTCACTGTCATTCACCTCCCATCTTTGGTTTTCTCTCATCATAATATTTCCACAAGTGAACCAAAAGCATTGTAATAATCTAACATACAGGTTGTAAATATGGAGTTCGAATTGCTCACCAACATAGAAGGACCCAGAGGAGACGCAAGTTTGTAGGGATAGTGCACAGGCGCGGCAGAAAAAATTAAAGCGTCAAAAATAATTTTAAAATTTCTCGAAAATTTTTTGCCCAAAAAATCATAATTATAATTAATTAAATGAATCAGGAGTTCGTACACAAATACCCTTTGACTTTACTACTAAATTCACCTTATAATAGATTTTCTTATTCGAAAAATAATATTATGCCAAAATATAGTGGAGAATTCCTAAGCATCATCAACATCAGCAAAAATGAAGATGGTTGCAAAGCGGCAAATTCAAAGTCATGAGACATGAAGATTTTGAATTTCAACTTGTAATGTTCTAAGTTTTTTTTCAACATTCGATAGTTCCTCTTGAATCTCTAGAAGCATGTTAAGTCTATTCTGTGCTTGATCTTGGTAAGGCTTACCAAGGATTTTCACATAATTGTTCAAACTTTCCATGGCTTCATTGAAATCTTTCTTCATGGCCTCTTCAAGCTCAGATGCCAACTTCTCTGCTTTTGCTTTCACTTTATCTATCACACTCTGTCTGCGCCTTGGGAAATTTGATATAGCAAGATACCTGACAGAAATATATGTCAACCAAATTTCAGTAACAAGTCATCAGCATGATCATAAATTAAACCAATTAAATCCTTAGGCACATACCAATCTACATTTCTTATTTATAAAATATGAATCTAAAGGGACGTATTCTTTAGGTTACATGATAACAACTCTTGCCGTAACAGTGCAATATGTTTCTTTAGAAGATTTAAGATTTTGAAATACAATCTTGAGCAACAAGAAAGGAAGCCAAATTATAAGTAAAAATTAGAAAATCATAATACCCGCCAGCAGAACAAATGCCAAGAGCAAGAAGATCTTCCAGTGTTGTTGGTAACACAGATGTCAGTAGCGAAGCAGATAGACCAGCCACGCCCACTCCACCAAAAGTCGATAAAAACTAAAATTTAAAAAATTTCAGATATATTGACAGTATAATAAATATAATTTTAATAACATAAAAATAAATAAATAATTATGTCAAACCTCAATATACAAAAGGAAAACGATAAAGAGATCATTTACTACTGAAGATGATCCACATGGGATGAGATTCTCATTAGTGCAGAGGTTGCAAGGGTCAACACAGACAACATAGTGCAGTATTGCAAAAGCTACCAAAACAGAAGGGCATTAAATTTTCTTTTAACAACACAATTTGATGTCGCAAAAGTATTCTAATAGCCACTACCACAAGAAAGCCTTTTTGAGTGTGCATAACAACGATAAAGGACAGCCTAATACTCAAGTATCCTGCATTATCTGGGATCCGCACAAGGACCACATTCAACGGGTTTAACATAGGCAACCTAAACTAACGCAAGTGTAAGAGGCTAATTTCGTGACTTAAACCTGTGACCTTGAAGTCACCCACACCCAAACAACTAAACTGTTGCTTCGGGTTTCTCTTTGCATAACAACACTAATGGAAAAAGGTAAGTAAAAAATGAAGCAGCAACCCAAATGAGTCTAGCAGCAATAATAATTTCTCAACATATAGATATCACTTACTTATCCATGCACTTTGGAGGCCTTAACCTTACTTGAATACAATACTAGGACCACAGCTAACCATACCACTTTGAATGTTAACCCTAACAAGGCCATAGCCTAGGCACACTTCAAACTTATTGTTACAAGCATATTCTTCTTTTGCAAAATATAATCTATTATTTTTTATTATTAATTTTACAACCAAAATATATCATATATCATTCTCTCATTGCAATTGAAATCAAATATTTTCCTCCAAACTTAAGGAGTTCTCTCTTCCTCTCTTTCTCTTTTCTTTCTGTATCTCTCTCTCCTTGCTTCACCTACTCTCTTTCTTTCTCTTATATATCATTACCAATGACTAATTATAAATTTGACAACTAAAATATGTAACATGATATTCTCTAATTGCAATTAAAATTGAAATTAAAATATAACTATATTATATTACTAATTTAGCAACCAAAATGTGTCATGTGACACTCTCATTAAAATTGGGATGAAATATTTTCCTCCAAAACTAATAAAACTATGTTCCTCCATCCTTTTATCTACCTCTCTCCACTTCTCTTTTTCTCTATCCTTTCCATCCACTCTATATATAACTTATAATTTGTATTTTATATTACAAAATTGACAAACCAAAATGTATCACAAGACATTCTTTTATTATAATTAAAATAGAATCTTTCTCTCCAAAATTAACAAGCTCCCTCCCTCCTTTTTTACCTTTCTCCCTCCTTTCTCTCTCATTCTCTATCTCTCTCTACCTCTTCATTCTACAACAAATAAAAAAAATAATATAATATAATTCAAACAAATTCATGAAAATATAAGACATTAAATTTATAATAAAATATAACTAAAAAAAATCTTATAATATTATTCACATAAAAAATAAGTAATTATTATTGTATACATATTTTTTCGAGTTTTTATTTAGTTTTAAATTTTCACCGCTTATCTTTTCAATCTATATTTTCACTTTTCTTCCTTCAAATATTTACTACATATAATTTGAAGAGAATGCTAATGCTATGATCAATGATCAAAATCAAGATTCAATTGTTCAAAAAAAATTAATTTTGAGTTAATTTTATAACAATCAATTTAAATTTTTTTTATTCTAATATCTAATTATATTTTTATATATAGAGAGATAATATTATTTTTAAATAACAAATATGAAAAAATTAATTATTTTTATTTGTGCAACAAACTTAATGGTTAACACCTAATCAAATGTAAAAATTTACATTAAACTCTTTTAAGTTTTAGATAATGAATGTTAAAATTAATTATTAGTAAAAAGTAAACTTTCACATGAAGATAATAACTAAAAAACTTACTTGATTTTATCTATAGAGATATTGGCCTTCTTAGCCAACAGGAACTTTTGTCCCTTACGACCTTTTTGTAAAAATAATCCATTGACTCTAAATTTTTTATGCCGTAATTTATAATGTCAAAACAAAGCTACCGTAGTTTCAAAAAATATATATTTCCGTAATATATTATTACGGGTAAAAACACTAGTATTACATAAAACAGCAAAATCAAGGGAAGCCTAGCTTCAAATTCTTCTAAAATTGGTGGGTTGGGTGTAAACTGCACATTTGGTACCTAGTTGAATTGTGTGTTTTAGGGGGTGGTAACACTGGCCTTCTTTGAATGATGTGACCGGACTTTGTTTGATACAACACAAATCCACGTCAGCCCAATAAATTTATGAAAAAACAAAAGGAAAAAAATTTACATCATTTCTTAAAGGGGTTCTAAACTTACCATCTCACGAACCTCTTGCTCAAATGACTTTGAAGCTGCACTACTGCTGAAGCCGTCAATCACCTGACTCCCAGCTTGATCCACTTTCTTTAATGACTCATTCTTCTCAATTTCACTATTTTCGTGGTTCAAAGTTGGCCATCGTTTTTCAAAAGATTCCTTGTATAATCTCCCTTGTTGGGTACTTTTGGTACGTAACCAGTTTTCATATTCTCCAAGTAAATTCTGTGTCCAATCAACAAACAATTTAGGAAAACACAAAGCAAAATAATGTTTTATAATTGCATCAAATTATGATGCTCTATACTCTATAGTTTGGATTCCTCTATCTACATCTGGGCTCGACTGAGAAAATAAAAGGTTTTATTTTTACTACACAACACACACACAAACACAAAAGAAGAAAAGAAAACTAGTTAGAGCTATACCTGAGTAGCTGAAACAGCAGGACCAAGTATGTCATTCTGGATTCTTGATGTAGCAGGCATTGTAGATTTTTCTCCTTTGAAAGTATATGAAGCAACAATATCAAGATTTGACAATAGTAAAGTAGCTTCAATGAGCTCCACAACACGTGATTTTGTAGTCTCAACCTGGTAATATACCACAGCATACCAATACCTAACCAATTAAAAGGGAAACAAATTGTCTTGATTAAACAAAATTATGAAATTCTTAAAACATACCAAAGATGAAGTTTGTCTCCTCCAAGAAACGCTCTCGGTTTCCATATTCATTGCAAAATCATTTACACTATTAACAATATCATTCACTGCAGCTAAGTCCTGCTTGGCATATCGGCAATCTTGTGTCACAAGTGTTTGACACGATGAAATTAGTCTCTCTGCAATTCCAACAGGTGTTTCAAGCTTGAGCCTCATTCTATTCATCCCAGGGATTGTTGACCCATCCAAAAAGCTAAACAAGAACTTTTCAAGCTCATCAAAGCTGCTGGCACCATTGTGAGAACCGGAACTAGACAAATCATTAAGCTTCCCAACATTAGACTTAGCTGTAAGTTTTGCTTCAAGAGCAGACCGAGCAGATACTGGATACAATATCACATCTTTAGTATTAAGCAATCTCTGTACATTGTCCTTAACAAAGGACATCGCCTCCTCAAGCTGCATTGAGTTTTAAATATATTTTGTAAATCTCTATTTGTTTTTTAACTACAGAAGAACTACTTGGGAGTAACATCAGTCAAGATGAAAATAACCAATGCAAATTCGCAAGAAATAAATAAACCTCATGGGCATTCTGATATATGTCAGCTTTGTTCAAAACAAAGACCACTTTCTTTTTCCACTGCTGAGAATAACGAAGAAAAGTAATCTGAAAAGTAACATAAAAAAATTATATATGTATATATATAACCCCTGCCAGGAAATTATCTCAATATCACAAAGAAGTCAGCAGTGCACCCATCCACAGATGACTGACCACCATACCTCACTTCCAGTTAAAGGACGATCAGCAGAAATAACAAACAGAAGCAAGTCAGCACGTGGTACGAATTCCTCTGTGAGACGTTGTTGCCTCTGAAGAATCACATTAGTTCCAGGTGTATCAACAATTGTCATCTGCTTTCAAAAATAATGTAAAAGAATTACTGAGAGCACATCCAATTGCATAGAGGATACTATGCAAGGTTATAATATAAAAAAACTGTGATATTCGAAGGAAGAAACAGAACAGAATCAAGAAATTAACTGACTGACTTCTTTAAGAATTGGAGCAGCAAGATAGCATATGAATTGACCATCTGGATGTCTTTCACATCGTTGTTGTTCAATATCCATGTCAGTGTATCGTAAAAATGTGATCTCATTAGTAGTGGGAACAACTCCCTCTTTCAGGTATCTTTCCCCAAGAAGTGCATTAATCACAGTAGATTTACCGGAGTTGAATTCACCCTGATGAACCACGATTTTAATGAGATGAAAGGTGTGATACCATGTCAAATAACTATTAGCATTCTATAGCATTTGATTTCTCTGTCTTCTGGAAAATCCATACAATAGCTAGCAGAACACATAACTTAGCTAACCAAAAGCATTTTGCATTTTTATACGTAGATTAAAAAGACTATTAAAGAAACTAATGTAGAGAATAACTACTAAACATGGTAAAAGAAGAATCAACCATTCCCTATATCTGCACCTTACATAAACTCTTCACTAAGATGCTTCCAAATGGAGGCAAATGAACTAAAGTAAGAATAACAAGATCAGAAGTTGAAATAGTTTAGCACTAATTGGTTGATTAGTTTCAAAATAGATGTATTAAAATAATCTTATCTTTTTTGAAATTTAGAGCTTATACCAATGTATATCCCAGGAACCAGAATTTGGTGAGATTCAGCACACAATTACCACTATAACCAGTAAGAATGGCTCGTCAATTTGAGAAACTGCATCATTAAGAAGTGAAACCTCTTCCATCTGCCATGTGAAACCAATCCCAGTTCAACAGAGAGTAAACAATACAGTGGTCAAAATAAAAAATAATGAAAAAAGTATTTTCTTCAAATACCAAATTTTTTAATTAAAAGATCACCAGTGGTGCAGCCTTTTTTATAACTTCTATAGCTTCATTCAACACCAATTTCTCTGTTTCTATTAACTGTTTCTCCTTATCCTCCAATTTAATGAACCCAGCCACAACCTCCGCTTCACTGTGAAGATCAGTATCCACGTTCGATAATGTATGCTTATTCAAAATGCCAGAAACACCATCCAGTGTTATCTTATCATTTGCATACTGCATGTCAAATAGTTTGCGCAGGAAATCATCTTCTAACAAACTAAAACCTTCCAAAGTAGTCACAAAACCACTACCACCAGAAGCAAGTAAACTTGAAGCCTCAGCATAAGACATCCTGTCTCCATGCAAATTCCACGAGACAAAAATAGGTATCTTCACATTTTCACGCACAGAATTGACTTCCTTGCTAAGATCTTTCGGATCAACACTACCATATATAAGAAAATCAGCACCTTCGGATTTAGTTGCATTCACTGCAGCATCTATTGTTTGGACAATCCTAGCTACCAAGGGAAGTACCACCGATTCAGATTTCGAATCCAACATAGTATTTCTAGCAACAACAGTGGGAAGACCTGCAAGAGAGAAAAGAATAAAGAAAGCACATAGAATGTAAGACATTAAAAACAACAGAATTTTTTGTTGTTGTTTGTTGTTGTTGGGGGAGGGGGGGTTCATTTTTTACGGCTTCACCACTTTAAATAATATATATATTTACTTGCATTTAGCTTCAATAAAGTACCCATGCAAAAATATTTTACATTATAACAATTTTCTGCAAAACCTCATTTATCATGTCAACCAAGAGGCGTCAAACTCATCAGATGCTTAGGTGAGAATCATTGCATGCAAGAGTTTAAAATAAATAGAAGGAAGGTTTGAAGGGCTTGCTATATATGTCTACAATTTTGTCCTTTATTAAATTATTATTCATAAAAAGTAAATGGCAATAAATGGTAATACAAATATTTATTAGGAATAAAAAGGTAATATAAATTTGAATCTCATAAAACCTCCCAATTTGGGGGAACTTGAAAATGGGGCATTCGGTGGGTTTTGGAGTGTTAACAAAGACCTTCAAAACCGTTGCCGTCGGAAGAAATAAAATTTGTGGATGAGGTTTAATCCCCCTTTGCATTGCTCTCCAAAGCCTCCACTCAAAACATACCCTAAAGCTCACAGGAATTTCCTCTCATTGTCACATTCACTATTTAACTCCGCCTATGTTACATAGCCTATTTCAGCCGATTTCTACAACTACATTCATTCAGTTAATGTAACTAACACGCATGGATTCAACAGCAAAAGGTGGCTCTATCAAAACCAGTACATCCAAAACTATCATATACTCTATTTGATATATCAAAGTAATACAAAATATGGATTTAACATTCAAAAATTAAGTCCCAATTAAGTTAAAAGACACTTAAAATAGGGAGATTTTCTAAATGCACTTGATATTGCTAATGATGTTGGAAATTGGAAGTGAAAACCTCTGGAAAGTTAGTTTTTTTTTTTTTTCCCTTACTAGTTATTTAAAAAAAAACATTGATAGATAAATAAATAAATAGAATTATAAAATAAAATAAAACCTTTATCGGAGAGGAGAACTCCGGTAGCACCAGCAGCGGCAGCGATATCGACACGCTCAGAGACGAGCAAGTAGGCGCGTTCTCTAAGAAGATTCTTCAAGACGCAAGCAGCCTCATAAAGCCTGCCACCGCTATCGTCGCCGGCAGCAGAGAGCACAACAACCCCAACGAACTTGGAAACGGCCTTGTCCACCAGATCCAAGGCATTTGAATCGAACACTTCGTCGGTTCGAAGCTGGAGAACCAGCGTGGGGACCTTGAGTTCTGGCCTCTTGTAGCCACCGGGGAACAGCGTCCGTGGTTGTTGCTGCGAGCGGAGAAGTTGCTTTTGCGGATTGGTGGACTGGTCAGGGGCATTATTGGAAATTGAGCATGAAGACGTGTGGTGAGTGCGGGGAAGAGTGAGGAAGCGAGGGGTGAAGTGTGAAGAAGAATAAGAGGAGAAGGAGTAAGGCCTGGTGGTGATGGAGGTGCGCTGGGTGAAAATGACGGGCACCATGGATATGGCGGAGGAATCTTTTTGTTGGAGGAGGTTCAGTTGAATGTGTGAATCTGTGTAGATACTAGAAAGTAGAAGAGAGAGAGAGAGAGAGAGATTGGGTTATCGGGGAAGAGTTTATGGGAGTCACTGAATTATATTGATTTTATCCATTTCCTGATTGGTTTCCATTAGTGGACCATTCAAACATGGGCACATGGCGGTCCACTTCAGTTGATAACAATTTACTTAAAGCAAATTTATGGGCATGTTAAACATGATATAATTCTATTTTTGATCTTAAGCTTCTTGTAAGATGGAAAAGAAATGGATTAACCATTATTTGATAATTGGATAAAGAGTAGTGCTAGGGAGCCAATGGCCTAAACATACTGTGTACAATGGGCTAAATCTTTGGTTTATGAATAAAATGAACATTACCTATACTATCCAGAATAACCATCCTAAACATCTCATGTTATAAAAAGCTAATTTTGGGTTCACAAAGATTTGAACTCTTAACCTTCTAAATCTAGAACTTTAATACCATATCTTAAAACCACTCATCCCAAAAACGTAACCTGACAGGATAATGTAACACTAATAATTATAATTATATCTCTAATACTTTCTAAACTTTCATTTAGGTCGTTGGCTCCCTATACTTTCTCTCTCTTGGATAAATAAACTCCCCGGAGTTTATCACACAATTGAAGATATACAATACTTACTAATTTAATTAATATTAACACGTGTGAAAAAAATTTACGTATATTATTGTTTAACTATGTTTAGTTTTTACGTGATAGAATTCTTACTAATTTTTTTTAATCAATATGGGATTAAAAAAACAAATATATTAAGTGTATATTAAAAATTATTTACTAATTAATTATTGTATAAAAATATATTTAGTGTTCATAAAATTTTTTATTATTTTATTATTGCAAGTTTGGTTTTTTGTGATTAATTATTTAATTATAAAAAGTATGTAAATTAATATGTATAAATACAGAGAAATATATAGTATTTGATTTGTTGTGTTTATATAGTATTTTTTAAAAAGTTAGTGAAAGATTACACTTAAAAATAAAATTGAAATTATTTATTGAAATAAAAATAAGACAAAATTTTTTGTGTCTATAAGTTTGGTGTGGAACTTATCTTCTGTGGGAAGTTTTGAATATTTAAAAATTATTTATTTTTATATTTTTAAATTAAATATTAATTTTTAGATGCATATTATTTTTTTGGTGTCTTTTAGATGCATATTATGGTGTCTATATATCTTTACCTAAATTACTAAAATAAGATAAAAGTTAATATTTAATTTAAAAAATAAAAAAAATAAATAATTTTTAAATATTTAAAACTTATCCTAAAAGACAAGTTCGGTAATTTCGATACCAAATTTATAGGCATCAAAGAATTTGTCTAATTTTTATTTTTTTGTTTTTTAGTAAATTAGACAATTATATATAGACACCATAACATGCATCTAAAAATAAATTATTCTAATTTTTTTATTTAATTCTTTCACAAATAATCTCTATAGAAGTTAAACCAAATTATCTATAACTCAAACTAAAAGAAAACTTGTGTGCACTTAACCTATAGAATGGGAAGTAATGCTTAGTATACAATAAGATCAACCTACAAAATCATGTGGTTAACATCACTACACACAAAAAAAACTGATGTGACATGCAAGTATAACACCATAACTATTGATTCATAACAAATACATTCACTACTTATTGATATCTGAGGAAATTTTTTGTAAGAGTAATTCACCTCTCAATCAAATTCTTACAATATTTCCAAACCATAACTCTAATTGTTGGTTACTTTATCTGAAACTGTTGGTTCTCATTCTTCATTGTCTTTGAGGAACCAAGAAAGCAAAAGAATTCAACAAACTCAATGGCCACACTTTCTTCTTCTTCTTCAGCTTCTTTGCTCTTCTCTGCTTTCTCTTCCAACCTCTTTCCACTCTCACATTCTTCAACTTCACGCCTTTCTTTCTCTTCTTCCCTTCCTTCTTCTTCTATTTTTTCAGCTTCTTCTCCAACCTTTCTAGCATACCCTTCATCATCATCCAGGCTTTTTGCAACAAGCAACAATGATGGTGGTGCTGCTTTCAGCATCAATGCAAGTGCTGCAGTGAAGAAGAAGGTTCTTATTGTGAACACCAACAGTGGAGGACATGCTGTGATTGGATTCTACTTTGCAAAGGAGCTTCTTGGTTCTGGCCATTCTGTTACCATACTCACTGTTGGTGAAGAATCCTCAGATAAGATGAAGAAACCACCTTTTAACAGATTCTCAGTTAGTCCTCTATTTCTATCTTACTACTATGATTCTCAATAACATGTTATCAAAGCACAAAAAATGCATGAATATGAAAATATCTTTGTTTAATAAGGTGATTTGTTAAGGACTAATTCGTCTAGCGTTCGTCTTTTAAGTATGAAATTATCGGTCCATAATCGATTGGGACTAGTTTAGTTTGTCAGTGTTTCATTCTTTTGAGGATCAAGTTGTTGTTCTCACTGGATTTAGATTCTTGCATTGAATGAATATTCTGGAGTTTGACAAAATGTTTAGGAAATTGTGAGTGCTGGAGGCCAGACAGTGTGGGGAAATCCGGCAGATGTAGGGAGTATTGTCGGAGGGGAAGTGTTTGATGTGGTTTTGGACAACAATGGCAAGGATCTAGAGACTGTGAGGTTTGTAAATTTTGTTCTTCTTGTGTTCAAGCTTTGATTTTGTTTACAATTTCTCTTACTTTAAGATAGCATACCACAATATTAAAATACATTAACATCCAAATCTTGTACTAGTAAATGAGATCGGCTACATGGATCAAGCGACATTACTGCAAACTACCAATTTAATCTTTGAAAGATTGATATACTTGCAAATAAGTACCTAAACAATGTCATTTTAGTTAATGATACCTGTATAATGGTTCTTAAGTTCATGGAATATGTAAGATACATGTGCAAATGAGAATCTTCACTTGCAGGCCGGTGATAGATTGGGCAAAGAGCTCTAGTGCCAAGCAATTCCTGTTCATAAGTAGTGCTGGAATCTACAAACCTACAGATGAGCTTCCACATGTTGAAGGGGTAATGTTAAAAAAAAGAAATCATTGTGATCCCTTATAGCTTATTAACCACTATGAAAATGTGCTAAAAAGTGATAATCCTTTCTGATGGTGTTGTAGGATACTGTTAAAGCTGATGCTGGCCATGTTGCAGTGGAGAAATACCTTGAAGAAACTTTCAGCAGTTGGGCATCATTTAGGCCTCAGTACATGATTGGTTCTGGCAACAACAAAGATTGTGAAGAGTGGTTCTTTGATAGTAAGTGGAAAATACCCTCAAACAAGCTTTGTTTTTGGTGTTAATAGCTACCTACTTTACATTTAAATAACCTCTAAGATAGTAATTAAGTCAAACACTTTCACTTATGGGACAATATATAAACTAAACTCCCGTAGTCTCTCAAATTCACAGCTTTCACCAATTTGGTCCCTCATATCCCAATCGCACTATGCTCAATCTCGGATACCATTGGGATATGAGGGACCAAATTAGTGAAAACCTTGAATCTGAGGAACTACTACGGAGATTTGTATCGAAGATAAACTGATATAACCTTAAGAACTAGTTATAGTATTTGTTTGAATATGTGAACATATGTATCATAATTAGGGTGATACTATGTTAATTCTTTTTAGTTTATTCCCTCTGTTATAAATAGGTAGTTTGTATTGTATCATAGGCACACTCAATAAACATCAGAAACATTCCTCACATTTTTCCTTGTCTTTAGTTTCTATCAGTTTTGAATAACTTTTTTATTGATATAGTTAATGGTATCTATTCTGAGAAAGAGTAAGTGTCGCGCCATTCGCAGGGATTGTCCGGGACAGGCCAGTACTGATTCCGGGGTCAGGACTGCAACTGACCAACATATCTCATGTTAGGGACTTGTCTTCAATGCTTACTCTAGCTGTTGAGAAACCAGAAGCTGCAAAGAACAGCATCTTCAACTGTGTGAGTAACCGTGCTGTGACTCTAGATGGAATGGCAAAACTGTGTGCTCAAGCTGCAGGGCGCCCAGTGAACATTGTCCATTATGATCCAAAAGCTGTTGGTGTTGATGCAAAGAAAGCTTTCCCTTTCCGCAACATGGTAAAAAATTGCTTTTAACTTGCACTTTTGTGATCTAACTTTACTAATCACACAGATCATTGAAGTGGTTATAAGTTTATAAGAAGAGATTGCTGTGCTAGCATCTTGTTAATAAGTTTAGTAATATATGTTTGGTTCATTTTCTCAAATAGAACATATTTTTGGGGGGATCACTTTATTATTTACATCTTTTGGAGTTTATTTTGTCAAAATCCTTGCAATATATGAACACTTTTAATAATGTATTTTTCTTAGACACTCAATTATACAAGTCAGATAATTTTTTTATGAACTTAATGTCTTTTTTCCTCATTGAACTTATGTATTTATTATGCAGCACTTCTATGCTGAACCAAGAGCAGCCCAAACAAAATTGGGATGGAGTCCTACTACAAACCTCCCTGAAGACCTCAAGGAGAGGTTTGAGGAGTATGTAAAGATTGGGAGAGACAAGAAGCCAATCAAATTTGAGTTAGATGATAAGATATTAGAGGCTTTGAAAGTTCCAGTACCTGTGTGATCCATATATAATTTCTTTCTTTTTGATTAAAAAAATTATGTATAAACATTAATTTGACAAAGTGTATTACAGAAGAAAGTTACTTCTCTACCTGTTCAGAAAAAGAATCTATGAATATGATCTACACCTCCAACAGAGATCAAGTTCTTTACTATGAAAATAGATAACACCAAAAAATATCTCAAATCTCAAACATATTTGTTACCAATAAAGATCTATCATACTTTGAGAAATCATTTCTATTCTACTACATGGCCATAAAAGTTTAAATCCATCATTATGTAAAACTAAGGCAAAGATAAAATAAAAATAGATAATAAAAGAGTAGATATTAGGTATTCCAGATTCTAGTAGATTATTCAACAAAACCACCAACAAAATTGCACCTTCATCCTTCAGTTCATTCTCAGACATATTCAACTTGGCAAGGAACTGTTTTGATGATATACATGCCACTAAAGATGAAGCAACATTTGCAGTAATGTCATTTCCAGCCATATCCAGAACTTCCAGTGATGGTGCAGATTCCTTGAGAGCATTTGCAGGGATTCTGCACCATCATCCACACCAAACATGTTGTCATGCAAGTCAAGCTTCTTCAAGTGTTTACAAGTTCCAAGTGCTTCAGCCAGGACAACTCCACCATCAGAACCTACCCTGGTAGATGAACAGCTGCAGACTGTTTCACAATTTCAGAAATAGCAATTGCCCCTTCATCTCCAGTCATGTTATTATGAAAATGAAGAACCCTGAGCTTCTCGGTTGAAGGAATCAATTCAGATACTAGTTTTGCAGTTTCCTCTGATATACCATCATTCATTAAATAAAGCTACTCCAAGTTATTTTGTGGTTTTAGGAGGGACTGAAATGCTCTAACTCCCTTTTCACCTGTGGCATTATTTGACAGGTTAAGATACCTTAAAACACAACCTTCCAGTGCACAAGAGAATATAGTCATCACTTCAAGAGCTTCTGCTTCCGGCCTGCCACCAACAAAATCCGACCAGTCTACTTCCTTCAATTGATCCTTAATTGACAGTAGGATGGATTCAGCAACTTGAGCAGCTTCCAAGCCAAAACTTCTGTTACTGAAACATATCTTAGTATAAGAGCTTGGTGCCCTCAATGGCTCCAACAGTTCTGCAGCTTCCTGTGTCAACGAAGGCTCTGCGACCACCAGATATGTCAAAAACAGTTTCACTCTCAGGCCTCTTTTCAAAGAATTTGAATCCTCTAAAGTGAAGAAATTGATAAAGTGGTAAAGTAAAGGGTTAATCGCAATTGATTTTGTAACTTCTATGAAATATGTGCCCCACTACCAACTTCACTTTACCAACTTCTTCACTTTAGAGGATCTAGATCCCTTTTCAAAACCTCCACCACGAGCTTACTCGATTCCTTGGCATAAATTTGCACTGCAGAACTCCCATCACCATCAGGCTCCTTCTCAAAGTGCTGGGTTGTAGTTGTAAAAGCAATTTCTTCAATTTGCTTAGCATCCTCCTCAGCCTCTTCTTTGCTAAGCAGCCCATACTTTCTTGAGAAAATGGATGGAGTTGTAAGGTTCTTGGTCATTCGTTCAGCAAGCATTAGCCTAGTACCCTGGCTAGGGGGCCATAACTTGATTGAAAGTGGGCGATGTTGGTAATTGGTATGTCTGTGCTGTGGAATCCATATCAACCAACCAGGAAACACATGCAACAACCACATTTACAAGTGTCTAACAAATCCATACATTTCAATTCTAGTATAGTACTAGAAAACAATGAGATATAAAATTACTCATGTAAAATAACAACAAATTTCATATAATTATTCCTACTCTCTCTAGCCACAAAGCTTAGTTTGTGTATCTACCACAACAACAAAAAGCATTTAAGTTTGCAACACACAATACACAACAAAAGCAGCCCATTCCATAAGTCATGAACAGAGTAATGATGTCCAAAGAATAAAGAAGTACAATAATTATGTAATACCTTTTCTTATCAGAAACAATCAAGAATCAATATAAACCTAATCAACCATGAAATTTAGATTCTTTCAAAGAACTATCACACCTAAACTATGTTATATTGTGGTAAAAATGTGATATTAATCATCACATAATTTTGTCGACCAAATCATGAAGTCTGTTAATTATCATGAAGTCTGAAACAAAATCAAAGAACCATAGTATGCATATTAAAAAAGATTTTTTTAAAAAAAAAAAAAGAATAGAGGGAAGGGGAGGCCTCGGCCCAACATTTAAAAAGAAAAAATTAATAGTAATAAATTATTAAATATAATTTAATTTTTTTTAAAATTTATTTAATATTTAATTTAATATAAATAAAAGTCCAGTATAATCTAAATATTAATGATTTTTAATATCTAAAAAGTAAGTAACAATATTAAAAAAATTTAAAAAAATATTATTACTAATATTTTTTAATTAAATAAAAATTTTTAAATCTCATAAAGTGGATTTTTTTTTTTTCTTGTTAGTATCTTTCTTGATTCATTTTTCTTGATTCATTTGGTATTAATTCTTTCTCTTTCAACTACTACAATTGAGAGATCTTTTTCAACTATAAATATTGTGAAGAATAACTCAAAAACAAAATGAAAGATGAATTTCTTGCTAATTGTATTTTAATTATATTGAAAATAAAATTGCTAAAAAATTTGACACAGATTCTATTATCGATGAATTTTATGATACGAAGAATTGACCATTTTGTTGATAAAAAGTACATACATATTTTTTGTGCTTTAAAATATATTCTCTATCGATATATTTTTATAATACATTTTACATTATATAATTTTTTGCATACTTTTTTAATATTATATATGTTGTTGGCTCCTATGATAATATTTCTAAATCCGTCCTGAATATACATATTGTTGCAAAGATGAGGTATAATATTAAGATTAAGATTATGATATACATATTGGTCAATAACTCCAATACACCATTTAAAAGCTATTTAACATTAATTCATATGATGTCAATTGAACGAGTAAATTCTTATAATGATTTCTGGATTTCACACATTTATCTGAAATGGTTTTCAAGATCCAAATTTTTTTATAATAGTTTCTATGTCATTTTCGGTGTTGAGTCAGCTCTAAAAATATTGTGAGTTTAGTTTCATTGTTATCATTTGGAGAACTTGGTTGAAAATGAATGATAGAATTTTCAGGAATCTTGCAGGAGTAGTTAATAGGTCGATTAAGAGTTATAAAGAGTGGAGTGATATTTGATCATTTGGGCTATTGATGGCTTTTGTCAAAGATGATTAGGAATTATTTTATTTTATCTGTTTAATACTTTTCTCTTGAGACGTTGATGCTTTACCTTATTGTGTTGAGCTTTTTATTTCAAAAAAATATTGATGTGATCATATTTTGCCACTTTAGACAGTTCTAATGTCTTTTTCTTCTTGTTTATTCTTCGATAATAAATAATGATATAACCGCTACATTTTATTTTTTGAGTAAATGTGTAATTACTCTATTAGCTCTATAAATTTTTTAAATTTGTAATTAAATATTTATATTTTAAAAATTTTAACTAAATTTTTATATCATATTTAATTTTATAATTAAGTCTTTATTTGTATAAAAAGTATTAGATTAACGAAATATTTTTTGTAAATCAAATATATTAACAATTAAGGATCTAATTAGATATTTGTCTATATATTTTTTGAGAAAAATTTTTCATTAATTTTATTATTTTTTATACAAAAAATATTTAATTATAAAATTAAAAACAAAAAATTTAATTAAAAATTTTATAAATACTTAATTATAAATTTAATAAAATTATAAAATTGGAAGAATAATTAAATATTTTGGGGTGCATGTTTTTTATTTTGTGTTTATTGATTTTTCTAATCCAAATCCAAATTGTATTAGTGAAAATTCGCCTAATCTAACTCGATCTAACTGAATTTTTATGAAAAGAATAAAGGCATTTAAATTAATATTTTTTAATTTTAATACTCCAATGTGAAATTACTAATTAAGAGACTAAAAATGATTACAAGTCAAATTAGTTAGATTTCGCACGTTTGTTGAGAAGTGTACTTTTATCACTTGTGTTGATATGGTTTTCTTCTCTTTTGGTATTTATGGCTGTCCATAGAAGGAAGCATGTATGGAAGCTGCCAAGTACACCCATCACAATGCAAACAACAAGAATCACCAAAACTTCTGAAGGGAAATCCCATGTCAATCCTCTTACAATAAGAGCAATCAAAATGGCCAAGTGCCTTCCTGACGATGCATGGAAAATTTGTGCTTTTTGTGGTAATTGAACAATAAAAAACGGAAGCACAGATATAATGAAAAAAATCAAAGAAATGCACGTTGGATGAACCGGCTGAAAGCCGCTGAACCAGCTGGAACCGGCCAGTGGGACCGAAAGGGGCCCGGTCGGTTCTTGTGAAGCGACGTCGTTTTGCGCGTTATTAAGAAAAAGAACGCCTCAGTCCTCACCCCCATTCCTCTTCGCTAATCGCTACAGTACCCCCACCCCCAGAACACAACTTTTCACAGAAGTCTCCCCCACCGGCGACGCCGGCCATTCCGCTCAGTCACCTTGACACCTTCAGAAATCAGAACCAAGCTTCCCTCTCTCAAAGAAAGAAAAAAAAGTGACAAACCCTAGCCTCCATTGTCGCCGACGTTCTTCTCACCGCCGTCGTCCCGCCGTTCTTCGCCAGCTTCTTTTCTTGGCGCGTCGCCAGCTTCTTCGCCTGGTCCAGCGGCCTCGTCGTCCGCCGCCAGGTCCAGTTCCTCGCGTCGCCAGCTTCTTTGCCTGGTCCAAGTTTCATCGTCCGTGGTGTTCTTGTCGCTGCCGTCACATTCTTGCTCCCTCTCGTTCATACTCTTCTCGTTCCAAGACCAACGAAGGTTAGTTAATTTTTCTTGCTTACTTTTTTTTTTTTTGTTTTTAATCTGTTGTTTATAAAAAAATGTGATTGGGTTAATTTAGTTTTTAATGTGTTCAGGGAGATTTGAGCGAGGATTTTGGCTACAAAATAGTGAAATTTTAATGATCACTCGTAAACCTCGTGTAGATTAGATTCACATGAGTTTGAATTTTGAAAAGATTTAGGCTTTTTCTTAAAAAAAAATTATCTTTTATCATTTCCTGTGTTCGTTCCGACATTGGTTCTGCATCATCATGTAGACTACAACTGAATTTTAAGAAAGATATTTAGAATCTTAAATTTTTCAAATCTTTGCTCAATAGTTGGCTGTCTTTGTGGGTTTGTTGTTAGTGAAGATTCCTTCACCAGCGAGATTCTCGGGTAAATCTTCAATAATGAAAAATCCCTCTTTTTGTGAAACTTAGATTTGATTAGATCTTTTTTTTTCCCTCTCAGATTATGGTTCCGGATTCTGTGTGTGTTGCTGTTTTGAGATATCAAAAAAAGAGTTTGACCCTATCCTTGTTCTGATTCTCTTGAAGATTTTTCATTTATGTTTAAAAGATTCTGTTCTAGATTTTCCGAAAGCACACACATTATTCGAGAGAGAGAGTAGCTGGCAAGCATTCTTTTATTCTTTTTTCTTTTCCAATTAAATGGAAGATGATCATAATACAAAAGTAGCTCAAGAGCTTCAAATACAAAACTATAGTAGCGATGGTAATGGGAATGGTAGTGGCGGTAGCGGCGGCGGTAGATCTTCGAAGAAGCCGAAGCAGAGAAAGGTGCCACAGAGAGGACTTGGTGTGGCAAAGCTTGAGAAGATAAGGATAGAAGAACTGCAGAAGAAGAATTCTGCTACCCTTCAATTGCATCAACAAGAAGATCCAATTGCATCAACAAAACCTACATATATGCATCCACCGATCCAAAACTTTCATCACTCAATTCAACCTGCTCCTAGATCACAAGCTGAATTTAGGCCTATGTCACTCCAACAACAGATGTTGGATGCTAAGGTTCCGGGCACCGGCACTGTTCCATTGACAAACAGTTCAGGATTTGAGAAGGAGATGTTTGTGGTTGATCCTGCAGCTATACAGTTTCTACCAAGCTTTTCTTTTGAATCCAATCCTTTTTGGCCTTTGCCTAATTTGGGGCCGAGAGCACCACAATTTCATCATCAATTGACTTCCATGGTAAGATTGAGATAACTTCTTGTATGAAGTGTTTTCACTTGTGATCTTTGTTAAGATTTGTTTTCTGGGATATGTAGGTTAATGTCTCGCCGTCCGGAATGTCAACACCACCAATGCTTCATTACTCAAAAGAGCCCCCTTCAAACCAAAATTGTAATGTTAACGACCTGTTAGCAAGGCAAGCCGAGAAGGTAATTGCAATTTGCCATAGTAATTCCAATTTTTGTAATTCCAACAAATACCGAATTCCTTGGTTTTGGATCATGCTTTTTTAGTGAATTAAGTAAAATCATGTAGCAAGACATTAAGGTAAACTTCACTACCCTGGGAATTTGTTTGTCGATAATGTAGAGGTTTGAAACTTGATACAGATTATTGGCGTGAAGAGGCCTTACCCCTTCTGCCTGGATGCTCCTCCTGTGCCTGCTTACAATTATAAGTTGCATCCGTTTGCCGAGATGCAAATGAATGCTGCAACTTTGTGTAATAGTGGATTCAATTATGATGCTGGCAATTCAAGTCTAAGGTTGTTGATTTTTTAATTGTTTCTTCTATCACATTATTGTAGTTGCAACTTGCAAATGTTGTTTTGTCTCACCATGCACTATATTAATCATCTGCAGGGAACTGCCATCATGTTCTGCTTCCAACTCAGAGCTAAACTCAAGGAAAAGAAGCAAAGAAAATGAGAATTTCAATGGAGATTTTCTAACATTGGCTCCTCCTACTCCTACTTCATCCCCGCCTTCACAGACGAAGCCTTTTTCGGCTTTCCTAGAGATTCCCAATCAGGACAATCCTGAATCTGAATCTCCATCTTTTCAGGTAGGAAAAATCATTTGTTTGTTTGGTTTAAAATTTTTTGAATAAATGTCCTTTTTGGTTCCTAACCATTTGTCCTTACAAAGCGGCTCTTTACAATTCAAAAATCCCGAATGATTCTTAATTATTCCAGTAAATGGTGACATGCTGACATGTTAGGGGCTGCTTAGACCATTTACTTAAATAGTTGGGGACTGGTTAGTACTTTTTGAATTGTGGATTACTGTTTCGGACAAATGATCAGAGACCAAAAAGGGTATTTAGTCAAATTTTTATAATTCAATCTTTGCCTTTGTTTTCTATTTTTTGCTAATTTCATTTTTCCATCTAATGTGACAATATTTAGTTGCTTCTGAAGTTGTAATACTAATTTCATTCTTAATTTCGATTTTGCATTTGCTAAAGGGTACTATAGAAGATCAAGTTCCCCAACCGCAAGCGTTCAACCGGTTCAATCAACAGGAGCAACCTTTTTATTATTTCTTCCCTCCGGCGGCCCATGAGTTGCAAACCGGACTTTCAACAGCTAGAACTCCCAATGTTAATGGAGCTAAAGAAAATATTGATCTTAATTTGAAACTTGGAAAATAGAAGATCAAGTTTCATCCTCCTAGTTTCATATGTATTATGATCAAACTTTTAGGCCAGTTGTTCCTCATTATGAAACTTTTCATAGTCATATGTTAGGTTAAATTTTTTGCAAAGTGGGTAGATGTTTCTATGTTTGCACATGTAAAAGTTTGAGTCTGAAAGGACTTGAAATCGTGGCCATGTGTAAATAGAGATGTTGCATTACTTTGTTTCTTTTTACATAAAATACTAAATATAGGGATGACCTCTCACCAATCTCAATTTATTTTTAGGCTTTTAGCACATGTTTCGCTTTCTTTCTTATGCATGCCATCTTATAAGTTTTTCTATAAATTAGGACATTTGATTGGTCACCTTTTTACCTAAACTACATAATTAATTCAAAAATATTCTATGACATAATCAGAGCAATTAACTACCGAAATAATCAAATATGACTCGGTAACATAGATACTCAAATTTTTTAATACTAAATATGTATTTTTATAAAGTGATTGGTTAAAAGCTTATTTTTTGTAACATGATTGTAATTAATTAGGGGCATCAATTTGAATGACCTTTGTATTATCAAAAAAGACACTTAAATATCAAATATCTCACAATTATTGACTCTTGTGCGATGAAAATTCCAACCCCATCTATTTTTTAATGGAGTTTTTTGGTGACTATTTTTTAATGGAGTTTAACTGATGAGTTAATATTTTTAACCAATATCAAATAATATTTTAAATTTTTTTTACAATAAAAAATTAGTTAATATTAATTAATTAAAAATTAATTTTCTATATTTATTGTTTCAAATTTTTTAATAGCAAAAAAATATTTTTTTTTACTGTAAAAAATAGTATGTTAATTAACCTATATGATTAAAAACAAGTATACATTAAAATTAATCATAAAAATTAATTATTAGTATAAAATATATATTAAAATATAATATATAATTTAAAAGATATTAAATTATATATATATAATTGATTTTAATGTGTAAATAATATTTTTGAATTAAAAATAAGGTACATGCGGCTCTAACTATGCTAAATCATTAATTAATTAATTGAATCTCAAATAAATGGTGAGGAAAGAGAAGGAAAAATAATTGATAACCAATCAGTGGTCGAAAGCGATACTTCTGCTGAAATATAATCAAGATGAGATGTCAATATAATATTATTGCATGCAAACCTCCCATATAGAATATAATAGCTTTCAAAATTTCTTTAATTTGTGATAAAATACCGAAATTCAGTTCATATTATACTAAACTAAATTTTAATTTTATTGAATTGAAATTCTATAAAGCTAAATAAAATAATTTTTGTTCTTTGAATTAATTAAGTTACCTTCAATTGATGAACCTGTTCGGTGTCGGTTTCCGGACAGGTCGGATAGTTATGAGATGGGGGGTGCCTTGCTCACGGTTGTGCCAAGCCCGGATTTGTCGCGTAGCCGAGCTCCCGTTCTGGAGGAAAAGGAGGGGGGTGCCACCTGCAAAGACACTCCGACGCTCTAGTCAGCTAGTGTGCAGGCGGGAGAATATGATATGGAAAGGTGACTGTTCGGTGTCGGTTTCCGGACAGGTCGGGTAGTTATGAGATGGGGGGGGGTGCCTTGCTCACGGTTGTGCCAAGCCCGGATTTGCCGCGTAGCCGAGCTCCCGTTCTGGAGGAAAAGGAGGGGGGTGCCACCTGCAAAGACACTCCGACGCTCTAGTCAGCTAGTGTGCAGGCGGGAGAATATGATATGGAAAGGTGACGTACCTCGGGGGAAGAGCCAATCTTCCCTTTATATACATGTCAGTCGTGGGCCCCTCATGAGGACAGGCCCATATTCTCAAGGACGCTGCCCTGTAGACGTGCGTGAGCCGCACAGAACACGTGTCCGGGTCGTTTGAAGGGCGCGGAACCGGGTCGGGTGGTGCTCGGGCCGGGTCGACCCGTTGGTTCCTTGGGCCAGGCCGCAACAGTGCCCCCACGCGCCAATGGTAGTCGTGGGAGCTATCAATGGCGTGTTGTCTCGCCTCTCATTTGGGCTCGTCTGGTCGGCTGTTCGTGACAAGGATATGCCCCCAACGCGCGTGTCCTTTGGTTGTACAAGCAACCGTTTCGTCGCATCGTTTCCAACGGCGAGCATTAAATGCTCATAATGGGGTGGAAAACCCTTGCTGAAAAGACCATTCTGCCCCCAGACGTTTCGCGCTTCCTGGGGAGGTAGTTTTTAAACAGGCCAGTTTTGGCACTCTTTCCTTTCTTTCATCTCTTCCTTTTTCTTGCTCCCAAACCTCAACATCTCTTTGTAGTGCCCCTGCGCGTCTCTCCCTTTGCATCTTCCATTACCAACTGCTCCGTCCCTCTTCCGCTAATTCAGGTAATTTTCGAACTATTCTCCCTTTTATGCATTGTTCTTGCATGTTTGCTGTTTGTTTTTCGTTGTTGTTGTGTAGCCTTTTAATGGCGGTTAGATATGTCAGGGGGAAAGTACCATTCCAGGGTAGGTTTTTCTTGGTCTTTTCGTGTTTTAATCCTGTTTGGGCCTTAGTCGGGAAGTCGTGGGGGTAGTGTTTGTATTCGGCCTGAGCAACCGATCTCTTAGACTGACTGGATGGTCCCCCCATGTAGGTATGGCTCGCACGGTTTCCCGGGCTTCCCCTAATCCCGCGGCGTACGATCCCTATGCTTGGGTCGTTTCCGACGTGAAGGATTCGCCTAACCAAATGGGCGAGGAGGAGCTCACCGAGTTCCGACAAGCCGAGTACTTGTGTGGAGGGACTGATGAGGAAGCCAATTACGACGTTTTTGTCCCGGCTCCTCACGAACGATTGTATGAGATCAACCTCCAACACCCGCGAGTTGCCGACTGGATCTGGTTCTACAAGTCCATGTTCACCCAAGTCGGAGTTCGTATTCCATTTTCGGCCTTCCAAATGGCTCTTTTAAGTCGAATTTCCGTGGCGCCATCGCAGTTGCATCCGAATAGTTGGGCCTCGATCCGCTGTTTCGAGATGGTTTGTGAATATCTCGAGCTGCCGGTGTCCGTAGACGTTTTTCTTTTCTTTTTCAACCTTACAAACCCTTCAAAAGAGGGAAAACACAAAAAGGGGTTCATGTCCTTCCGGTCTGCCCAGGGTCGGAGGATTTTTGGTTTGTTCGAGGACTCCTACCATGGGTTTAAGGACAAATATTTCAAGGTCCGCCCTGTCAAAGGTCGTCATCCCTTTTGGTTATCGTTGGAGGGGGTACGGCTCATCCCGACCTATTGGAGTTTCGGGGCGGGGTCCAATACCTTCATCAAGGTAACCCGTAACGGCATGTCGGCGGTGGATAGAAAGATTGCCGACGTGTTGTTGGCGGTCTTCGGGAGGAATCATGTGAACCCTCACCTTCTCATGGGTGATCGGGAGGCCGGTCGTAATTATATTTGTGAGAAGCCTCTGCTCATTTCGTCTTATATTTTCCTGCTTTTATTAATATTTGTTGTGACTAACCGACTTCACCTTCTCTCTCCCTCTCTTTTTTGCAGTGGGAATGTCTGCCGAGGTAACGGGTCTCCCTGACTTGTTCCAAACCTTCCTAGGTGGTAGTCACGAAGAGGAAGGTAACGAGAAGTCCGCCGCTGGGGAGCCTGCTGCTCCTCCGGAGGACAAAGCTTCTCCCGAGCAGACGGCATCGGTCCCCGAGGCCGGCACCTCGGCTCAAGGCGCCGCGACCGAAGGTGACCAGGCGGTTCATGCTTCTCCATTTCGCGAGGTTATCGGCACTGGGGGTTCCACACCTAACCCGGATGCTGATGAAGAGGTGGAAGAGGTTCCCAACTTGAAGAGGAAGAGGAAGGCTTCGTCTAGTCCCGAGGGGGTCCTTACCGTCATGGAGAGGAACTTTGACGCCGGGAACTTTATAGACTCCCAGCTAATTCCCGGTACTGAAGAGTACTTTCATGAGTCATCTCTTGCCGGGCAGGCGAGGTGGATGTATCGTACCCTCCTGCGTGGCGCTGTGATAGCCCGAAAGGCCGAGTTCGAGCTGTCTGGGATGGAGTCCCTCCGCAGGAGGTTGGAGTCTGCCGGGAAGGCCAATAATGGGCTAAAAAGTGAAGTTGAGACCCTTCGTGAACAATTGACCCAATCTCAGGAAAAGCTTGATGCTGCCGAGAAGAAGGCTACTGCCGCTGAACAGAAGGCTACTACTGCCGAACAGAAGGCTACTACTGCCGAACAGAAGGCCACTACTGCCGAGAAAAAATTGGAGGAGTCGGACGCAACGGTTACACGTCTGGTCGAGCGTGAAATGGCCTTGGAGAGTCAGGTCGGCGCGGCGCAGAAGCGCGTGGCCGAAGTCGAGAAAGAGAAGCTGGCCGTGGAGGCCAAACTGGCAACATGGAAGGCAAAGTATAAAGACGTCGTCAAACAAGGGAAGGGTGCGATTTTGGCGACCGAGGAGGCCCTCAAAGCTCAAGTTAAAATTGTTGCCCCCGAGTTCGACACGTCGGCAATTAGTGTTTTCAAGGTCATTAAGGACGGCAAGATTGTTGACGTCCCCAAGAAATGAACTTTATGATTAAAACTTTGTAGTGTGGCCGTTTTGTTTTGGCTTGTGAACAATTTGACTTCTTAGTCGTTTGTCCGCTTTAATTTAATTAACTTTTTCTTATTCGACTGGTCGTGTTATCGTCTCTATTAACCGTTATTGGTTTATAGCCGTCGCTTATATTAGCAGGTCGTGGCCTTTGCGTGGCCGTTTTTTACCGCGATAGTAGACGGGCTCCCGGGGTGATCAGTCCCGGGGTCGCGCATCGTTGTCGGGTTGTGATGGGGTGATTTGCCTGGGAAAAAGGAAAGGGAACAATACACGAGAGAAAATTTGCACAAGTATATCTTATTTGGTAATCGCATAAAGGATTCATAGGTTATATTGGAAATTTCAGATCCACAATCTAACCACTTAGCTTAGTTGGTCGGCGCGTCGCTGCATATGTTAGGAGTAGAACCTTCTCAAGTTGTTCGCGTTCCATGTCCTTGGGATTTCCCTACCATCGAGCCTTTCCAACTTGAACGCGCCCCTACCCACCTCTTTTTTGATTCTATAGGGGCCTTCCCAGTTTGCCGCCAGCTTGCCCTCTCCAGGGGTCGGTGGGCCGATGTCGTTTCGCCTCAGGACGAGGTCGTTTGGTCCGAACTCCCTTTTGAGCACTTTGGTGTTGTAGCGTAGGGCCATTCTTTGTTTCAGTGCGGTTTCTGTCAAATAGGCCATTTCTCTGACTTCATCTATCAAGTCCTTTTCCACGGCTTCCTCTACTCCCTTCAAAAGTAGCCGGGGGCTCGGCTCCCCGATCTCTACGGGTATTACCGCATCCAACCCGTATGTTAGCCGGAAGGGGGTCTCTTTAGTGGAAGATTGTTCGGTTGTTCGGTAAGACCAAAGTACCGAGGCTAGCTCGTCGGCCCACGCCCCCTTTTTGTTTTCCAAACGCTTTTTCAGCCCTAAAAGGATGATCTTGTTCGCGGACTCCACCTGCCCATTTGTCTGGGGGTGTTCCACGGAGGAGAATCTCTGTCTTATACCCAGGCCGGCGAGAAATTCCGTGAACTTTTTGTTGGTAAATTGCGTGCCATTGTCCGAGATGACGGCTTCCGGGACCCCGAATCGCGTTATTACCTGCCTCCACAAGAACTTCCTGCAATTGGATGAGGATATGCTAGCTAGCGGTTCAGCTTCTATCCATTTGGTGTAGTAATCAATGGCAACTATGAGGTACTTGACCTGCCCGGGACCAACAGGGAAGGGTCCCAAGAGGTCGATTCCCCATTGAGAGAATGGCCGGGAGGACGTTAACAAGCTTAACTCGGAGGCCGGTGCCCTGTGAAAATTGGCATTTTCTTGGCACTTGACGCATTTTTTGACGAACTCTTTGGAGTCTGCCATCATTGACGGCCAATAATATCCGGCTCGAACTAATTTTCTTGCCAGGGCCTTGCCTCCTATGTGGTGTCCGCAGCAGCCTTCATGGACTTCCCTGAGGACGTAGTCCGTTTGGTCGGGGTGTAAGCACTTTAATAGGGGTTGGTTGAGCCCTTTCCTAAACAGCTGTCCCTGGATGACGGCGTATTTGGCTGCTTCCCTTCTCAGTTTCGCCGCGTCCTTCTCGTCGTCAGGGAGTTTGCCGTTTTCCAGGAAACTAGTGATGGGGTCTAGCCACGAAGGGCTCTGTCTTGTCACGTGCAGGGTGACTGCCGGCTCTCTCGCCATACCCTGGATAAGAGATCGGTTACCTTCTCCCGGTTTGGTGCTGGCCAACTTTGATAGGAGGTCTGCCCGTGTGTTCCTTTCTCTAGGCACGTGGTGGATCGTGACCTCCTCAAACTTTTGGCTTAAGCTTTTGACCTTCTCCAAGTATTTTTGTAATAGCGGGTCTTTGGCTTGGTAGCTCCCGTTTACCTGGGAGGTGATGACCTGAGAATCGCTGCATATTTCTAGCCTTGTTGCCCCGACTTCTGCTGCTAGAGTTAAACCCCCTACAAGAGCTTTGTATTCTGCCTGGTTGTTCGAAACGGGGAATTCGAACCTGATCGACTGTTCGTATACGACTCCAACCGGGCTTTCCAGGATGATCCCGGCGCCTCCAAACGTCTGGTTGGAGGCACCGTCCACATGGAGCTTCCACCGTGTGCTCGCTTCTTCGGTTGGGTCCCCAGTTACCTCCACCAGAAAATCTGCCATCGCCTGCGCCTTGATGGCTTGCCGGGGTTCGTACCGTATGTCGTATTGGGAGAGTTCAATGGACCAAGTCATCATTCTCCCCGCTAAGTCGGGTTTTTGAAGCACTTGTCGGATCCCTTGGTCCGTTCTCACGACAACCTGGTGACTTTGGAAGTATTGCTTCAACCTTCGTGAGGAGGTCAAGAGCGCCAAAGCTAGCTTTTCTAGCTTGATGTACCTTAATTCTGCCCCTTGCAGGGCTCTGCTTATGAAATAGACCGGCTGTTGGGCCCTCCCTTCTTCCCGCACCAGAACTGCGGCCAGGGCTTCTCCTGTTATGGCGAGGTACAGGTATAGCGGCTCTCCGTCCTTTGGCTTCCCCAACACAGGTGGTGCCGCCAGGATTTCCTTGAAGTGTTGAAAAGCTTCCTCACATGCAGGTGTCCACTCGAACGCCATCCCCTTTTTCATGAGGTTAAAGAATGGCAAGGCTTTTGCTGCCGACGCTCCGAGAAACCGGGATAACGAGGTCAGCCGTCCCGCCAATCTTTGGACGTCCTTAATGCAACCTGGGCTCTTCATCTGGAGTACCGCCTGGCATTTCTCCGGGTTGGCCTCTACCCCTCTCTGAGTTATCATAAATCCTAAGAACTTGCCAGCTTCCATGGCGAAGGCACATTTGAGGGGGTTCAATCTCATGCCGTTTTGCCGGAGAGATGCGAATACGTTCTCCAGATCCTCCAGGAGGTCGTCTGATCGCGTTGTTTTCGCGAGGACATCGTCGACGTAGACTTCCACCGTTCTGCCTATAAGATCCCGGAATATCTTGCTCATCAGCCTTTGGTATGTCGCTCCTGCGTTTTTTAGGCCGAACGGCATCACCTTGTAGCAGAAGGTTCCCCCTGGCGTTATAAACGCCGTTTTATCCTCGTCTGGTCGGTGCATCGGTATCTGGTTATACCCGGAGTATGCGTCCATGAAGCTCAGGTAACGGTAGCCCGCCGCAGCGTCGACCAGCGCGTCTATGTTGGGGAAGGGGAAACAATCCTTTGGACATGCCTTGTTAAGGTCAGAGTAGTCCACACACATTCTCCATTTGCCGTTGTGCTTTTTCACTAGGACCACATTTGAGAGCCACGTCGAGTACTCAACTTCTCGTATGAAACCTGCTTCTAGGAGGCTGGCCGTTTGCTTGGCCACTTCCTCCGCCCTTTCCGTCGACATCTTTCTTCTGCGTTGCGTCACCGGGCGTGCTCCCGGCCTGACGGTCAGATGATGTGACATGATTTCCGGGTCTATACCCGGCATGTCGGCAGGTGTCCAAGCAAACAAATCCCTATTGGCCCTTATCATCTCGATCAAGGGCTCCTTTAACTCTTGTGGGAGGTTCTTGTTAATGAACGTAAATTTCTCCTCCGTGTCGCCGATTATGAATTTCTCCAGGTCCCCTTCTGGTTCCGGTCTAGGTTTGTCGTCTACCCTGGCGTCCAGGTCAGCCAAGAACACACCAGACGCCTCCTTTGATTTCTTTCTCAGGGAGAGGCTGGCATTGTCGCAGGCGACCGCCGTCTCGAGATCCCCTCTTATGGACCCTATTGATCCTTCATTAGTAACGAACTTCATGATCAGCAGCTTCGTGCTGATTACCGCTTCAACATCGTTTATCGTTTTCCTTCCCAAGATGATGTTATAGGCGGTGGAATCTCGGAGGATCACGAACTCGGCCATTGTCGATCTTCGACCTTGGTTCTGTCCTACCGAGATCGGTAGGGATATTACTCCGTCAGGTTTAATGAAGTTGTCGCCTAATCCAATGACCCCGTGTTGATGGGTCGTCAGATCGGCGTCCCTAAGCCCCAGTGCGTCGAATACGTTGCGGAACATGATGTTTGAATCAACCCCTGTGTCGACAAGGATGCGTTTAACGAGGCCGGTTCCCACTCTGGCCGTGATGACCATGGGGGGGCTTTCCGGGGCATTGTCGAACCATTTGTCTTCCGGGCCGAAAGAAATGGACGGAAACTTCTTAGGGTTTCGCGCCAACGAGGAGGAAACCGCTAAGACCTTAGCATCTTTCTTGTACGCTGATCGGGACTTTGGCGCGGTGTTTTTGGCTGTCACCACGTTTATCACAGTGAGGCCGTGGTCTCTATCTTCTGGCTCTTGTCGCCGCTTCGCCGAACGGGTTTTGGCTTCTTCGTCTTGGTCGCGATAGCGTCTCCTCGGCTCTCTGATAAGATGGGAGAATTCTGCTAGCTTGCCTTCCCTTATCGCTTGCTCCAGTGCATCTTTCAGGTCAAAGCAGTCCTGCGTTTGGTGGCCGTAGCCCTTGTGATAGTCGCAATAGAGGTTCTTGTTTCCTCCCGTCCGGTCCTTAAGTGGTCGGGGTTTCGATAGGATCCCCTTCTCAGCTATTTGCTGATAAACCTCCATGATGGGAAGAGTGAGTGGTGTGTAGTTGGCGAATTTCCCGACCCAGGGGAACGACCTGGGAGCCTTGTTTGGCGCCTCCTCCATGTTTTGTTCTTTCGGTCTTTCTCCGTTACCAGGTTGCCGAGATT
Organism: Arachis hypogaea; assembly: GCF_003086295.3. Taxonomy (NCBI): domain Eukaryota; kingdom Viridiplantae; phylum Streptophyta; class Magnoliopsida; order Fabales; family Fabaceae; genus Arachis; species Arachis hypogaea. The sequence goes on from NC_092047.1 coordinate 12,352,362, forward strand.
GGGAGTAGCCGGACTGCCGTTTATTGGCAGCCACGACTGATGTCCGCGAAACCGCGGATGGATCCCTGAGGTAAGCCGTTGAACCACCTGATCGCGGGTCCCGCGAGGGTTACCGGGAAAGCTCGGCATCTCACCTCGTCCCCTACTCCCTCTAGATTCATCCTTGCTTCAAAGGCAGTGAGGTGTTCTAGGGGGTCTTGAGTCCCATCGTACCTCATGTCCGTCGACTTGTCGAAGTGCTTCGGCAGCCGGACCTCGAGGATGGAATGGTGGAACGGGGTGGTGCCCATTATTACGGGTTGTCGTGTCCTGTTGGACCTCCTGTCTTCGCGACCTCGCGATGTGCGGCGCGTCTCCTTGCCTCGGGAGTAAATTATCGTGTCATTCCGTCTCCTCGGGATTGGGGATTCTTCCCGGGTGCTCTCCGCTTTCGTTCGGGATGCGGAGGCATGTCGCGGACGGCTTCGGTAAGAGTCTCGTTCCTGGCTTTCGGAGGATGGGGCGTAGCTAGGATCGGTAGCTCGTTCGCCACGCTCCTGGTTGGCCAATTGCCGCTCCAAGTTTTGGACCCTGTGACGTAGCTCTTGCATTATTATGGCGCTGTCGCCGCCCGTTCCTCCGAACGGTCGGGTCCTCGCGTGTTCGGTGTGCTGTTGGGGGGACCTTCGTCGCCGTCTTAGGGAGGCGACAGAGGCCGCCCCTTCTGCTCCGACTCCCCGGCCTTGGTCTCCGGGACCCAGCACAACATCCATTGAGGCTTCCCCACAGACGGCGCCAATGTTCGGTGTCGGTTTCCGGACAGGTCGGGTAGTTATGAGATGGGGGGGTGCCTTGCTCACGGTTGTGCCAAGCCCGGATTTGCCGCGTAGCCGAGCTCCCGTTCTGGAGGAAAAGGAGGGGGGTGCCACCTGCAAAGACACTCCGACGCTCTAGTCAGCTAGTGTGCAGGCGGGAGAATATGATATGGAAAGGTGACGTACCTCAGGGGAAGAGCCAATCTTCCCTTTATATACATGTCAGTCGTGGGCCCCTCATGAGGACAGGCCCATATTCTCAAGGACGCTGCCCTGTAGACGTGCGTGAGCCGCACAGAACACGTGTCCGGGTCGTTTGAAGGGCGCGAAACCGGGTCGGGTGGTGCTCGGGCCGGGTCGACCCGTTGGTTCCTTGGGCCAGGCCGCAACAGAACCAATATATATAGTTATCATCTTTGACAATTTTTAAAGTAATTTATTCTATCTTAAGTTGAAATAAATAAAAAAGTTTCTAACTTCATGTCATGCCAATGAAGAAAGCTATCTCAATCTTTTCCTTTTTCTCTTCCCTTAGGACCACTTTTTCTTTATATTCAGGCACAACAAACTTCAAATCAATCTCCATAAGATAGTAGAATATCTAATACTTTTTAAGGTTTTTTTTTTAATTGCAGTTACATCAGATAAGATTGCATTAAAAACTGGAATTTAGTATTGTGTTTGGTACTAAAATTTTAATTTTTTCAATACTTTTAAAGAGTGAAGATACTGCATTTAGTTATTTAAAATAGGATAAGATAAGATACTAACAATAAAAACAGAGAATTGAGACACAAAAATTAATATTTTTTTATTTTGTTTGATAATAAACAAAATATAAAAAAAACTAAATTATAAAAGTCCAATTTATCATATTTTTTCATACAAAAATTTTAGAAAAAAAAGTATAATTATAAAAAATTGATAAAAATAATGAAAAAAAATAAAAAAAATAAATTGTATCTCATACAATTTTATATCTCTATGTCTTGTATTCTATGTTTGTAAACAAATTTAGTTAAGAAACTAAAATTTCTAAAAAAAAACTAAAACTTTAATAATATTTTTTTAAATAATTAAATGTATTTTAATAAATATTTTTATTTTATTTTCATATTTATTTTAAATCAAACAAAATACTAAAATATCACTCAATTCGATATATTTTATACTAACATAATACAGAATCTTCTTCTTAACTACAACCTAAAATTTGTCATTAACAAAGAGACAAACACCACCGTTTTTGAAACCTGAAGAGGAGGAAACTAAGATCATATGTATATGGCCCTACAATTTTGTCTTTCATGGCATTTAAGGAGCATTAAGATCTTACTACCTACACCAAATATTTGGGGTATTCACCAAGCCATCTATGATAAGATTCTATGTTATCTTAATTTTCACATTCATAGGACCATGTTTGGTTGAACCTTGCACCTACCATATATATTACACCTCATTAGGTCTACCTATTTCATACAATGCAACCAAACATATGACGTAGAAAAATTTTACACTCTTCCACTCAGAACATGTAGCTCTAAGATTTGATTTCATAAGAAAGCAAGAATTTCCCATGTTAGCAAAAATAACAAACAAAAATCAACCCTACATTAAAAGGTGCATTGAAAGAAAACGATACAAAGTATATTTGCCCATATCAAATTCTTAAATAAATTACTAATAGTTCAAGCAAAGAAGAAACTTGAAGCCAAATTTAGTGTTTACGAACACAAATGGTTGTTTGCTAATTGCTAATAACCATCAAGTATTAGCCCTATAAAATGCAATGGTATATATATTGGAAGATGTTTCCATAAAGACACGCATAACGTCTTTTTGTAAAGATATTTATGTGTCGCATTATTATTGAACGTATTCTGATTATTTTTGAATTTCTTAATAAAATAAAATAAAATCGATTTTTTATAACAATAACAATAAATTTAATTATTATCAGATCTAATTGAATCGACTAATTTACATAACTCATTAGATCATAATTTTTTTTTTTTAGAAACAAAAATTAGAAATATATTTATCTTTTTATCAAAAAATTTAAATATGATTCAGTTTAGATTATATAAATCGATCGGATCAAATCGGATCTAATAATTATAATGCACATAATTAAATTTATTATTGTTACTATAATAAATTAATTTTGTTATAATTTATTAAAAAATAAATTATTAACTGATTTAATAAAAATATTTAATAATATTATGACACATATATCTTAAAAAAAGACATTTTTAGTATTTTGAGGAGGGTGGCCTCCATATGTCTTTAGTGGCTTCCACTCATTTTATCCAAGATTAGCTCAAAAAACATTAATTCTTTAAGGCTTGGCTTGCACACGCCAATGGTGTGTTTCACCAAATGAAGAATGCTTTTTTGATCTCATCTCCCCAATAGAATCTAAGTCAGATATACATATAATTTCCACTAAATTTTGTTCCCGGCCCCTTAAAAAACGTCCTTTCAAAAAAAAAAAAAAATACGTGCAATATAAACTACTATGAAAAAAAATTACAATATAAGAAAATATACATAAATGTGTATTCCACGTCAAAAAATGAAGAATTATTATTTTTTAAAAATTATTTTGAATATTATTTATTATTTTAAATGTAATTATTTTATTCTATCATTCACTTTCTATTGACTTTTATTTTGGTCGTTTCCTACTGACAAAGTATATAATATTTTTAAGTTTTAATTATTAGTTCAAGAAATTATAACCCAGATTATTATTATTTTAATTGCAATAATTATTTTAACTGTATTTATTATAATGAAATGACTTAAAATAATTTAGCCTAAAAATATTAAAAGAAAAAAGTATGAGTGGGATAATTGAATTCAGGTAATTGTGTTTAAAATTATATAACTCTCTATTACTTTACTAAATTAACATAGTTGACTAAAAAGAATATTTTTTTAAACCGTAGGAGGAGGTGGACCACTTTAGAGTAGAATTTATTTTCCCGATTCTATTTCATGAAATGAATCAAGACAGAGATGAAGCCATTAGAGGACATAAAGTAGTAAGATTATCCAAGCCATCCTTACTGTTGTTGAGTCCATATTGTCAAATAAATTCATATGATATTGACAGTGATTAATCTAAGTGTTATGTATTCTTGGAATAGTTTGAACATTTCTTGTAAAAATTTGTGAATATAATCCACTTTTATTGTAATTTTTTTCCATAATTAAACTGTCTCTGCTGTATTCAAAAGCTCTAAATTACAGGTTTTAAAAAATAAAGGAAAACAACACCAAATCTACTAATACGTCCAATTACTCTAATAATACACCCAGATATAACTGCTATATATCCAAAATGAGTCCTCGCATATTTCAATTGAAAAACCAACAAAGATGTATGGGAATTCAGAAATTTGAATTTTTAACCTCTTTTATGATTTGATTGTATATGTATACTAAATCTAAAACAAACAAATATAAACAAAACACTAATTTTTAACATAAACAGCAGCATCTGAAAAATATAAAAAAATTGAATTTTACACCCAAATATTTTCACTATACACCCAAAATTCTATCCCCTGCTGCTGGATCCCTAAAATCCTAAACTCCTACACCCTAAACCTTAAACCCTAAAACCCTAAACCATAAACCCCTAAACCCTAAAACACTACACCATAAACCCTAAACCCTAAACCCTAAAACCCTAAATCCTAAATCCTAAACCCTAAACCCCTAAACCCCTACACCCTAAACCCTACACCATAAACCTCTAACCACTAAACGTTAAAACCCTAAATCCTAAACCCTAAATTTTAAACCATAAAAACTAAACAAAACACTAATTTCAAACATAAACAGCAACATCTGAAAAATATAAAAGTAAAATGTCAAATACAAGAAAATTCAGAAATACACCCAAAAAATAGAGCGTTACACCAATATCCTATAACTATACACCCAAAAAATTATCCACTGCTGCTGGTTCCCTGAACTGATAATTCATAACATGTCCGTGATATTGGCTGGAATTTGGTTGCACCAGTGATGCAGCATCAAAAAGGTTTAACTAGAAATAATAAACTCACATATTAGCAAAACTATTAACAAGAAAATTAAACTCAATCACCACCTATTTAAAGATCATCACTTTTACCTCGCTTAGAGCTTTCGTTTTCTTCTTCTTTGAGGGATTTGAAATATGTTTGTCTAACTTTGAACCTAGCCTATTTTTTGGATGTCCTCTTGTTCGAACCCTTGGACGGCTTTGAAGCTCGTTAATGGATTCCAAGTTGGCATCTTCGTGAAATAACAAACATGTCCCCTTCCTTTTGCCTTTCAGTTCTTCCATTTCAACCATGACCTTATCATAGGCACGGAACAGAATGGCAGTCATCTTCTTGAATTTTGATGCAAATTCGCATATATTTTGTGAACGAAACACCAATTCATCAAACCTCTTGCTTCTTGGCTCCAACAGTAGCTCGTTGTGGCTGCTCTTGATGTGTGTGTGTCGCCTCTTTACTTTCTTGCTCCATCATTCCAATATATATCTCGGTTACACTTGGGTTACTAGTTCAAAGCTTAACACGCTTAAGGCGTGACGGTACAATATCCCTCTTAACTCGAACAATAAGCATTGGCATTTCACTTGGGCTGCTACTGAGTCGTAAGTAACCGCAAACTTGTTGAATATTGAGCTAGAAACTTGTTCTCCCACTTCGTATACTGAATAGCCTAGAGCGGAGTTCGTTAATCTTGTGATGTAATTCGCCTTCCTTCTGAATTGTGCTTGGACTTACGTAAACTTTTGGTGAGTGTACACATGTTGAAACTGAGCTTCTATGAAGGATTTTGTTGCACACGGTATGACGGTACGAAAATCTGTAGCATCAGATTCTCTCTCTCTCTTTCTCCATGCTTCCGAGGCAATTATCGTATTATTTGACAAATTGGATAAGTGAGTTGTTCTGGGTAATGAACTTGTTAAAAAATGAATGTATGCTCTCGCTCCTTTGTGTGCTTCTCATCCCGGCCTAGAAGTGGTGATCTAGATAAATTGGAACCCATATATGACGGTCTTCATAAAGATCTACAAAATACACCCAAATCAGACTATATTACACCTAGAAACATGTAATTTACACCTCTGTTGCAGATTTTAAACAACATTACTTGAAAGCCACTTGTTGTCCATAAGACCATACTTCAGCAGAAAATCATTCCAATTCCTATCAAATAATTCTTTGGTATGAGAGTTCCAGACAACATGGTTCATTTCTTGTTCGATTTCTATGTGTCCCTTGTAGCCGTTTAATTTGCTTGGAATCTTCTTCGTGATGTGCCAAATACATGAACGGTGAATTTTTGTAGGCATACAAGCCTCTATAGCCCTTTTCATTGACGCGCATTGATCGGTGAGAATTCCTTTCGGAGCATTTCCTCTCATGCAACGAAGCCAACATTGAAATAACCATTTGAATGATTCAATATCTTCATTTTTCATCAAAGCGCATCCAAGAAGTGTTGACTGACCATGGTGATTCACCTCGACAAAAGAACCACAAACCAAATTATACCTGAAACAAATTACGAGAAAACAAAATTAAAATCATTACATACACCCAAATAATGATTTTATACATCCAAAAACATCCAATATACACCTCTGCAGTCGATTCATAAAATAACACACAAAACATAATTAAAATCATTAAATACACCCAAATAATGATTTTATACACTCAAAAACATTCAATATACACCTCTGCAGCAGATTCATAAAACAACATTAATTTAGCATCATAAACAAGAACATCATATTACCTGTTTGTATTGTAGGTGGTGTCGAATAAAATAACATCTCCGAAATACTCAAAGGCAGCTCTGCTCCTTGTGTCGGCCCAAAAAGAAAGCTTAATCAACTGATCGTCCTCGAGTTCGAGCTCGAAAAAGAAATTCTAATTCTTCTCTTTCATTCTTAATAAGTATTTCCCGAATTCTTTTGCATCTTCTTGTTCCAAAACATTCCGTACTTGAGTTTTGCTTGGTCTGATACCGGCTTTCTTGTTATTTTCTATTATATGACGGATGGACATGCTTACTTTCCTGTGCTATTTGAGCATCTCTACTTGAGTTAGATGGCAAGGATGTGAATGATGCAACACGATCTTCGAAATGATCCAAGCACCAACATCTTTCAATGTGTGTATATAAATTCTTGCAGGACAATTTAAATCAGCTGTGGGATTTGTCTTCTCATTCGGAGATATTTTAGATTTCCATTTTCCCTCTCTGCTACATGTAATCAATTGATTCTTAATTTCATTTCTCTTCTTATTTTTGCTCCGAACTCTTCTAGAAAAACCTGCAGCCTTCGCATAGTCATTGTAAAATTTTGCAGCATTTTCAAGAGTGTTAAAAGTCATTCCAACCTTGGGAACAAACTGGTCATCAACAATACAAAGGGGCTGCAAAATACACCCAAAAATACACCATGTTAAAAACAAGGATATACTATAGCGTTTCTGCACGTCATAGAAAATAACAATTCAACTAAATACACCCAAATATTCCTGATCTACACCCGAATGACAACAACTCAACTAAAATAATAAGAAAAGTCATCAACTATAAATACACCCAAACTTTCCTAAAATACACCCAAATAGTTCTGAGCTACACCCGAACGTCTGGTATAAAATGCACAAAATTAATCAAAACTAGTACATTAGATTCAATTCACAGTCAATGTTTATGCATTAATTTCACAGTCAATGTTCACGCATTATTCAGCTAGACAATCATAAACGACTAACTGCATTAAATTCAGATTCAATAATTAACTGAAACTAAATCACACCTCAAGAACTTCATTCGATTCAAATTCAAAATCAACTTCGCTCTGGTTCAGCTAACAATCTGAAGTTGAATAATCCATTATCTTCAAAATGATTTCAAAGCTTGATTTAAGAAACCATGAAAATCGAGAAAAATGAAGCAAAAAAAACAGAGAGAGAAACGCACGTAAATGACGAACGAGAAACCAGTGAGAAATGCACGTAAAAAACAAATGAAAAGGCAAAGAGAAATGCATGAACGAGATCGAGCAAAGAAGGCAAGAAATTCGAAAAAGAAAACGAAATCTTTTAAAAAAAGGAAGTTATATATTCGAGCGTTAATTGATTTAAAAGTCTGTTAAGGAGGCGCAAAAAATACACATGCCACAAGAGGCGTGTTTGAAGGTAAAAGACTTGTAACATTTGTAAGTGTTAATCGCTTGTATACTTAGATTATTCCTTTTTGAAAAGAAAAAAATTTACCAAATCAAGTCTAAGTATTTTTAAAATCCCTCCTATCTTTTAAAAATTATAAACACAAGTACATGATCTTTTTTATTTACTAAATGCCAAATAAAGAATTTCAACAAATTTTATCAAACCAAACCAAATTTAAACCAAAAGCCAATCAAAATATTTTTTTTTAATTTGGATTAGATTAGATTTTATTTTATACAAACTAACATGATATATTTGATCAATTTTAAATTTACTTTTCAAAACTAATCTAATCCAATCTAAAATGTACAATATATTAAGATATTATTATTTTATAATTAAATTTAAAATTTGAATTAAAATATGTGATAAGTTTGGAAAACTCTAAATTAATATTTGTGATGACTAAACATTATTAATTATATTAATTACAAAATTATTAATTTGATTTTTATTTAACACATGTTAATTAATAATTTTGTGATGCAGTTTATTATTGGGCCGAAAACAAAATTCTGGTGCAAGCCCAATTACATTCAGCTTTGGTTTAATGCAAAAACATATGATGAGTGTAGCTGAATTGTTGTGATACTTATTGGGCCAGAATGAATTTCATTGCTCCAAAGCCCGACTATGTTCTATGTTTAGTAATCCAATGCTTGATCCAAAAATTCATCAGGAAAGCAAATGTTATCATTTGCTCATGGCTGAAATCATTTTTATTAATTGGGCCAGTTTTATCCATTATTGATACAAGCCCAAAAATTGTCCTCATGCATGGTCCGAAACCATGAAGCAAAGAAAACAAAGCTTCAAATGCTTCCAACGGATTCCATCTCACTCTTTGGATGGATTTCAAATTCAATTTGCTAGCATTGGAAACATGAGAGAGAATTTGACTTTGATTTGATAGAAATCATTATGCTTCACGCTACTCCACCTAAGGGAAGTAAAAGCAACCTCTTCTCAATTAATTTTGTTTATTTCATTAAATTGCTTTTCTTCCAAGATTGTTTCTTCTCTCTCATCTCTTTCTTCTCTTCGGTCATTAACCAGAAAACAATGGATGCCATGGAAGCTACACCTACTCACCGAAAAAAAGATGGAGCACGTCTCAAGACCATCATGATGATGGCAAAAAAAAAACATAACAAAATAAAAGTATGTTGTGGCTGAGATTTTCACCAAAAATGGTAAGATTTGGTGAGGTAATCTCGAGCTCTTCATACCCAAAAAGAAAGAAGGAGATTCGGCCAGCAAGTAGGAGATCTTTGGAGGCATGGCTTGTCTCTGATTCTGCTCAACCACCACAGGAAGTAGCTAGAGTGGCGAAGTGATGGAAGAGGCAGAGATTGGAGCAGATGAAGCCATCATCATCATGAAGCATCAAGGGCCAGAAATTCATCTTGGAGAGCAAGCCAAGGATGGAGCGCTCGGAATGATGAAGAGTGATGACCAAAGAAGAACTAGAGGTATTTGCATGTTGGGTTTTGCATGAGTTACCTCTTCTCTCTCTGTGGCCGAACCGGTTCTGTTTTGAAGGAAAAGAAGTTAAGCTTGGTTTTGTTTCAACTGTGAAGGCTTCTCTTCTCTATAAAAGGGGTGAACAGTCACGGTTTGATTAAAGGGAGAAAGTTTGAGAGTTCAAGGCACAGAAGTCTCATAGCTACCTAAGCTTACAGATTTTCTTCTCCTTCAATGTATTCTGTTTTGTAATTTTTCTGTTTAATTTTGTCATGTCTTGAGTCTCATGGGAAAAAGGAAAACAGTGAGGTTTGTATGAAAAAGCCATAGAGCGAAAAAAGGCAGAGAGTGCAAAATTAAAAGAAAAAGCCATAGATGTCTAAGAGTTCCTTTGTACGTCTATGTTGTGTTTCATGATTCTGTGGGAATTCTCTTGTAAGTTGGGTTAGCACTTTACAGTTTGTAATCAGGATGATTATAGTGAAATTCCATCATAGTTGTGATGGAGATTGAATGTAGGCTGCATTGCAAATAGCAGCTGAACCAGGATATATCTGGGTGTAATTTTCTTTCCCTACTACTCCATTTCTGTTTCTACTGCTCAGGAGATAAAACCAAAAATATCTCGTGCCAAGTGACGAGACAAAAATAAAAAGTCTCGTGGCTAGGGACGAGACAAAAATAGAAAAGTCTCCTCAAAGACCAGAAAGTGTAATCAAGCAAAAAGGGGGCTAACATTCAACCCCCCCTTCTCTTAGCCACTGAAACCATCAATTGGTATCAGAGCTTGGTCTCAAAGAGATCAAGCTTTGCAGCTTGGAGAAAAGATCCTCATGGCAGAAAGCAGTGGCTCAAACATGGTGTCCTATAACCTTACAGAAGGACAGTCAAGCAACAAATTGCCTCTTTTTAATGGGAAAAACTACACCTATTGGAAGGAGAGAATTAAGATCTTTGTGCAAGCAGTGGACTACAGACTATGGAAGATCATCCTGAAGGGTCCTCAATTTCCTACCAACACAAGTGCTAAAGGAGTAGTCACTCTTAAGCCTGAAGCAAGCTGGACCGAAGAAGATAGAAAGAAAATAGAGCTAAATACCAAGGCTGTTAATCTACTCAACTGTGCTATCAGCTTTGAGGAGTACCGACGGGTATCACGATGCACAACGGCAAAGGAAATCTGGGATAAATTACAAATCACTCATGAAGGAACCACCATTGTAAAGAAGACTCGGATAGACATGTTAAACAGGGAGTATGAAATGTTTACAATGAAGGAAGGAAAATCCATTGATGAACTGTTCGAACGGTTCAACACCATCACTGTTGGCTTGGATGCTATGGGAATAACACATTTCGATTCTGTGCTTGTGAGAAGAGTGCTGAGATGTCTCACTAAAGAGTGGGAAACAAAAGCTTTAATTATTTCTGAGAGCAGTAACCTTAATTCCATGACACTTGATGATTTGAGAGGAAACCTTCTTGCTTTTGAAAACACTTATTTAAAAAGAGAGTCAAAAAAGAAAGGAATTACTTTTTTTCTGTAACTAACCCCCTGGATGATGAATCCAGTGATAACTCCTCTGAAAACGAATTTGTGTTGTTTGCCAAAAAATTCAGGAAAATGGTGAAGTTCAAAGGCAAAGGTAGCAGCTCAAGAAAAATGAAGAAAGACCTTAGCAAAGTAACTTGTTACAACTGCAAGGAAATGGGACACTTCAAATCTGATTGTCCCAAGTTAAGGAAAGAGGAGAAGCAAAAAGGGGAAAAGAAGAAGAAGGGTCTGATGGCATCATGGGAAGACTTGGAAAATGACTCAGAAAGTGATGAAGAATCTGAGACCAAGTCACAGCCTTGTCTCATGGCAAATCATGTAGATCAGGTATTTTTTCAAAACCCTGACACTGAAGACCTTCATCTTATGATAGATCACCTTTCTGAAAAAATAAGATGTTTTCTGACTGATAATCAAGATCTTGAACAACAAATTTTCATTCTTAAAGCTGAAAATAATTTTCTCAAAGATAAGCTAAGGGAGGCCGAAACTGCTTGTGATCTTGTGGAAGAAAATAAGCAGTTGAAAGCTCAACTTAGAAGTTGTGAAAGTGATCACTCGGTAGTTGCATATGTAAACTGTTTTAAGGAAAATGAAGAGTTGCTGAAAAAGGTTAAAAGTCTTGAAAATGACTTAGCCAAATTTACTCAAAGTTCTGAAAATCTAAATCAAATTTTGGCTAGTCAAAAACCACTCTTTGATAAAGCTGGTTTGGGGTTTTATAAATCTGATAGGAAACCTTCTTTTAAAGATAAAGCTTCTTCATCCAATGACACAAGGTTTCAAGATCCCACCTACTTTAACTAACAGCAACTCCAAGGTTTTGTAGGTTATGCAACCGAAGCGGTCATTTTCCTGTTCAGTGTTTCTTTGGTGAAAGGATGATTGGTGATAAAGTTTACAAAGTTGTTTTTTATTACAATGATTTGGGACATAGGAGATGGTTTAACGTGAAAGGATCCAAGAAAATTTGGATACCTAAGGTCACTTGAGCTTATTTTGTAGGTATGTCTAGCATCCAAGAGGAAGGAAAATATGTGGTACATGGACAGCGGATGCTCTAGGCATATGACCGGAAAGACAACCTTCTTCATAAAGCTTGATGAATATGATGGAGGACTTGTCACTTTCAGTGATGATGGAAAAAGAAAGATAGTGGCCGTTGGAAAAGTTGGTAAAAACTTTTCATCTTGTATAAATGATGTTCTTCTTGTCAATGGTTTGAAACATAATTTACTTAGTGTAAGTCAATTGTGTGATTTAGGATTTGAAGTAATTTTTAGAAAATTTGTGTGCTTGGTTGTTTGTGAAAAAACTGGGGATATTCTTTTTGAAGCTAAGAGATGCAACAATGTGTATGGATTAACTCTTGAGGACTTGAAAGAACAAAATGTAACATGTTTTACATCTCTTGAATCTGAAAAATGGCTATGGCATAGAAAGTTGGGTCATGCTAGTATGTACCAAATTTCTAAGCTAGTGAAGAAAAATCTGGTTAGAGGAATTCCTAAAATTAAATTTGATAAGGATCTTACTTGTGATGCTTGTCAATTCGGCAAACAAGTCAAATCCTCTTTTAAACCAAAAGATGGAATCTCAACCAAAAGGCCATTAGAGATGTTACACATTGATCTTTTTGGTCCAACTAGAACACAAAGTCTAGGAGGTAAATACTATGGTTTGGTAGTGGTAGATGATTACTCTAGATTTGGTTGGGTACTTTTTCTTGCTCATAAAAATGATGCTTTCCATGCTTTCTCAACCCTTTGTAAGAAAATTCAAAATGAAAAAGATTTAAAAGTAGCTCATTTGAGAAGTGATCACGGAAAAGAATTTGAAAACCAAGACTTTGAAAAATTCTGTGATGACTTTGGAATTTCTCATAATTTTTCATGCCCTAGAACACCTCAACAAAATGGGGTTGTTGAAAGAAGGAATAGAAGCCTTCAAGAAATGACTAGGGCTATGTTATGTGAGAATGAGGTTCCAAAATTTCTATGGGCTGAAGCTGTAAATACAGCATGTTATATTTTGAATAGGACAATAATTAGAAAAGGGTTGAAAAGAACTCCTTAAGAGCTATGGAAAGGAACCCCTCCAAATCTTAAGTACTTTCATATTTTTGGATGCAAATGTTTTGTGCTTAACAACAAAGAAAATCTTGGTAAGTTTGATCCAAAATCTTATGAAGGAATGTTTGTTGGATACTCCACCACTAGCAAGGCCTATAGGATTTACCTTAAAGAACATAGAACCATAGAGGAATCCATACATGTTACTTTTTGTGATTCTAACTTAATTCCCAGTACTGTGATAGATAGTGATTCAGATTGTGAAGGAGCTGGAACAAGCAAAGAAAATCCCAAGTCTGCCCAAATTGAAAAATCTGCCAGTCCAGAATTGTCTCGTCAGATTGGAGGAGACATTTTCATTTTGTCTCCTGAGCCAGCACGAGAAACTGAAACAGTGAGACCAACAGAAACTCATCAAAGCTCAACACCACAAAGGAAGCCTAGAGAATGGAAGTCTATGAGGGGTTATCCTCATGACTTCATCATTGGTGATCCCTCCCAAGGAGTGACAACAAGATCCTCAACCAAAAGACAATCCGAACTAAACAACTTTGCATTTTTGTCACAAATGGAGCCCAATAATGTGAAAGAAGCTCTTGAAGACCCATCATGGGTCAAGGCCATGGAAGAGGAGCTTGCTCAATTCGACAAGAATGAGGTTTGGACATTAGTACCTCATCCGGATGGTAAGAAAGTTACGAGTACTAAGTGGGTGTTTAAAAATAAACTTGGTGACGATAGACAAGTTGTTCGTAACAAGGCTAGATTAGTGGCCCAAGGTTACGATCAAGAAGAGGGAATAGATTTTGATGAGTCTTTTGCTCCGGTAGCTAGAATGGAAGCAATTAGATTGCTTCTTGCCTATGCTACCCATAAGGGTTTCAAAATGTTTCAAATGGATGTTAAGTGTGCTTTCCTTAATGGCTTTATTGATAGAGAAGTGTATATGGCACAACCCCCCGGTTTTGAACAGAAAGATTTTCCAAATCATGTTTTTAAACTAACTAAGGCTCTTTATGGTCTTAGACAAGCTCCAAGAGCTTGGTATGAAAGGCTTAGTGCCTTCCTATTGGAAAATCAATTTCAAAGGGGTACCACGGACACAATTTTATTCATTAAAGCATCTAATGATGATATACTTCTAGTTCAAGTTTATGTGGATGATATTGTGTTTGGATCGGCCAATGAGTCCTTGTGTGAAGAGTTTGGAAAACTCATGACTAGTGAGTTTGAAATGAGTTTAATGGGAGAGCTAACCTTCTTTCTTGGCCTCCAAATTAAACAAACTCCTAGTGTTACTTTTATTCACCAAGGAAAGTATGCAAAAGAACTTATCAAAAAGTTTGTCCTAGAAAATTCTAAACCAATGGGAACACCAATGCATCCAAACAATAAACTTGAAAAAGATGATGATGGCAAAGATGTGGATGAAACACGGTATAGGGGAATGATTGGTTCATTAATGTATCTTACCTCCTCTAGACCAGATATTGTTCAAAGTGTGGGTGTATGTTCAAGATTTCAATCTCACCCAAAAGAATCTCATCTTTCGGCTGTTAAGCGCATCATTAGATACATTAAGGGAACATGTGATTATGGCTTGTGGTATCCAAAATCTGATGATTTTTGTGCAGTAAAATTTTGTGATGCAGATTATGCGGGAGATAGAGTGGATAGAAGAAGCACCTCCGGCATGTGTTGCTTCCTTGGAAGCTCACTCAACATGTGGTCAAGCAAGAAACAAGCCACAGTTGCTCTATCCACAGCTGAAGCTGAATATATATCCGCATCTGCTTGTTGTTCACAATTGATTTGGTTAAAAATGCAGTTGGAAGATTACAAATTAAAGATCAATAGTATACCATTATTTTGTGATAACATGAGTGCAATAAATATTTCAAAAAATCCTGTTTTGCACACAAGAACAAAGCACATTGAGATCAAATATCACTTTATTAGAGAACATGTGCAAAAGGGTACTATTGATATTCAATTTCTAAAATCTGAAGATCAACTTGCTGACATTTTTACAAAACCCCTCTGTGAAGACAGATTCTGTTCACTAAGAAAAAGCTTGGGAATGTTTGATTTAAGTTCTATTGAAATTTTGTGAAATTCTAACTCTGCTCAGTTTTGTCTCGTAGGAATGGACGAGATAAAAATCCAAGCGTGTTGGAGAAGCTGTAATTAAGGGGGAGGCTGCGAAGAATTTATCTCTCATGGGCCCCACAAAATCTCTTTGACCCCACCTTGACCCTTTTGATTGGTTCCTCATCTTATGATGATCAAAATCTTTTTGTTGTCTTATCAAATCTTTTTGAAAGTAGTTATTGTCAAATCAAATCCATTTTTCCATCTAATCTCTTGATTCTAGGAAACCACTTTTTCAAATTCCTGAAAATCCCTTGGTTAATAACCGCGCCATGATGATCATTAACTTCCCTTTCCAATCAACATTTAATGCACCTCTAACTTCTCTCCACTCTCCACACTCTTCGCCATCTCTTCTTCTTCCAACTCCATATCTTCTCTTCATCATGAAAAAGAAAACGGCTTCTAGGAAGAGTGAACGCATTCGCCTTTCTCAAAAGACCCCCTCTCCACAGACCCACACTCATATCCATATTCATTCTATATCTTCATCTTCTCCCTCACCACCATCCAAATATACGGCCACCATGAGAAAGAAAGTAATTGCCCACAAAAGTTCAGGCCGAGGCAAAAATAAGAAGCCAAGTGTTGAGGAAGAATCATCTCACACCTCACCCATTGCATCACCACTACCATCACCGAAGAAAGCCACACCTGGGAAGAGTGCTCAAAAATCAAAAGAATTTGTTCTACACAACACCATGGAACCGGCAAATCTGGAATCTTTGGAGTTCAAGAATAAATTTGCCAAAACTCACTCCTATTATGACCCTGCCTGATTCAACTTTTGCACTTCTTATGAATTCCACAAAGAAGTTTTGCAAAAGCGTCATCTCTGTCTGACTTACCTTGTCAATCTTGAGATTCTTGCCAAAAAGGGAATAAATCTCTCTCCTCTCTTCGAACTACTTCAATGGATTCCTCTGCTTCACATCCAGAAGCCAGTTTATCCAGGTCTGGTCCGTGAGTTCTACGCCAACATGAGACTTATTGATGGCACTCTCCATTCATATGTGAAAAGAGTTCACATCACTCTTGACACTGCCACCATTGGAACTGCCTTGGGATACAAAGATGAAGGGCCGAGAGCATACATGGCCGACAGATGGAACACACAAGTTGGCGTCACCCATAAGGTTGTTCTTCAACACATATGTGAGCATCTCTCAGGCTTGGATGGAAATGTTCCTACTCACAAGGCCCTAGGTTCCACCAACTCATTGCTTCACAGGATCATCACCCACATCTTGACTCCTCAAAGCGGGTCTCACAATAGAGTAACATATTCTGACTCCCTCATCTTATTTGCACTTGTTACATCTACTCCCATTTCTTTTGGTTATATTATGATCCGTCATATGTGGGACTCGGTCAGGAGCACCAAAAAGGCAAATCTGCCCTATGATATGTTCTTAACGAGTATCTTTGAATTCTTTAAAGTTGACCTTTTGAATGAGGCTGTAGAGAACAAAGTATCAATGGTTAAAGGAGGAGGAGCAGTTAAAGGACCCAAAAGCAAGAAATTCATGACTTCAGAAAGTGAGTTTGAGGACAGACCTGAGTCCTCCAAGACTACCAAGTCTATCAAAGAAATTCTCACAGAATTTTCAAATATGTCAGAAGTCATAATACAATCTCATAAGGCTGCACGTAAACTCGCATATGAATCTGAAAGAGCATGGATGAGATGCAAAGATAGAGTGGGTTTAATGCTGAAAAACTTAGAGAAGGATTTGGGATTTGATGATGAAGAAGATGCAGGAGAATCTGATCTGCATTTATCTGATGATTAAATTTCTGTTTAAGTTTAGGATATTGGCTTAAATAGGCTCAATCTGTTTCTCTGTTTTGTGTTAAGATACTGCTATAACTCTGAGATACTCTGTTTTGTTTGGTTATATCTTGCATATCTTGTTTCCTATGACAAAATTTTGATTGCAGGTGCCCCTTTGATGACAAAAGGGGGAGAATAAGGTTAAAAAAAATTGAAACTGGAACAGGGGATTTGAAACTGGAATAGGGGATAAAATTTTCATTTTGTGAAAATTCATGATCACCTCTGTTGATGATTAAACAATGCATTTGGCTTATGTTGATTGAGAATGCATTCTGTTTATCTTGATTGCTGCCATTATTTGATGTTTATCTTGGTAAAATGTGTTTACTACTTACCTTGGTAAAATGATTTATGGATTTATTTTTGGCAGTTCTTAATGATGAAAGTTGCTGTGTTTGGAAAGATTAAATCATGATTGAAAAATATTTTTCCTACCAAGATTGCTCTGATTTATTGAAAAATATTTTTGAAAAGCAAGATTTCTACCAAAAACAGATTTTGATTGATTATGGTAGGTTTGAGCAGAAAATTAAATTTGTGATAGCAAATAAGTTTTGTATATCATTCAAATCTGCTCATAAATCAAGCATTTAGCATCATGGAATGAATATGCTAAATAACATTGTTACTTGAAGCTTGATTGAATTGTTACAGGTATAAAGCTTCCCTTGGTAAAAATGACATATATTAAGGGGGAGCCTTGTGACAATTTGAAAGGGGGAGAAATTCAAAACATTCAAAGGGAGTATCCTATACTCTAACCTTTAATTTCTTTCCATTTCAATTTTTAATAATGTTTGTCATCAAGAGGGATATTGATAAGTTTGGAAAACTCTAAATTAATATTTGTGATGACTAAACATTATTAATTATATTAATTACAAAATTATTAATTTGATTTTCATTTAACACATGTTAATTAATAATTTTGTGATGCAGTTTATTATTGGGCCGAAAACAAAATTCTGGTGCAAGCCCAATTACATTCAGCTTTGGTTTAATGCAAAAACATATGATGAGTGTAGCTGAATTGTTGTGATACTTATTAGGCCAGAATGAATTTCATTGCTTCAAAGTCCGACTATGTTCCATGTTTAGTAATCCAATGCTTGATCCAAAAATTCATCAGGAAAGCAAATGTTATCATTTGCTCATGGCTGAAATCATTTTTATTCATTGGGCCAGTTTTATTCATTATTGATACAAGCCCAAAAATTGTCCTTATGCATGGTCCGAAACCATGAAGCAAAGAAAACAAAGCTTCAAATGCTTCCAACGGATTCCATCTCACTCTTTGGATGGATTTCAAATTCAATTTGCTAGCATTGGAAACATGAGAGAGAATTTGACTTTGATTTGATGGAAATCATTATGCTTCATGCTACTCTACCTAAGGGAAGTAAAAGCAACATCTTCTCAATTAATTTTGTTTATTTCATTAAATTACTTTTCTTCCAAGATTGTTTCTTCTCTCTCATCTCTTTCTTCTCTTCGGTTATTAACCAGAAAACAATGGATGCCATGGAAGCTACACCTACTCACCGAAAAGAAGATGGAGCACGTCTCAAGACCATCATGATGATGGCAAAAAAAAATATAACAAAATAAAAGTATGTTGTGGCTGAGATTTTCACCAAAAGTGGTAAGATTTGGTGAGGTAATCTCGAGCTCTTCATACCCAAAAAGAAAGAAGGAGATTCAGCCAGCAAGTAGGAGATCTTTGGAGGCATGGCTTGTCTCTGATTCTGCTCAACCACCACAGGAAGTAGCTAGAGTGGCGAAGTGATGGAAGAGGCAGAGATTGGAGCAGATGAAGCCATCATCATCATGAAGCATCAAGGGCCAGAAATTCATCTTGGAGAGCAAGCCAAGGATGGAGCGCTCGGAATGATGAAGAGTGATGACCAAAGAAGAACTAGAGGTATTTGCATGTTGGGTTTTGCATGAGTTACCTCTTCTCTCTCTGTGGCCGAACCGGTTCTGTTTTGAAGGAAAAGAAGTTAAGCTTGGTTTTGTTTCAACTGTGAAGGCTTCTCTTCTCTATAAAAGGGGTGAACAGTCACGGTTTGATTAAAGGGAGAAAGTTTGAGAGTTCAAGGCACAGAAGTCTCATAGCTACCTAAGCTTACAGATTTTCTTCTCCTTCAATGTATTCTGTTTAATTTTGTCATGTCTTGAGTCTCATGGAAAAAAGGCAAACAGTGAAGTTTGTATGAAAAAGCCATAGAGCGAAAAAAAGGCAGAGAGTGCAAAATTAAAAGAAAAAGCTATAGATGTCTAAGAGTTCCTTTGTACGTCTATGTTGTGTTTCATGATTCTGTGGGAATTCCCTTGTAAGTTGGGTTAGCACTTTACAGTTTGTAATCAGGATGATTATAGTGAAATTCCATCATAGTTGTGATGGAGATTGAATGTAGGCTGCATTGCACTTAACAGCTGAACCAGGATATATCTGGGTGTAATCTTCTTTCCCTACTACTCCATTTCTGTTTCTACTGCTCAGGAGATAAAACCAAAAATATCTCGTGCCAAGTGACGAGACAAAAATAAAAAGTCTCGTGGCTAGGGACGAGACAAAAATAGAAAAGTCTCCTAAAGACCAAAAAGTGTAATCAAGCAAAAAGGGGGTTAAGATTCAACCCACTTCTCTTAGCCACTGAAACCATCAATATGTTTAATTTATTATATATTTTTATTATATTCATGTAATAATAATAATAATAATAATAATAATAATAATAATAATAATTATATTATTATTATTATTATTATTATTATTATTATTATTATTATTATTATTATTTCGTAGCATTTTATAAATGTAAAATAAAATTTATTTATTTATTTATTTTATTAACATAAAATTATTTTTATATTTTAATAATAAAATCTAAAAATTTATTTTTTAAATCAAATAAACATATTCCATCTAAGCCGCAATAATTTGTATCATATTATATTGGATTAAAGATAAAAATAACCCAATCTCATTTAAATTACAACAAATTATATACCTCAGGTTGGATTAATATATTTTTTTAAAAAAATCCAACTCGCAGTATAATTAGAAACAAACTTATTTTGAAAGTGTAAATGGTTTTAAAAAAATTTTAAAATTAGTTTTTCAGCACAAACAAGATTGTGACCATAAATTTTTTTAAGTCATTTTCAAAAACCGTGATCATAGATATCATTAAATTATTCTTTAAAATTGTGATTATAAACTTTTTTAGATCATCTTTCATAAAACTGTAACTATAGACATTTTTAGGTCATCTTTTAAAACCATGATCATAGATATCTTTAGGTCACTCCTCAAAAACGTGATTCTAGACTCTTTTAGGTCACTTTTTAAAACCGTGATCTTAAATTCTTTTAGGTTACCAACTAAAATCGTGATCATAAACCCTTTTAGATTATTCTTTTTTAAAAAATTATGATCATAAATCTTTTTAGGTCACTTCTAAAACTATGACCATAAACTCGTTTAGGCCACTTTTTTTTAGAAAATTATAATTATAGTTTTTTTTCACGATAAAAAGTCGTAATCATAGATCTTTTATGGTCACAATTTTTTACCATAATAAAAAAATTGTGATTGTAGACCGAAAATATTATAGGAATGAAAAGTTCTACAGTTTTTTTTTTTAAAAAGTTGATACTTATGTAAACTTAATCAAATAGGTATATTTAATGTAAAATGCTATTTTTTTGGTGACTAATGTAAAATGCTATTTGAATGTAAAAAAGAATATGTACTAATTTTTGTTTCCAATCTATGATACTGACCAAATAAAAAAGGGGGGTTTTGAATGTAAAAAAGAATATGTACTAATTTTTGTTTCCAATCTATGATATTGACCAAAAAAAGGGGGGGGGGGGGATCAATTAAAAAAAATGGTAAGTAATAATTAAAAAAAATCTTGATAGAAAAGTCGTTAAAAATAAAAATATTTAAAATTTTTTATAAAAAAAAAATACCTTAAAAATATATCAAATTCTGAAATTTTTTCCGTTAATCAAGTGTCTTACAATACTTATTAGTAAAGTTCAATTAATCATTATAAACATGGACTAAATATATAAAACCAAAACCAAGGACAGAAAGTATTTAAAGTAGGCATACACATAATCATAGAGGGAAAGTATAGTGACAACTTAGAGTAACGCATATAATCTCACAAACTAGAGTAGCGACCACCAATCCTGAGGAGGAAAAAGATCCTCTCCAGTTTTTTTAACAATTGATAGAATCTAGTGTGATCTATCACCTTTGATTTTATGAGTGGGACCAAAAATAAATAAGAGAGAGAGCGCAATGAATGGTTAGATTGAACACTGGATACCATCCAATTTTTTTCTCACGGGAGAGGATCCACTCCCATCCTGACGAAGATAGATAAGTGATTTGTCGGACATAGATTATAATTAAGATAGTAAAAAATCCAACAATATTATTCATGAGAATCCCTCCATATATTTGTAATGGTAGAAATATTTACATAATTATATTTAGTTTATTGAAAATAATATATATACATAAAAAATTAATTATTAAATTAATAATTATGTATTTATGTATAAATATATCTGTTGTTTAATTTATTTTAAATGTATATTTTATATTTTAATGTATATTGTATATGAGTAACTATTTTTTAATATTTACGTAGCAAAATAAAAACTAGTGTTGCATGATGAGTAACAACAAACCAACCTCAGAAATAATAAGAGAAATAGTTCTAGAATACTTATAGCTTGCTTTTTTTAATTGCTATAGTTGCTTTCCTTGTATTTATGGCCAAGGGGACTAGAACAAATGAGACAAAGCTTGCACGAACTTTTAAATTATTGTTAGAGAATTTTCTGACACTTTTCATAAGCGGTTGTGCCACAATGCATATCATAACAATTTCTAGCACCACATTTGTTGTGGCCATCAACCTTTCCCAAATTGATTTATTTACTATTGCTTTACTTTTTTTACTTTCCCCCACCATGCCTGTCTCTTTCTATGCCTTTCATGCAGTTATGCACAATTAAAGAGAGTAATAAGTTGACACTTAATATTGTCCTCTCTAATGAAAAATACAAATAATTTTAAAATTGTTGTAAAATAAATAAAAAATATATAATAAATATAAAATAAAAGAATTGTAAATAAATAATTTTAAAAATAATATTTTTTATAATTACTATTTCAATATAATAAATATAATTAATATATTTATTAATATTATATATCATTAGTATATATAGTATCTTATATAAAATAGAGAAGAGTATCTAATAGTATAAAAGAGGGATAATTTTGTGTTAAAAGAAATATTTTTTCTTCAACTGTGAAATCATGTGGCTACACAAAGGGATTGACACATGTTGTAATGCTACCAATCATTCTGCAAAGTGCTGCTCCATACGCAGAATTTGTAAAAATTATCCACAAAATTTTCGGTTGTATTGATAGACGATTAGCTGGTAATCTTATGAGTAATCTTGTAGGCTTTTTTGTCCGGTGTTTTGAAGAAATTGTTTGGTTTATGATGTTGGGCTTTTGTTTTGTTGATATGGTTTAAATGCTATGTGATTAAAGGGATATGATGCCAATAATATTGTGCAGGAAGAATAAAATAAGATATGGTCCTAAAAAATAATAATAACAATAACAGAAAAATAAAACAAAAAAAATTACCAAAAAAATACTAGAAGTAAGTGTGTGGTAGGGTATGAACTATGATGCCATTGAATTAAGTTGGGTGGGATGGGTATTAATTGTTTTTGTTTTTATTTTTTAATTAATGTAACTTTTTTTAAATAATTTATATTTATAGAAAATTTAATTTAAAATTTAAATAGATGTAATTTAAGTCAACAATTTTATTTAATTTGGATAAACTAATCTTTTAAATTAAGAAGTTAAGCATATTTTTATTATTTTTAAATTAATGATGTTCGAAAAATAAAGATGTCGAAAGAAAAAAAAAAGAAGAAAGCATCTTCTTTAAAATAATAATAATAATAATAAAAGAAGAAAATACAGTTTGAGCTATATGCTATTATAATGGAAGAAGCTTCTTTTCAGATTTTTAACTCTTTTTAATTTTGGACAAAAATTTTGACAACTAAAATAATGACGTCTGAGTATCTAGTAAAGAATGCTTTATTAATTTATTTAAAAATTAAAAATAAATATAGTATTATATATGCAGTAAAAAATATATCCAATGAAAAAATAAATAAATAAATAATATATAAATATAATACGATGATATTATATAATTGAGTTATTTTAAATAGTAACTAAGTTCAATCAAATTAATTTAATAATTTATGGGAGACATAAAAAAATAATAATTAAATTTAATTATAAAAATAATTTATTCACGTTATATATATATATTAAAAAATAACACAATATATATAACATTGATTATTTAATCGGTGTCAGGAATATTAAAAAATTTTTTTTGATAAAATTCTTTTATTTAAGAATAACAATAATTAAAGAAACCATTATTCTACATATTTTAATATTGAAAATAAATTTTCAAAAATTTTTTATAATCGTTCTTTTGTAAGTGAAGCAGATTTCATTTTACATTAAATTTTAAATAAAATTGTTGACTTAAATTACATCTATTTAAATTTAAATTAAATTTTTCTATAAATGTAAATTATTTAAAAAAAGTTACATTAATTAAAAAATAAAAACAAAAATAATTAATACTCATCCCACTCAACTCAATTCAATGGCATCATAATTCATATCCTACCACGTACTTGCTTCTCGTGTTTTTTTTTTATCATTTTTTTTGTTTTATTTTTCTGTTATTGTTATTATTATTCCTTAGGATCATATCTTATTTTATTCTTCCTGCACAACATTATTGGTATCATATCCCTTTGATCACACATCATTTAAACCATACTAACAAAACAAAAGCCCAACACCATAGACAAAAAAATTTCTTCGAAACACCGGACAAAAAAGCTCACAAGATTACTCATAAGATTACCAGCTAATTGTCCATCAACGCAACCGACAATTCTGTGGACAATTTCTGCAAATTCTGCGTATGGAGCAGCACTTTGTAGGATGATTGGCAGCATCATAACACGCGTCAATCCCTTCGCGTAGCCACATGGTTTCAGCAACTGAGGAAAAACATTTCCTTCAACACAGTAGCATTACCCATAAAAGAGGGATAGAGAATTTTATTATTGATAGTGTATATTGTCAGTATTTATACACATACTAAGCTTTACTTTTTCAAAGTTTATTTATTTGAATTTGACTTGAAAAATGATTCCTTTAATATTGAGAAAGTTGGCCACCCAAGTCATGGTCATCCACATCTTTATCACAACATTTTTCTTTGGATGACCATTTAGGATTATGCCTCATTAAAACTTTACTAAAGAAAACCTAATGGGAAAAAACTTTAGTGAAGGAAAAAGAGTACAATATCATTTGTGATGTGGACTGCCTCATTAAAAACCTTATCAAGAAAAACCTAATAGGAAAAAATCTGACCAACAAAAAAAGAGTACAGTCTCCCCCTCTTGTCGACATCATTTAATATCTCGAAATTGACGCATCCCAATCTGATGTACCAATTTTTCAAAGAAGGATTTTGGGAGTGACTTTGTGAATAAATCTGCTAGATTGTCACTTGAGCGGATCTGTTGGATATCAATTGTCCCTTGATTTTGAATATCATGAGTGAAGAAGAATTTGAGAGAAATATGCTTTGTTCTATCACCTTTGATGTATCCACCTTTAAGTTGAGCAATGCATACTGTATTATCTTCAAACAGGACAGTTGGAGCTATCTTATGATCAATCAGTCCACATAATGATAGAATATATTAGATCAAACTCTTGAGCCAAAAACACTTACGACTAATTTCATGTATCGCTAGTATTTCAGCATGATTAGAGGATGATGTTGCCGCAATCGTCTGTTTTGTGGACCTCCATGATATAGCTGTAGCACATATGTGAATAGGTATCATGTTTGAGATATCCTTTTATGTGGATCAGACAAGTATCCAATATTTGCATAGCCAACTAATTTTGACTTGGATTCATGTGGATAAAACAATTCTATATTAACTATTCCATGAAGATATCGAAAGATTTGTTTTATTCCACTCCAATGTCTTCTGGCTAGAGAGGAATTATAGCTTGCTAGTAAATTCACAGCAAATGATATATCAGGTCGTGTATTATTAGCAAGATATATTAGCACTCCAATGGCACTAAGATATGGTACTTCAAGACCAAGGATATCTTCATTTTCTTCTTTAGGACGGAATTGATCATTTTTCACATTCAAATATCTTACGATCATTGGGGTACTCAAGGGATGTGACTTATCCATATAAAATCTTGTCAAGATCTTTTCTGTGTATGTTGTTTGATAAATAAAAATCTCATTTTTTGTATGCTCGATCTGCAAGCCGAGACAAAATTATAGTCTTTCCAAGATCTTTCATCTCAAACTCTTCTTTTAGAGCTTTTATAATAATTGAAATCTCTTCAGCAGTTCTAATGATATTTAAATCATCAACGTACACAGCAATTATAATGAATCCAAATGCAGATTTCTTTATGAAAACACATGGACATATATCATCAATCTTGAATCCGTTTTCGGCCAGATACTCAATAAGACGATTATACCACATTCGTCCAGATTGCTTTAGATCATATAAAGATCTTTGCAATTTAACTGAGTATAACCCTTGTGAATATTCATTAGATGGTTTAGATATCTTTAGTTCTTCAAGGACTTTCATATAGATATTACGATCTAATGAGCCATATAAGTAGGCTGTTACCACATCCATTAAATGCATATGTATTTATGATATACGGATAAATTGACCAAATAACGCAATGTTATTGCATCCACTACAGGGGAATATATTTCTTCATAATTTATACCGTACCTTTGTAAAAAACCTTGTACCATAAATCGGGCTTTGTAGCATACAACTTCATTTTTCTCATTTCATTTTCTCACAGAAACCCATCGGTATCCAACAGGTTTTACATTTTCTGGTGTACAGACTATAAGTCCAAAGACTTTACGTTTTCCAAGTGAGTCTAACTCAGTCTTCGTGGCTTCTTCCCATTTTGGCTAATCATTCCTTTGTCGACATTCTTCGACTGATCTTGGCTCAAGATCCTTATTTTCATGCATGATATTTAATGCCACATTATATGCAAATATTTCATTGACAATAGTCTTATTTCGGTCCCATTTCTCTCCTGTAAAGACATAATTTATTAAGATCTCATCATTTTCACAATTTTCAAGTACCTGAATGTCTTCTGGCGTTAAAATTATATCAGAATTTCGGACAACTACAGGTGTCTTTACTATGTCTTTTTCGACAAGAATAGTATTTATGTCTTTTCTTTTTCGAAGATTTTTGTCTTTGGAACCGACAGGTCTGCCATGCTTCTGGCGTGAATTTGCTTCAGTGGCTATTTGTCCGACTGGGACATCAATTCGAATTAGGGCATTTTTTGCTGGTATATAAGATTTTGTTATTATCTTTTTATTGGAAAATGCATCAAGCAATTCATTTGCTATTCTTTGCAAATATATAATCTTTTGAACTTCTAGTTCACATTGCCCTGATCGAAGATCTAAATGCATCAACGACAAATTAAGTTCCTTTTCAGGAAGCTTATTCTCTCCTCCTAATGTTGAAAATTTTGATTCATCAAAATGACAATCTGCAAATCGGGCTTTAAATACATCATTTTGTATCTCAAGATACCTTACTATAGAGGGAGAATCATATCCAACATATATCCCCAATTTTCTTTGGGGTCCCATTTTAGTGCGAGAAGGTAGTGCAATAGAAACATATATCGCACACTCAAATATTCTTAAATGGAAAATATTTGGCTGCTGGCCAAAAGCTAATTGCATAGGAGAGAACTGATAGTAACTTGTTGGCCTCAAACGAATGAGTGTTGTGGCATGTAAAATAGCATGCCCTCAAGCTGAGGTTGGGAGATTCGTTCTCATAAGTAAGAGTCTAGCAATCAATTGGAGGCGTTTAATAAGTGATTCTGCTAACCCATTTTGTGTGTGAACATGAGCTATAGGATGTTCAACACTTATTCTATTAGCCATACAATAAGCATTAAAGGCTCGGGAAGTAAATTCACCAGCATTATCAAGACGAATTGCTTTGATTGGATTTTTTAGAAATTGTGCTTTTAATCGAATAATTTGAGCAAGTAATCTCGCAAACGCCAGGTTGTGAGAAGACAATATGCACACACGTGACCATCTCGAAGATGCGTCTATTAGGATCATAAAATATCTAAAAGATCCACATGGTGGATGAATAGGTCCACATATATCGCCTTGAATCCTTTCTGGGAATTCAGGGAACTCAAATCCAATCTTTACTGGTGATGGCCTTAAAATTAGCTTTCCCTGAGAACATGCATCACAACAAAATTCACTAGATTTAAGAATCTTCTATTTCTTTAGTGAATACCCATGAGAGTTTTTCATAATTCTTCGTATCATTGTTGTTCCCGGTTGACCCAATCGGTCGTGCTAAGTTATGAATTCATTTGGGGTAATAACCTTCTGGTTTACAATGGCATGTGACTCAATTGCACTAATCTTGGTATAATATAACTCATATGAGCGTGAGGGTAACTTTTCTAATATAACCTTTTTATTTAAATCATGAGTTGTGATACATAAATACTCATGATTTCTCTCATTCATTGTTTGAATATGATATCCATTTCGGCGAATATCTTTAAAAATCAATAAGTTTCTTAGAGAGTTGGTAGACAATAGTGCATTATTTATTATAAATTTTGTTCCTCCAGGAAACAAAATTATAGCTCTTCCAGAGCCTTCTATCACATTGACCGAGCCAATAATAATATTAACATATTCTTCTTTTGGCACAAGATGGGTAAAATATATATTACTTTTGATAATGGTGTGCATGCAAGGCAAACATCTTCACTATATGTCCTTGTCATTCTCTTCAAAGACAATAATAATAAAATGAGTAAAAATATTTACGCAATAAAATTATTTCTTTGATTGAAAATATTTTTCTAAGAAGTATAGCATATACTAAAAATTTTATTATTATTACCTTAGCACATTCAGTAATTTTAAAATTTATAAATATTTTATTAAACATTATTTATATACATCGTATTTGAAATTCAAATGCATAGAAATAAAATTTAACAAGAAGTTCTTTACATTATTTATTTACATGAATACTTAACAATCTCACATATTAAATTATTCCATCATTGATCAAATGACCAATATTTTCTTCAGGATCCTCAAAGAAATCAGATACATCATAATGAGTGGTGGAATTTTCAACATCATTTGAAACAAAATTCGACTCCTTTTCTTTGTCGTCGATTTTCAAAGATGCTTGATAAAAATCGACTAGGTGCATTGGGGTACGACAGGTACGTGACCAATGGTCCTTTCCACCACAATGGAAATATTTATCCTCTGTTGTTTTATTTTACCCATTATTCATTGCTTTATCCCACTTCTGGTGAGATCCTTTGTGAACATAGTTCCTTTTCCTTCCATAATTTTTCTTGTTACTAAAACCTTGCTATTTACCTCTTATGGGGTAATGATTTGCTGCATTTGTTTCAGGAAATGGGGCGGCGCCAGCTGGGTGAGCTTCATGATTTTTTTCAAAGCGACTCATTGTTGCGTTCAGCAACAAGAAGGTAAGAAATTAACTCAAAATATTTTTTAAATCCTTTTTCTCGATACTGCTGCTGCAGGAGCACATTCGAGGCATGGAAGGTCGAAAAAGTTTTCTCTAACATATCATTATCAGATATATTTTCTCCACATAATTTCATCCGTGAGCAGGGATGGATCTATATACATGGTAGTGGGGCAAGTGTCCCCACTACAATTTGAAATTTTTTTTAGTAGTATATGATAATAATATTTATTTCCCCCATGAAATTATTGAATTTGACCCCACAAAATTTTTTACTCAACTTTTGGTACTTAATAATCAGTTTAAAAATTTTATATTAGACATTTATTAGAATGATCAATTCTCAATTTAAATAAGATTAGTGTTCTTTCTTAAAAATGAACACAAAAAATATTATTTATTTTTTTAAATTAATTTTAGTTTTTTCTGTAGCAACTATATTAATTGAAAGAATTTTTTTAACTATGAATATTACTGAGAGTTGGTTTTTGATTGTATGAGAAATGGATTTTTAAATAATTGTTTATATATATATATAAAGATATATTTCGATTATATTGTTAAAACAAAAGATTACTCAAATTTTTTTAAATATGAAACCTAAAAAATAGAATTATAAATTATATATTATTGTTTAAATTATTATTTTAGTGTTTTGATTTGTAAATTATATATTTTGAAGATTAATCATATTTTACAATAACAAAATATAATTATAACAATAATTATACTATATATACATAAAAAATAACTATCCGTATAGAATACATATTGAAAATGAATTAAACAATAAAATATTTATACACAAATACATAATGGTTAATGAAAAAATTTATAATTGATTTTTATGTAATATAATATTTTTATTATAAAAATTATTATAGTTTATTTATCTTGTGTCCTAAAGGTACATATTGAGATTACAAATTGAAAATATTTTTGTTGAAAATATAAAAAACTTAAGTTTTTAATGTATTTATTTTGCAGTTATTAAATAAAAAAATTTAAAATTTTTTACTAATATTAAGCTTGTCATATATTTTTAGGACACATATTAGTTAAACCCAAATTATTATTATGTTATATATATTTTGCCCCCATTGTCAAAATTTTCTAGATTTGTCACTGTCCGTGAG
Organism: Arachis hypogaea; assembly: GCF_003086295.3. Taxonomy (NCBI): domain Eukaryota; kingdom Viridiplantae; phylum Streptophyta; class Magnoliopsida; order Fabales; family Fabaceae; genus Arachis; species Arachis hypogaea. The sequence continues at coordinate 12,382,411 of NC_092047.1, forward strand.
GTGATTTGAAACAGTGCTGAATTATATTCATTTATGGATTTAAAATTCTTTAGATGTAAGTGCATCCATTTATATCGGGCTTGAGAAAGTATCACCGTCTTTTGATGATTGTACCTTTCTTCAAGGTCTTTCCACAGATCTGCAGGATCTTTTAATGTGAGATATTCATTTTTTAATCCTTCGTTAAGATGACGACGAAGGAAAATCATAGCTTTGACTTTATCCTTCTGGGATGTATTATTTTCAGCCTTAATGGTATCTCCAAGATCCATTGAATCAAGATGGATTCCAGCATCTAATATCTATGATAAATAATTGTTTCCAGATATATCAAGAGTATTAAATTCAAGATGAGAGAGTTTTGACATAATGAAAATTTGTTACCTGAATCTTCCTAAAATTTGGTTAGAGTCACGTGTTATAAAATAAATAAGGAATATATAATAAATATAAAATAAAAGAATTGTAAATAAATAACTCTAGTAGTAATATTCCCCACAATTACTATCTCAATATAATAGATATGATTAATATATTTACTAATATTATATATATCACTAATGTATGTACTATCTTATATAAAACAGAGAAGAGTATATGATAGTATAAAGGAGGGATAGAAAATTTTATTATTGATATTGTATCTTGTCAGAAGTTTAAATCTCTATTTATACACATACTAAGCCTTGCTTTTTCAAAGTTCATTTATTTGAATCTGTCTTGAAAGTTAATTTCTTGAAAATTGAGAAAGTTGGCCGCCCAAATCATGGTCATCCACATCTTTATCACAACAGAAATGACTAGTTAATTTATTCTCGTTATTTGTATAAAATAATGTATCAGTTAATACTAATATGTTTTTTTTGGATTTTTCACGATATCGTTAATTAACTCAATAAATTAGGGATTAATTCACCGCAGATCTAAGTTTTATTTAAAGATTTATCGCTAAGCAATGGGTTGCTATATATACAAGGCAGAATTTGAACTCTCAATATTTGTTTAAACAGATGAGTAAGCTAACTATTCGAGCAATCCAAATTAATTTCAATACTAATATGTTTGTTTTTAGAATAATATGAGACCAACTTATTCGATAAATTTGTTTAATAAATAGATTTTTTCTCCCTCTATATTTTTCATTGAGGAAAACTTGGGGTTCACTTGTGAATAATTGTATATACTTTTTGTTTGTCCATTTACTTATTCGATATATGTCTTCTTTAAATTTAGAATATGAAAAAGGAACATGACTTGAAAATTTGTTAAGCAATTTCTCAAAAAGAGCAACAAATTCTTCGTTGATTATCCGGTTTATGTCATGGTCTTTGTTCTTGCCTTTGTTATATTCTTGTTTCCGAATTGTTGTTGTTTTTTTTATTTTCTATTTTTTTAATTTTTTTTTTAAATTTAAATCTGTTGTTGTTGCTGTTAGATTTGAAGAATAATTTTTGTTTTTATTTTTGTTCTGTTGTTATTTTTGGATTGCTTCTGAATACTGTTGTTTATTTCATTTTTTTTGTTTTTGTTTCTAAATCTAAATCTACTGTTGTTGGATTTGAGTATTTGATGTTATTCATCACAATCTCTAATTTTTTAATTTTTGTTTTTGTTTTTGTTCATAACAATCTTGAGTTTTGTTAATTGTATTTAAGGATTTGTAATTTTAAATTTTGTTAATGGAGGAAGAGAGTATTAAACACGTGAAAAAGGGATATTTTTGTCATTTAAAAAAATTATTAAAAAAGATGATTTTAATATCATTTTAAAACGTTGGAGGACAATTTTAAATTTAAAATAACCGTTGAAGATCAATTTGATTTTCATCCTAAATCTTAGAGACTAAAACAATACTTACTAAAGCAACTACTACTTTCACTTCCACCGATGCTTTAACAAATGTGATGTTTTTTTTTTTTTTTGAAAGAAATAAATGTGATGTTCGTCATTAGTTCTTTCAGTTCAGATTGCAAGACGCAGTCTTTTTTTTTTTTGAACAATCTATTGATTATTGTACAGGCTGTGAGTAATAGACAACTTTTAAAGAATTTGTTCTACTTTATTCACCTTTTTGGAATATTTTCTTTTTGAAACATTACAATAAGATTATGTTAAAAAAAATTTGAATCTTTTAAATTTTGAAATTTTACTTTAAAGAATAAAGGATGAGCTTTTATTCTTGAATAATTTTTCTCATATGGTTTTTGTTTTATCTATAAAATAAATGATGAAAAATTATATTTTATCTTCTAAAATAAAATTTAAAATTTAGAAGATCCAAATTCTATTAAAAAAAGTCATATTGTTCTCTTAAATTATGCTAGCGTGAGGAAATGGTGGTCAGGTTGTTATTAATTAATATGAGTGACTTTTGTAACTTTTTCTTTTTGGTATTAAAAGTGACTTTTGTAGCTAATCTAAAGAAATGGATCCTCTTTATTTTTTTGTTACTGGAGAGAATAAAGTATAGGAAGCGGTTCTGATATGTCATTTGCTTTAGTGACATATCATATTTCATTCTTTTAAAACCAATCAGATTTAATTTAAAATATATAAAGGGTTTAGATTCAAGAAAGAGCTTTGTTGTGGACATGAAACCAAGAAGAGCATGAAAGGCATGCAACTGGTTCATTCCTTCTGCAGTATATAAACATTGAGCATGTCGTGTGTGTCCAACTGGAAATAGATTCTCTCCATTTTTTTTGTCATTAGACAGAATAAAGTGTAATCTCCTACCTTTAATTTTACAAGTGGGACCAGCAATAAATGAGAGAGAGAATATATTGAATGGTGAGATCTTTCACTGGATACCATCCATTTTTTTTTTCACTGGAGAGGATCCACTCCCGTGTCCAACTTGATGCCAAACTAGCTTTATGCCATTCACTTTAAGTAAAGCTGGCTTAAATGCCAAGTGGTGAGCCGAGCTTAGCTGCTTTTGGGGTTTTTTTTTTTTACAAATATTTTGTTGGTTCACTAAGAATTACTTTTTTTTTCTCTCTCCAACTCTATTACCCACTTTTTCTCACTATCTGCCTTTAACAGAAATCGTCTCAATGTAGCTCTCTGCGCCCATGTCTCCGCCCTCCCTCAGCTTCCATATTGCCCCTTCCTCACCAGCACACCCCCACTGTCTACGAGTCTCCCTTTGCCCACCCTCTCCTTTCGGCTCCCTTGGCTTCTCTCCGTCGAGGGCTAGTCGTGCCTCACTCTGTCATGGGCTCGTTGTGCATCCATGTCTCTCCATCGTCATACTCCTCCTCTCATCTCTACCTCGTCAACGTGCATCTGTTTATTTAACAATTTTGGGAGATTAAGATTTGATTTGTTTTGCGTAGAAAACAGTTTTGTGATAATAATGTGATTTTAGATTGAGAATTTGTATTTTTTTAACACTAATTTAGTAATTTGTGTATCTTTTACACTGATTTACACGTTTGTTAGAATATTGGATAAAGAACAATCATTGTGGAGCTGAAGGTGAGTTTTTTGCCTTACTAATATTTTTCAATCAATAAACAGAAAACAAGTTATAATCAAATTATTTTAATCTACATTCATGATTGCTCAGGAAGCATGCAAAGCAAGATTTTGTCTTCTCTGGACAATGGTTTCATGGATAAGATGGAACATATAGTAAGATTAAGGTTATTGTGATCATGTGCTTATGCTCTCATTATGTCCAAGAGTTAATTTATTTACCTTTGATGCAAGTTTTGAATTTTGATGTTATTATGTCTTTTCACTATAGCTTATAGTTGTTTCTTGAGCATGATTTTTTTTGAGGCAGGAGATTATATTCCTTTTTCAATTCTTTTTATTTATATTCTATACGTTATTCTATTATCCATTGAATTTTCTTTATTTTCCGATAATTTACCTTTTCTTAGATTAATTGACATTGTTGTGACCTTAAAAATCTGTGGTTTAATTGCTCGAATTCAATAATTTTTTTTTAAATTCTGATGTATTCTTGTTACACATTTTTGGTTGAAATGAGTAAGCTATTAATTAGTGATGAAAAAGCAAATCTAGAAATGTAAAGCTTGAAATATCTCCATTGAGTTTGGCTGAACAAATTTGCAGGGTACGATTGTAAGCATGCAAATGATGGAACAGAGGAGGCAGCGCTTGCTGAGTTTATAGCCTTGGATATACATCTTAATTCTTAAGATCAAAGTTATGAAAATGAAAATGATTAATAAAATGTGCCTTGAAGACTCATGATTAGTAATATTTAGACGTTTGATAAGATAGTTTATGAAAAATACTTGATTGGCTATGTAAACTGTTAATTAGTCCTTTTCACTTTTCATTTTATCTAACTTGGTTAATGTACATCACATTGCAGTAGTTATTTATATAAGAATAATTTTAATGAATTTATTTAACCAGTTTTTGCTTTAACCTCTTAGTTGCGAATGTTATTGCAGTTTTTATTTCAGATTTTAGTTAAGAATCATATACAACTAAATATACTTGCAAATGTTAAACATGAAGCCAAAATATTTTGATATCTACAAGTAGTTTTTGTTATAGTAGAACTACTTGTCAGATTCTTAAAAGGTTTAGTTTCACTTTTCATTGGACATTCATTACTTGCAAAACTTGTTGAAAAAATTATACGCAATTTTTGCGGTATTGTATCACTCGCGGATTATGTTGCGAATTTTGTATATGCAAAAAATCCACAACATTTGTTCGTGTCTTGTTATTTGAAAAGATTTATATTAGACAAATTATATACTAATATTTATAAACAAAAGATTAGATTCTGCAATGTTAAATTAAATTAGGTAAAACCGGAATATAACGGATCATGCATGACAAGCAAAATAAGGAAAAATTCCATCTTCTTCACATCTCACAAATTATACTCAAGAAAACACAAGAAGCACAAAGCCAATTTCAATGATAATTCATGGATTCCTCAGTGCACAAGCTCATGTTCACGTATATTATAGTTTGACAAAAAAAATTATCACAAATCACACAAATTATACAACAAACAATCAAACATCCACCACAAACATAGTTATCATAATAAATTACTTTTTAATCCATCAGTTATTAGATGGTTTGTGAATTTATTTATACAAATAGTCATATTTTATCTAATAATAATAGTTATAATTGACGGCTAAACGATCAACTTCAACAATATCAAATAATCAAATTAAACTGTGAACCATAGACAATATTCCCAAACTATTAACATTTACATAAATTATTACTTGCAACACTGTAAATCTGTTATATGCTAGCAGCAATAATTTTAAAAAAATTATACATGAATCGTAGTGGCTCGATGCATGATCTAAAGAGCTAAGTAAACCTTTGGAAAAAGAGCTAAGCAGGGTCTCAAATCGGCACAAATCAAAAGAGGGAAGCAAAAGGGTTGAAAGCACACAACAATTGGACTTGAAGCTGGAATCAGAAGCAGGCGCCGTCGACGGCAATCACTGGCATCAGCGGTTGATTACGGGTCACGGATCACGGCCCCTTAGCGACCGCGAAGCAGTTGGAGCAGCGGATCACGACGGCGAAGGGGTGTTGCACAGCACCAGAGCATCGGACGGCGAGAGAAGAGAGGAGAGGATAATGAATTCTTTTGTTCATGGATTAGCAACTCATGCTTACAGATGGGGAAACTTTACATATTTAAGTCCCAAAGCTAAGCTGCTATTTAAGCTGGAAATTATTTTCCACTCTATCAAGGTTTTTGAGCTGACCAATTGAGTAATTTAAAAGCTATTTCAGAGGCTTATATGGTAATTTAACACCTCACTACATGACAAATATATAACGAAAACCTATTCGTACATAGAATATGATGTTCCACTTTTCATCAGCGGAATACGGGATAATTTTCCTAAAGTATAATCTCTCACCTTTAATTTTACAAGTGAGACCAAAAATAAATAAAAGAGAGAATGTAATGAAGGGTGAGATTTTCCACTAGATACCATCCAATTTTTTTTCTACTGGAGAGGATCCACTCCCGCTAATCTAATAATTAGTTTTTTGGGATATTTAGTCTAACACAACTATTTTTTGGTGAAGCATGTTTAGGGTGGACTTGATTGATTTTTTTGACATGGTAATATTGTTTTCTCCACTGTGTAGTTGTAAGAACTGCCAGATTGAGCGTGGGTTTTCGTGCGTGGGCCATGGCACAGTGTTAGGCCTAATAAAAAAAAGAGAATAAGTATTTCAAATAATAATAATAATAATAATAATAATAATAATAATAATAATAATAATAATAATAGTACACTTATATTTTTAATTAAAATTTACAGTCTCAAACAAATTATTTGTTTTTCAAATTCATTAACCGTAAATAATAATCAAAGTACAATTATAATCCTATATTTATTTTTATCAAATCAAATTAAATTGTTATTTCTATTAAAATATGTTTCAATTATAATATAGACAAAATTCTTGAACATTAAATTCTAAATTTTTAAATATTAAATTTTAAATTCTAAACTTTAAATCATAAACCTAAAAAATAAATTTAAGCCTTAATTATAAACTCTAATCCATAATCATTATCTTCTAAATCCTAAATCTAAAATTTAAACTCTAAATACAAAATTCTAAATCATAAACCATAAACCCTTCCTAAACCCTAAACTCTATATAATCTTAAACATTTAGTACTTTTTTATATTATGAATCCACCCTAAATTAATAAATTAGAATTTAGAATTTTTTGTAAATATATAGCAATACTTTTTTTATCCAACTTAAATTAATAAATTAAAATCACCACTAAAAAATATCATAAATTCTAAATCCAAAACTCTAAATCCTCAATTCTAAATTCTATATAATCTTAAATACTTCTTATTTTTTTGAATTCTGGAACCACTTTAAATATATATTTATTTTTGTTTTCCGTTTTTTAACTCATCACTTGTCCTAAGAAAAGCCTCTGAACAAAAATCATAAATTCTAAATCCAAAACTCAAAATCCTAAATCCTAAATCCTAAATTCTAAATTCTATATAATCTTAAATACTTCCTATTTTTTTGAATTATGGAATCATCTTAAATATATTTATTTATTTTTGCTTTCCGTTTTGGTCTTCCGTTTTTTTTTCCTACTCATCACTTGTCCTAAGAAAAGCCTCTGCACAAAAATTTTAACAGGCCATATATACCTACAAATAAAAGAAATGCTATCACGTTCCTTCTTCACTCAATAATCCAACAAAAAGCCCAATCAAAACAAAAATTTCACTGACAAAATACCAAAAACCCCAACAACTAATACACTTACATTAAACAAATAATTAAACTCCCCTAATTAACCCACTTCAAATTCCATTTATGGCTTATATTAACTCTTGGTTTCTTTTATGAAATAAAACTTCAACACCAAGTGTATCATAAATTTAGGCCATCATTCATACAATAGGCACAGCCATAATGTTCACATATAACATACATTACATAAATAAAGAGACAATTTATTATATAATCAAAATTCATACAAACATATACACCTATCATTTTTTTAAAAGAAGATATGAGCATCACATTCAAATATAGAAATTAAATAAGTGTTAATTAACTCTTAACTTTTTTTTTTATTCTCTCTCTTGAACACGTTAGTCACTTCAAATTTTTTAAAACAAGGACAATTTAATAATTAATAACATTGAGGTGGCTATAGTCATAACTTAGAGGAATGGAAGAAATGAAATAAAACTCTCTTGAGCTTGAGTTTGAATAGGCCTCTTATGCATGTTCGTTGTGGTTCCTGGTGATGGCTATCTAGATAAAAAAAAAAAAAAGAGCAATATGGTCTCTTATAGAATACTCTCAAAACTGAAAAAGAGAAAAGAGAAACTAGCAATGGTTTTGCACTTATTGAATTTTAGAGAAAAAATAAGAAAAGCGTGAAGAAATAGACTAGAAAACTTGATTCTTGAAGAAATAGTGAAGTGGTCTTTGAATTAATAGTGTAGAATTGTATGAAACAAAGCTAATTTTCTCTCTTTTCCTCGCTCAAGACTTTGGGCTCTTTTTTTTTTTTTCTATATTTTCTTTTTTTTTTTCTCCCTTGCTAATTTTGTTTTGTACGGTGTGAAGTAAAAATGATGAGAGTGGTGAAAAAAGAGTTTATGAGTTATGAAAATTAGAGAAAGGATAAGATAGAATTTAAGAATCTTAGTCATGACTTAGTAGATAATCTTATTCATTCTTATTCTTAGTAATTTTTTAAATGTGAAAATTAATTAATGGGAGTAGTGGAGACTACAGAAAGAATATGTGTGTGTTCGGTTAAGATGGAGATAATATTCAATTTGGTTCCTAAATTTTATATGAGTTTAATTTAGTCCCTAAAGTTTTAATTGCTTCTATTTAGTCCCTGAAGTTTATAAATGTGCCTCATATTAGTCCTTGAGACCATTTTTAGTATAAATTTCACATGTCACGTTAAAACTTGTAAAATGATGCAGTTTTGGTTTCGACATTTAAATAGCTCAAAAAGGGCATCGTATTACTTATTTTGTTAGGTAAAATTTTAATAAACACCATTTAGGATGTTGTTTTTGGGTTATTTGAGTGCCAAAACAAAAACGACATCATTTTACAAAGTTTAGTGTGCCATCCGACTGTCACAACAGTGTTCCAATAACGTTTGTACGTTGAAAATTATTTCAAGGACTAATATGAGTTATGTTCACAAAGTTTGGAGACTAAATAGAGGCAATTGAAACTTTAAGGACTAAATTAAGACTCGCATGTAAGTTCAGGGACCAAATTGAGTATTATCTCATCAAGATTTCAACAAAAGTTTAGTTATCAATTTAATATTTTTTTAATATTTAAGTTTTAATGAAGGTGCATTATTCTATATTTCTATATCAATTTGCTTTAGGATAATTTTGTTTATATAATTGATTTAGGTAATTAATAAATTAGGGGTGTATTTGGCAAACCTGTTCGAAGAGAAAAAACACGTTTAAACCTCTTGAAAGCTTGTCCACGTGAACTTCCATTAGCTGTCCGATATGGTCGGCGAATACTTGTTCATTAGCTTCTTGAAAGCTTCTATTTTTTGTTTGGCTAATTTTTGGTTTGGCAAATGTAGAAGTGATTTTGTATTCAAAACTAAGTTTATTAGAAGCAACAATTTCTGATTTCTGCATTTTATTAACGGGTTTTTAGCCATTTACACTAAACATCTATTTTTTCTTTACCAATTTTATCCTTTAGACATGTTATTATATTATTTATGTAATTTTTATTATTTCTCTTTATATAAACTTTTTTTCTATTATTTATTATTTTTAGTTTTTTGTTATATTTTTATTTGAATTATATACTCTTATCATTGTGATTTTTGTATATTATATATTTTTTTATAATATAATTTATTGATCCTATCAGGTAAAGTAAATTAAACAAAAAATTTAACCATAAATAATAATAATAGTAAAAAATTATAGGGTACTAAAAAAGAGTACTAAGAGAACTAAAAATATATTATATAAAATACATCATTAAAAATTTTTAGATTTATTTTCATCACTACCAAGATAAATATTTAATTTTATTATTTTTAGTATTCTTTTTTATAATTATAATTCTTGTATATATATAATTTTTTATTGTAATTTTTTATAATATAGATTATGATTCCATTAAAAAAAATAAATTAAATAAAAAATTAATCCAATCATAAACGTTAGATTCCAAAATAATATTAAGAATAAAATTATTGAAAGTATTAGAACAAAAATACGATATAAAAAATACTAAATTAACATTTTCACGTTAATACTTAAAATTTTAAAAAAATATAACATATTTTATTAAATACTCATATATAATTTATATTTCTTATTTTTAATATAAAATATATTTTGCTAATTTTTATATGTTATTTTTATTTTAATAAATAAATATTGATTTTATTATAAAATTAATTAATAAAATTATTCAAATATCTAAATTAAAATAATAGGATAATATAAAAAAATTATTTAAGTTGATGTCTATTTTAGTAATTTTTCATCTAAAAGTAATTTTAAGTAGTATAATCTAAACGATATTTATTTTACTATAATTCATTTTGATATAAAGATAGTCAAACATAAATAACTTTAATACAAACTTAGTTTTCATCAAAATCAAGTTTGCAAAATCACACACTAGATCTTTTTCTCCAATGTTGGTAATATTAGATTTAGTGGATCTTTTAATTAAAAATGATATCTTATATTCTATGTAAGGAACGGTGGCATCATAACATGAAAAAAATCAGGCCAAATTAATAATAATAATTTTAAAAAATTTTCTTTAGCTTCTTTATGTCTATAAATAGAGAGTTACTTCACCCACTAATACACACAAACAAATAAAAAATATCACTTAAATTTTAACGTAAGTCTTTTGTACTTTTGTAGTGTTATACATCATCACCCTTTTATTGTTATTATTATTATTTGTTAGAATCCTTTTTTACTATGATATCAGTGTTCTTGTTATGATACTCTTTTTTCTCTTCTCACTTCAAGTCTTGCCCACTTGAATTCTGGTTTAGTGTTTTTTTATTCACTTGAGAAAAAAAATACACATTACAATTGTATATTTTACTCTTTAAAATATATTTTGAAAATTGCAGATTTTTTTAATATTTCAACAATGGTTTATCATCAACTTAATATTTTTTTAGTGTTTTTTTTGAAATAGAATGCATTTGTTGTCAATTTCCTTCCTATATTGTTTTCTTAATATATAATTGTTTTAGATAATTATATATAGATTAAATACTTATACCTGTAAATAAGGTAAATTGTTCAAATTATAATTTTTGCTAAGATTATTGCTAATTTAATTTGATACTATGTATATAGATAACGTACTAACAAATGGTAATAGTTACTAACATCAAAATTTTTCTTGTAATACCAGACAATTAAGCATTACAATCCTACAATGGCAAAAGGGGTTCTACTTTTTTCTCTGCTTGTCTTTCTAGTACTAACACAAGCAGCAGGTATAACTTTTTTTAATCTTATATTTTATCTCTTTAATTTCTTTATTGTTCTTATGTCTTTTTAAAAAATTAACTCTTAATTATTATACGAATCCACTCAAATTATGAAATATATAATAATTTTGAAAACTAATGAAATATAATATCTTACTTTTAAGTTAAATATAAATATAAATATTTTTAACTGTATCTACTTGTATTATGTAAAATTTTCAAATTATTTCATGCATAATTGTTCTTACTTAGATATTTCATATAAATATATTATGTGTACATAAAAGTAGAAATTATTTATAAGTCATTTCATATTTGATTATGTGCAAAATAGTTTGATTATATTGCATAAATTATTTTGTATATTTTAAATGTGTTCAATTTGTTTTTTTAATTTACATTGAAAGAAACGTTATTGATAATTTTCAGATTGCATGAAATCCTTTAATGTAACGAAATGTTGCTGGGAATATCATCTTGGTAATGATGTTTGCGTCGACAGTACTTGCAATTCAGTATGTCAACAACAATGCAAGGGAGGACATTGCAGAAACTACGATAAACATATATGTCATTGCGCTTGTTAATTAATTATCATGGTTCATAAAAAAGTTATATTGTGAAAGCAACGTTTTCAAAAACTATACTCACTTTATATTATGTTGATAAATAAATTATCGATAAAAAGATTATGTAGATTATGAATAAAATGATGAATGTCATTGTTGAACATCTTATTTTAATTTCTATATTTTATTTATGTAATTGGTACCTCGATTATTTGAGCTTTTAAGGTTAAGAGTGATATAAAGTTAGGAGATAATGGTCGAAAAACAGAATCTATTATTCTATTACGATCTTTAGACTTTCCTCTTTTAGTTGATTTTATTAGTTAGTTATTGATCTTGTGGGATATATACAAGTCCATACTTCTCAATGGTTAAAAAAGATAATGATGTTTTGGACTACTCATTTAAAGTATGTATATTAAAGATAACGATTTTAGATTACTAATTTGTTTTCAGTCCATGGCCCAAAAACCTGTCAATGTTTTCAATCACTTTCAAGTAGCACAAGGAAATTATTGTGTTATAGCAGCACATTTACCTCATATAAGTCCTTCATTGATTTCCTTGAAAGATACTCTTTATCCAAATCATGCTTTGTTTGATCAAGCCATTTTGCAAAGCCAACAACAAACTCATCCTTGGTTATCATTTGACCATGACTATGATAAAAAAATTTCAACACCTCTTATATTTCAGTATTTCTTTCTCCTCATCAATACTTGTGTTTGTTACTTTGTTTCGTAGCGATAGGTCTCTTAGTTCAGAACCTGTTTCTAAACAAGAAGTCAAGATATAATAATAATAACAAGAATAATAATAGTAAGATTGACAAACCTGTTTAGTAAAATAAAAGAAGAGACCAATTATCGATTGCATAGTTGTTGTCCCATAACAAGATAAGTAATAAGATTATTAAACCTAGCATATTGCTTGCTGCTTGTTTTGTCTCAAAATCTATAGTAATGCCATGACCTAACACATCAATTCAAACATGACACTTTGAAATAAGAACAACAATGATAACTATATTAAAAGAGTCAAAACTTTTTATTTTAATTGTCTTAACCAACTGAGTGAGATGGAAACAGACTAGTGAATAAAGGTTTGAGAGTTGTAGGTGATGGTGATGATGATGATGATGATGAGTTAGACCCTTCATTGTGCTCAAAATCTTTGCTGCCAGTGATAACAAATGCTCCCCAAACTATGGTAAGAAGCAAGATTGATGATCCAGCCAATGATCTAATTCCAATCATAGCATTTTCTTCTGCTATCTCTCCATTGCTCACAAGTAGTACTGGAACTGAATAAAGTTTTAACTTAATTACCCGAAAAATTTATTAAATTGATCAAATTTATTTTCAGTAATATAATAAAAAAATTGATGAAATATCAAATACATTAGACACCAGTTCTAAAATTTGGCGTGTAGTCATTTATTTAAGTTCTGATTGCAACCTTAGTATTGAAGTCCATTCATATCAATATCTATGATTATATTTTGGGGTGATTCTTCTAAGATCAAGCACCAGAAGTTAATGATGGATTGTTTGGATCTTCTACCGAAAATGATTTGTTTTCTGTATTGGGTTTATTGATGTTACCCACCACTATGATTATGACAGTTAACTACGACAGCACCAAATGAAAGCCCAAAAGGGGTCACATAGCCAAATTGTGGAGGTTTATGTTCCCACATGTTGGGCAATTACTTGTATTTGGATTTTTTCTAAAATGTATTTAAAAGTTGCGTTGAATGCTCTTGACCCTCCCCACAATGATGGCTCTGTTGTCTTGGGGAGCGTTGAAGTTTGCTTCTTCTCCAGAGTTTTCTTGGTCATCAATACGACCTGTCCTTAATAGAACCGATCTTTTTCTCAGAATTTCGTACTTTTGTCGGATCCTTCCTATCTCCTGATCGAGCTTGTGTAGGTAGATGTTGCCTGGTAGAGCCGACATCCTACTTCCTGGTCTACTGGCCACATTAGATACATCATTATCCCGCTGCATGAACCAACGTCTACCAATGGAAAGGCCAAGAAGAAGGGCCCATTATGGCAGATCCTGAGCGAAGACTTTGAGAGATACATGCTTGTGTTTACTGTAGGAAGGATACAAGATAGTTACCGCCTATCATACGACTTTCTAACTTCACTTTTTTTCTGGTCGTTCCGCTCTGTCGATCGATGGTAGTATAAGAAATCTGATCTGTAAACCCCCGAAATGATTTACATAATGGTTCCTGCTTTCTAACAGTACTAAGACTATGTATTATTTAAATTTTCGAGAGCGAAAATTTTCATAAGTGGAGTAGAATGTAAGACCCTAGATTTTAACAAGTTATTAACAAATTAATTATGATGTATTATATTTATTTAAGATATATTTTTAGATATTTTTATATAAAAGTTGAGTAAATTCTTATTTATTATTTAGAGGTCTTATAATTGAAAAATAGAGAATATTTTATATACTTTAATTTTAAATATTTAGATTTCTAACCTTACTTTATAATAAAGGAGAATTAATTTACTTATCTCCAATTTTTGTTAAATTAGCATTTGAATGAAAATAATTTAAAAATTGTATTTAGAAGGTATTTTTGAGATGGATACTTCATATTTAATTTGGTTTTAATTATTATTCTATTTTTATTTATTTTATAAAATTACATTATTATCCCTATTTTTATTTAAATTTCCTAATTTACCCCACACCACTCCAAACCCTAACACTACACTCAGCTGATTTTTTTTGTTATGGAACATATGAGTGTGTAGTGCTCGGTTATGGGGTATGGGGGTACTACACCACAATGTGGGGCAGCTTTTTGTGAATTTTGACGTGAGCAATTCAGACCATGCGAATTGTTTGTTGAATAAAATATAAGGGGCAAATCGGACGGTCCGATTTGCAAGGAGGGAAAATTTGAATTTTGGACAGTGCAAATCGGACCGTCTGTGTTGTTTTTTTTTAGTAATAGGAAAAGCAATTCGTAGGGTCCGATTTGATTATTATAAGATTTTTTTGAACGAGTTTGAATAACTCGTAGGGTCTGATTTATAGAGTTATATGTATATAAAAATGTGTAACTCATAAACAAGGCAGATAGCGTCTTCTTCCTAACCATGTGTTCTTCTGCATTTTTCTACTTCTCCTGGTTCTTTTTTCTTTCTTACAAGGTTAAAAAAATTTGATTGTGAGGGTTCTGTTTCTGTTTAGGTTGTTGAGAGAAATGGATGATAGAGTTCTTTTAAAAGTGTATTATTTTAGTAAGATTTTGTTAGAAACATCTGAAGGAGTAAAATTTATTTGTAAAAATCTATTGGATGTTGTTATTCCCTTCACAATCTCATTTGAAGAGCTCAAAGGTATCATATATGAGAAGATAGATTCTGCGATGTCAGGAAAGATATCATGTATTTTATACAGATATCCCATCCTAGTATTTGGTGAATTCGTTCAATTTCAAACCAAATATATAACCGACAAAGCGAGTATGCAAGAGATGTTTTCAATGTATATTGAAAGTCGTGCCCAAATGTCGTTCATCGAGCTGTACACTGAATTCGAACAATCTGAGGCCGACCGAAATATTGTACGAGAAGATTACAATAGTGACAGTGAGGAAGAGTTCGAAAGTAATTATGAAGTTGTGGATCCAAATGGAGATGAAGATCAAGGTGACGGCACTATGACTCCAAATATGACAGACGTGGTAAATGCACTCACTGGCAAATGAAGTGCCGTTCGAGGAGCCATCTTTCATGCGAGTGTTGGATTTAGAAGCCATGCATGCTCTGAAGTTTCCAGATTATATGAGCGCCGGTACGTAATTGCCTATTTTTATAAGACGGATTAAAATTCTGTAATAAATTATATTGAGTGATGGAGCAAATAGTTAAGTGACATGTGAAAGTATATTTAATTAGCATTTGTTTATGTGTTGATATAGTTAAGTGTAGGATAATAATATTTTTTGTTAGTTATTGATGAAGCAAATAGTTAAGTGACATGTGAAAATATATTCAATTAGCACTTGGGAAGGTGTTTATGTAGTTAAGTGTAGGATAATAAAAATTTTTTGTTAGTCATGGATGTAGTTAAATATTAATTTCTGTTTGTTAATCAATATTTATTTTATGTATTTATGTTTTTTTTTGCTAAGATTGAGATAATAACCTGATGTAGAGTTTAATAATATCACCGTAGATGTATTGAGTGTTGATTTACCTTTAATTTTGGTTATTAAATTTTTGTATGGCTGCTGTCGTGGTAGAAGTCCCTCTTATTGCAGATGGTGAATTTGCTGTGAGGATGGAATTCAGTTCAAGCGAAGCTGTTATTAGGGTGATGAAAGAGTATGCCATCCGAAAAAGTGTAGACTATCGGGTGCATGAGTCGGAGCCGTTGACATTTTATGCCAAGTGTACACAGTATGGGGAGGGGTGTGATTGGCTTATCAGGGTTAGCATGATCAGCAGAAAGTACTGTTGGGTTATTAGGAGGTATAATGGTAGTCACACCTGTACCAGAGCCACCATTTCTCAGGATCATTCGAAACTGGATTCTAACACAATTGCAGAAGCAATAAAACCGTTGGTTGAGGCTGACCCCTCGTTAAAGGTAAAATCAGTTATTGCAGAAGTGCAATCGAAGTTCAATTACACCGTCAGTTATCAAAAAGCATGGTTAGCTAAGCAAAAGGTAGTAGAAAAAATATTTGGAGGTTGGGAAGCATCGTACGAAGCTTTGCCGATATGGTTTGAGGCCATGTGTCATAAGAAGCCATCAACTATCGTCCATTTTGATACTATGCCTGCATACCAAGGCGATGACTTGGTGAATGATATCCGGGTATTGCATAGGGTCTTTTGGAGTTATTATCCCTGCATTAGAGCATTCAGACATTGTAAGCCAGTTGTCCAGGTGGATGGGACTCATTTGTACAGAAAGTATAAGGGTTATTTGTTAGTGGCAGTGTCACAGGATGGTAACAACAATATCGTCCCAATTGTATTTGCTATTGTGGAGGGACAGACTTCTGATGCGTGACACTTTTTTCTTAGTAACCTGCGACAACATGTTGTGACTCGGGATGGTGTGGGGCTCATATCCGACCGACACGAATCCATCAATGCAGCTGTGGCTCGCAGTAAGTCAGTAACAGAGTATGGTCACCTCCTAGAGCTTTCCATATATTTTGCATCAGGAATATAGAGTCGAATTTCTTAAGAAAATTCAAGGCACCGTACCTGCAAAAACTTGTCGTCAATATAGGTAACATTGAGTAATTCAAAGTTTGTTATCAATAGAGATACCTTCAATAAGTGTTTGTTAACCCATTTTTTTTGTTGTTTGTTATTATGCAGGATATTCGGGGACGGTGCGCGAGTACGAAGTACGTTACCAGCGGTTACGAGAACGGGGCGAGGCTTACACTAACTGGTTAAATCGAATCCCCCGCAAACAGTATACGTTAGCATTTGATGGTGGCTACCGATGGGGTCACATGACGACGAATTTAGTAGAATGCATCAACTCAATCTTGAAGGATGCACACAATCTCCCCATCACTGCACTTGTCAAAGCAACATTCTACAGGCTTAATGAGTTGTTCATCTGAAAAAGATCCGAGGCGGAGGCTCGGACTAGTGCTGATCATATTTTTTCTAAGCTTGTGACCTCAAAATTGCATGCAAACTAACTTGCATCAGGGAACATCTAGGTAAATTACTTCGACAGGCAGAATGAGGTATTTGAAGTGCGTGAGATGCCAAGTGGGTTGGAGTATGCCGTCGACCTTCGTCGGCATCGATGTGACTGTGGTGAGTTCAAGGTGGACCGGATTCCGTGTCGACATGTGTTTGCATGTTGTACAAATCAAAGACTAGATTGACAAGTGTACGTGCATGATGTATATAAGATGGACCAAGTTCGACGGGTTTACCGAGCTAGGTTTAGGCCATTGGGGAACCCTACTACATGGCCTGCATACAACGGGCCGCGATTCGTACTGAATCCGTACCTCAGGCGCGTAACCAAAGGTCGCCCCAGGATGACGCACTTCTTGAATGAGATGGACACGCGAATGCTGCGTCGTCCACGGTGATGTAGGCAATGTGGGGCCGAGGGACACAGTTGTAGTAGATGTCGTGAGTCAGTTGGTGCAAGTGCTGGAGATAATGCTCAGTAGAGCTATATATATTATGCTATTTGAAACCTTGTAGCTTATATGAATCTACTCTATGATTTACGCATCTTTAGAATTATATATTATGCTATTTGAAACCTTGTAACTTCTTTGAATCTACTCTATGGCAAATGTGAATTTAGATTTCTATATCAAGCTACTCTATTTCAAATGTAGCCATTTAGAATTATACTTCAAGCTACTATATGGCGATTGCAAGTTTAGAATTCATACATAGAAAAGTGAACTGATACATAGCCAATATTAATTTGATAACTTCATACATAGTAATTGATATATAATTAAGTTAATTTATACATAGAAAATGTAAACTACACAACATCTACTTTCTCATTGTCCACTTTACATCTTTCACAAAACTCTTGCATTTCTTGGCGGCCTTTTTGAACACGGACGGAGTGAATCGATTAGCACTACAACGAGGCAGATCAACCCTGAGATTGTACCCTTTTCCTGTCTCATCTGGAGTGCGTCCCTCACCTGGATACAACTTGATTAGACAGACCGTCTTAACATGATTATATTTACGTCAAACACAAACATATGATCATAGATACCACATATGAACATATTATAATCAAGTGACCAAACAAGTATATAATATAATCAACTCAACAGAGATACCACATATGAACATATTATAATCAAGTGACCAAACAAGTAAAGCAAAAATAAGACCTGCATCATCACCATCATCAGGTGCATCATTACGAGATTCTTCATCCTCTCCATTTCCTCATCCTCGTCCTCATCCTCGTCCTCGTCATCTGGTTCATCTACTGGATACTCATCAGTCTCTTTCTCAAGTGTCTTGGCATTTTCTTCAATCAGAGTCATTGAAACACGATTAGGGTTTTGACTATTAAGAACTCCTCCACCCTATCATCGTACCGATCCGGAGGGACATGGTGATCACATGTCAACATCCGTGAACTCTATAAAAACAAAAATTATTAATCAAACTACCAACAATTACTAATTTACTACTGGCATATAATAAGAAAAACTAGAACAACCAATATTATCAACAAATAATTACTACTAAATACAACAGCATACTTAAGTCAATTAAAAATATAATAGTAAACAAATAATTATTATCAAAATCAACAACATTAATCCAAAAATGTATTTTTTAAACATATGTTTTTTATTAAAAATATTACAAAAAGTTCTAAACATGTTCCTTTTACTAATCTATCATATGAGTCTAATTCAAACATTACCATTGAATTACATTTTCTCTAACTATATTCATATATATATTTTCTAACTATTATTTAATTATATATTCTTAAATTTCAAACAATAATAATAATAATAATAATAATAATAATAATAATAATAATAATAATAATATTACCGACCCTAAATTTAAACTACTAACAACCTATAATTAAATTTTTAATAATAATAATTATAATTCTGAATTAATAATAATAATAATAATAATAATAATAATAATAATAATAATAATAATTATTGTAAGACCCAAGACTTTGAAAAGTCCTATTTTAAATCAATCTCAAATTATATATTTATTTATGGTTTTAATTTCAGAAATTATTTTTTTTATTGAAAATAATTAAAGGCAATTCATTGGATTTGAACTAAATTAAGATTTTTATCCAATCTCTATATTTATGGATATTTTTTCTATTCATGATTAAAGCTCTAGAAATTCGAGAAATAATGAGAATTGACTATTTAAATTAGAATTTTGTCTAATTTTAGTTATTGAATTATTTTCTATATTTAAATTATAAAATTGGTAGTTATGAAATAATAAGAATTTTATATGATTTAATTTAAATAAATGATAGTTTGAAATTCAATACCTTAATTTTATAAATAAAGAAAATTAGTTACATTATCTCATATTTTAAATTAGAATACTTGATTGAGAATTAATTAGTAAATTGATAATTAAATAATATTTTTTTTAAAATAATTTTAAGAATTAGATTAAATTAAGTTTTAAGTTAATACATATCTAAATTTGATTAAAATTACTAAAGCCAAATATTCCCAAATTAAATCCAAATCCTAACTTTAATTAAATCAAACCCTAAGCCCCCTAACTTAACCCCACCGTCATTCATTTTCTTATCTCTTAATCTAACCTACGGAAGAAAGGGAAATAAAGAAAGAAATGGAAAATAAGGAAAACAGGGGGAAGGAAGGGGAAATAAGGAAAGAAAGGGAAATAAGGAAGACATGGGGAAGCTCGAGAAGTGGGGAACTGATAAAGGAAGAAAAGGAAAGGAAGTGAAGAGAGAGAGAAGCGTAGAGGGAGAAGAGGAAGAAGCCGCCGCCACTGCGGTTCGCGTTCACGTCGCCGTCGTAGCGCCTCCATCCTTGCGCCAGTCGCTGCCGCTGTCGGTGATGAAGCCCGTCGTCGCCACTTGCGCCTCTACCGCCGTCAGAACTGCACGCCGCCGCTGGAAGCATCTTCATCGTCGCCGTTGATGGAGGTCCGTGAACAGTGGGAAGATGCACGAGGAAGGAGAAGCCTTCGCCGTTGCCGCTCCGTCTCAACCTGGTTATCGCCGTCAAGCCACGCCCGCGCCACCGTCACTGAGATGCCGTTGTTGTTGCCTCCATTTCCGCCGCAGATGCCGCCGGCGCCGCCGTAAGCTGCTCCTGCCAATTGGTTCTGATTCGGTGGGAATCCCTTGTGCCAGATCTGTCCTAAGTGGTTCCGAGTTCACGTTGGTTCTGCTCTTGCCGATGAGGGCCGCCGGAGCTGCGACTGCGACTGCACTGATTTTGGTTCCTTGTTATGTAGTAAGTTGCTTTTGCTCCAAAAACCCCTCTTTGTCATTGTTACCCCCTCTTTGTCATTGTTTTGTTATACATTATTGAGTTTCATGCGACATTAATGTTTTAGGATTGAGCTACAATTCTGGGATGATGTGTTTAGAAGTTGTAGCTGTTGCGGGGATAGTCGATTTTGATGCCACTGCTGCGAAATAAGAATAGAAACGGAATTTTGTCACGTAGTTGAGCCTTGAATTGAGGTAGGGGTTTTCTTAAAATTCATTTTATCTTACAGAGTTGTTATAAATAGATATTAATGTGAGAATTATATGTCTGTGATTATGATTGTTTTATAAATGTGGTTGTTTGCTGGACTGATTGCTTGTGTGGTTTGTGATTGCTGAAAAGAAATTAGTTTGAAAGGTTATTTAGTTAATTATTATGAAAAATGGTCTTCTTGGTTTTGAAGCTATTTTTGACAATGTAAACGAACCGGCTTTAGAAATGATTTGGAATATGAAACTGAGTTAATTTTGAAAACGGTTTAATTTTGAGTTAATCTGACTTTATAGATGATTTAGTATTTGAGCTTGTTTGATTTTAAAAAGAGATTTATTATTGGCATTGACTCGCTTTGAAAATAATTTGATATTGGAGTTGGTTG
The DNA here is from genome assembly GCF_003086295.3 of Arachis hypogaea. Lineage (NCBI taxonomy): Eukaryota > Viridiplantae > Streptophyta > Magnoliopsida > Fabales > Fabaceae > Arachis > Arachis hypogaea. Next base: position 12,403,635 of record NC_092047.1, read on the forward strand.
AATTTTGGAAATGAATGAGATTTGGAAATGGTTGAGAATAGGTTTGAGAAATGTTTGGATGGGACCCGAAAAGAGTGGCAGTGTCCGAGTTTTAGAGGAGATGCTGCCGAAATTTTATAAAACTGAAAGTTTTATTTAGAGTAATTAATTAAAAAGGTTTGTTTTTAAACATTATATGTTTAAAGATTTATTTATTTATCAGAGAAAGAATTATGTTTTGATTTGGGATTGTTAATGGATGAAATGGAAAGGAGGATGATGATAATTTTCTTTGAAATATGGTTCTTGAATGAATTTGGAAATGAGATTTGGACTGATGAATGACTGTGAAGTTGAGAATGTTGAGAATGTTAAGATATTGATTGAGAATGTTGAGTTATGAACTCTGATTTATTCGTGTGGCTTATGAAATTGAATTATCTGAGATACGAGGTTCCCTGGATTAAGTGCCGTGGCTTGCCACCACGTGTACCACGTTGAAAACTCGATACTCTGTTGACCCTACGACGTAAGTGTGACCGGGCACTATATAAATTCCCGGGAATGTTACCCCCATTGAGCAATATTGATTATTTAAGAAAAAGCTATGCATAGACTCTTGGGGATGCACGTCGGGGGACAGTCTAAGGACAATTCAGACTTGTCGGGTTGGCTGGATAACCGACAGATGAGCCTCATCAGCCATAGGACAGGCATGCATCATATGCATTTATTTGCTTTGCTTGGGTTTGAACTTGTTTTGGTTTGCCTAATTGTTAAATTATTCTTAAATGCTACTTGAACTATTTGCTGTAACTGCTACCTTCTTGTGCTTTCCTTGTCTGTCTTGCTTGTGTTTGTCCTGACGTGCTATATTTGAGAATGAACTTTAGTGCTGAATTAATGATTGTGTTGTTTGATTGCGTGGTTGGTTTCTGAATGAGGTTTTCTTATAAGAAAAGAAAGGTTTTGGATTTCTGAAAGATTAAACATTGTTTCTTTAAAAAGGTTTTAAACGATTACCTATTGATTTTTAAAAGATTCATAAGGCAATGATAATCACTGAGCTTGAAAACAGATTTCTTATTAGATATCTTCATATGACAACTTTGAAACTCTGAGGTGAGACCGTGTGGTTAAGTTCTCACTAGGGGTGGCAAGCGGGGAAGCCCGCCCCGCCCCGCCCCGCCCCGCCAGAAGCCCGCCATTTGGCGGGTTGGCCCGCCCCGCCCCGCCTAGTGAGGCGGTCCCATAATTCTAGCCCGCCCCGCCTAACGGCGGGCTGGCGGGCCGGCGGGCTAAGCCCGCCAAATATCCTCTTTATTTTTTTTTTTTACTTTTAACTATTAAATAATATATATAAAGATATAAAAAAATCTCTTTTATTTTTTACTTTTAACTATTATAATTTCTAAAAGTATAAACAAATTATAATTTTTGTATTCACAAACATTAAAGTCTTTGTAATTATAAATATTGTTTCCAAAACAAAATAAACATAATCCAAAACATAATTAGCAATATTGTCTCTAAAACAAAACAAACATAATCTAAAACACCCAATTTTCATCTTCATTCTCTTGTAAGTTGGGTTGGGGATGTTGGGTTTTGGTAAAAAAAATTATAAAAATACCCCTTGCTAAAAAAAGACTAAGCCCGGCGGGGAAGCCCGCCCCGCCCCGCCAAAGCCCGCCAAAACCAGCGGTTTAAGCGGTGCGGGTTAAGCGGGCTTTTGCTATTTGGCGGTCCCAATTTTCCAGCCCGGCCCGCCTTTTTTGGCGGGTTACGCGGGCCGGCCCGGCGGGTTTAGGCCCGTTTGCCACCCCTAGTTCTCACCCCCCTACAGCTTTACTTTTTCAGGAACCAGATGAAGAGGCATTAAGAGTTATACTGAGTTTGGTTTATATGCTGCTGTGTTAATTAGATTATTTTCTTCCCTCGTCTTTGTTATTACAAATTTGTAAGAGGGATAGGAATTGTATGTTCTATATGTATATTATATTATGAGATAATATGTAAGGAGTCTTGTATATGAATCTATGCCTGCTTGCATTTTTCTTAAGATAAAGTGTTTATTTCCGGTTTGATAAGAAATCAGCGATACAGTGGCGAGTCACAGGCTCCTATTTTAGTACTTAGTATGTAAAGTAGTCGTAATACTTCTTACTATCAGAGTGGCGCAGCCGGAAGCGTGACTTTTGATAATGAGGATGTTACAATAATAATAATATTACCGTCACTGACCCTAAATTTAAACTACTAACAACTTATAATAATAATAACAATAACAACGTCACTGACCCTAAATTTAAACTACTAACAACTTATAATTAAATTTTTAATAATAATAATTATAATTCTAAATTATTAATAATAATAATAATAATAATAATAATAATAATATCATTGAGATATGTTTCCTAAATTGACCTAATAAGAACAATTATAATATAACTAAATTAACAACAACAATTATAATTCTGAATTAATAATAACAATATATAAAAATAATAATCATCATAATAATAATAGTAATAACATTCTCATTGAAACGTTGAGTTAGTAATAGCAACAACAACTATTATAACTCTCAAATAATAATAATAATAAAAATAAAAATAATAACAATAAAAATAATAATATCACTAATATGTTCTTAACTTGAGCTACTAATAACAACAACTATAATTAAATTTTTGACAATATTAATTATATTTTTTTAAAATCTAAAAAAATTAATAAAAAAATTTACATAATCAGGATGGCTGATATATCTTATAATATGAAGTTCAGATCGATCAACATCTTTAGATTTTTATTTTTTTGATATTATAATTTTATTTCAGTCATTTTGGGAAGACGAAGAAGATCTGGATGAAGAAGAGGATGGGAGAATGGTTGCTGGTGGGATAAAGAGGAAGCTCAGCTCGGATGGTGGGAATACATGCAGTAAAGGGAAGCTGGGGTTAGGGGGGCACCGTTGTGGGGAGCAACGTCGACGCGACACATGGCGGGGGAGGGACAACTCGAACCCTCCGATCTATGCCCACAATGTGGACCGTCCGATTTGTCATAGAGATTTCGGATCGTCCGATTTGTCCTTACCTGATCCCACAATATGGTAAAGCACACACGCACTATAATTCTATTTTTATTTATTTTATAAAATTACATTATTATCCCTATTTTTATTTAAATTTTCTAATCTACCTCACACCACTCCAAACCCTAACACTACACTCACCACACCCCACACTCACGGTGAACACACACACAAAACTCACCCACACTCACAAAGCAAAGAATAGAAAAAAGAAAAGAAAGAAAAGAGAGTGGAGGTTGCGAAAGAAGAGGGAGAATCCGAGAGAGAGAGAGAGAGAGAGAGTGCCGGGAAAGGGGGGAGCTGTCTGCGCTGCCACACAGTGTCGCCGCCAGACCGCGTCCAGCCCGCACTGCCTCTGCGCCATGTGCCGCCGTCAAGCTTGCCTCACTGTTCGTCCTTGTTGCCGCCAATTACGCTGTCGCGGAAGGGAGATGCACGAGAGAGGAGTGGCTGATTCTGTCACCACCACCGCGCCGTGCTCCACGCTGTCGCCGCCTCTATTCCATCACGAAAGAAGGACACGCAAGGGGGAAAACAGAACCGCGAGAGAGCTCAGCCACGGAGGGAGGAGATGCGCGCCTAACCCATCGCCGAACTGCGTTGCTGTCCATGAAATTGTCTCCGCCGCCGCTGTCGGAGGTTGTCACCGTGCCTTGCCTCTGCCGCTGGAGACCGCCGTTGGATCCTCTGACTCGGTAAGCGTTTCGTTCTGAGATCTTTAAAAATCGATAATCTGTTATAAGTTATTAAAGATTCTAAGATGTTGGTAACGTAGGGTCGAGCTTCGAGTGTTGCGTGCTGAGTTCAATGGCTGTTGCATGCGTCCTCAAGCTGCTACGTCGTCACTGGAGCTGCCTTTCCTCCGTTTTCTCAATTATTCGTGAGCCCAGTAAGTCATTCCTTGTTTCGAACTCTTTCAGTTGCTGTTTTGTTATAGATTATTGAATTTTACAGAACGTTAATATATCAAGATTGAGTGTTGTTGTGAGTGGCACTTTTGGGGATGTTACGGCTGCGGGAAATAGTCAGACTCGATGCCGTTCGATTTCAGGCCGAGGAGAAAAGGGATTCTCTGATGCGTTTGGTTGTGGGTTCGCTTGCTGAGGTAGGGTTTTCTTAAAATTTATTTTATCTTATAGAGTTGTTATAAATAGATATTAATGTGAGAAACATATGTCTGTGATTATGATTGTCTTATGAATGTGGTTGTTTGCTGGACTGAATGACTAATTGCTTGAGTGGTGTGTGATTATTGAAAAGAAATTAGTTTGAAAAGTTTTTTAGTTAATTATTATGAAAAGTGATTTTTCTTGGGTTTGAAGTTAATTTGATAATATAAATGAATCGGTTTTGGAAATGATTTAAGATATGAAAATGAATTAATTTTGGAAGCGATTTAATTTTGAATTAGTTTAATTTTATAAATGATTTAATATTTGAGCTGGTTTAATTTTGGAAAAAAAATATTATTGGAAATGGTTCAATTTGAAAATAATTTGATACTAGAACTAGTTGAATTTTGGAAAATGATTGAGATTTGGAAATGGTTGAGAAAGGGTTTGAGGAATGTTTAGATGGGACCCAAAAAGGGTGGCAGAGTCCGAGTTTTAGAGGAGATGCTGCCGAAATTTTATAAAATTGGAAGTTTTGTTTGAAGTAATTATTTAAAAAGATTTGGTTTTAAACATTATATGTTTTAAGATTGATTTATTTAGAAAAGAAAGAATTATGTTTTGAATTGGGATTGTTGATGAACATAATGGAAAGATGGATGATGAGGATTGACTTTGAAATATGATTTTTTAATGAATTCGGAAATAAGGTATGGATTGACGAATGATGATGATATTGAGAATGACTTAGATATTGATGAATGTTGAATGAGTTATTCATATGGCTTATGAATTTGAATTATCTGAGACACGAATTTTCCTGGGTAGACGTAGTGGCTTGCCACCACTTGCTCCAAGTTGAGACTCGATACTCTGTTGACCCCATGACGTAAGGGTGACCGGCCACTTATAAATTCTCGGGAATGGTACCCCCATTGAGAGATTTGATATATATATGAGAAAAATCTATGCATAGACTCATGGGGATGCGCATCAGGGGACAATCCAAGGGTTTAGCATAGGACATGCATGCATCATATGTATTTGTATTCTTTGCTTGGGTTTGAATTTGTTTTGCTTTGCCTAATTGTTAAACTATTATTAACTGCTACCTGAACTATTTGCTGTAACTGCTATCTAAACCTGTGCTTTCCTTGTCTATTTTGACTGTGTTTGTTCTGGTGTGCTATTTTTGAGAATAAGCTTTGATGCTGAATTAATGATTGTGTTGATTGATTGCATGGTTGGTTTCTGATTGAGATTTTCTTAAAAGAAAAGAAAGGTTTTGGATTTTTGGATATTTAAATATTAATTTTCAAAAATGGTTTTTGGATTACTAGTTGTCGGTTTTTAAAAGATTCAAAGGACGAACAATAATCACTTAACTTAAAAATAGATTTCTCTTTTAATATCTTATTATGACAATTCTAAAACTTTGTGGTGAGACCGTGTGGTTAGGTTCTCACCCCTATAACTTTATCTTTTAGGAGACGGATGAAAAAGCCCACGAAGGGTTGTATTGCATTTTGCTTAGTCGATAATGCTATTTAGTTTCTATTTACTTACCCCCTCGCCATCAATATTATATTATGTAAGATGGATAGGAGTTGTATAATTTGTATATATATAATATGTATAGGTTACTTGAGTAAGAAGTTTTGTACATGTATATGCTTGTTTTGTTTCATTTAAAAAGTATATTTTTTCCGGTTTTCAAAAAGAACAGTGATACGATTTCGGGTCAAATGCTCCTATTTTATTATTAAGTATATGAAGTCGTCATAATACTTTTTGCTATCAGAGTAACGTAGCCAAAAGTGTGACATTCTGATAGTGAGGGTGTTACATTGTGGCCATCAACCTTTCCCATATTGATTTATCTACTATTGTTTTGCTTCCTTTTTTTCCAACACCATGCCTGGTCTTCCCATGCCTTTCATGCAGTTATACACAATCAAAGAGGGTAATAAGTTGACACTTGATATTGTCCTCTCTAATAAAAAATTCTGATAATCTTAAAATGACTAACTAATTTATTCTCGTTATTTGTATAAAATAATGTATCAGTCAATATTAGTATTTTTTTCCAATTTTCCACAGTATTCTTAACTCACCAAATTAAGGATTGATTCGTTGCAGATTCGAGCTCTATTTAAGGATTTGTCATTAGGCAATAAGTTGCTGTATACATAGGGCGGGACTTGAACTCACAATACTTATTTAAGCAGATGAGTAAGCTAACTATTCGACCAACCCAAATTAATTTCAATACTAATATGTTTGTTTTTAGAATAATATGAGACGAACTTATTCGATGAATTTGTTTAATAAACAAAATATTTGTTATTTTCAAATTTTAGAAGATTTTTTGTCCCTCATATTTTTCATTAAGAAAAAAAATTGGGAATTCATTCGTCAATAATTGTATATACTTTTTGTTTGTCCATGTACTTACTATGTCTTCTTCATAGTAATAATATGAAAAAGGAGCATGACTTGAAATTTTGTTAAGCGATTTTCAAACACAGCAATAAATTTCTCGTTGGTTATTTGGTCTATGTCATGGTCAAGTTCATCAATGACTAAAGCAACTGTTTCCTCCACTTCTATTGATGCTTTAACAAATGTGATGTTCATCATTACTTATTTCAGTTCAGATTGCGAGACGCAATTGTTTTTTTCGAACAATCTGTTAATTATTGTACAAGCTGTGAGTAATAGACTATTTTGAAAGATTTCATTCAATTTCATTCAATTGGTCAGATAAAATTCTTACCCAACAGATCTTCCAGTTGAGATTTCAATTCGGCCATCTCTAAAGGCGACATCCTGTAAGGAGCACTCAAGATTGGTCCGGCCCCAGGTACTAAATCAATGACAAACTCAACTTCCCGTTTTGGTGAAAATTCATCAATATCATTAGGGAATACCTCCGGAAACTCACACACAATCGGGATTTATTCCAAGTTCTGATCATCACCCGAAACACCCGCAGCTAACAACAATATCCCTTGACATTTGGCCCCAGAACAATTCACCGTCATGGAACTCAAGTAGTAATTATTCACTACAACCGGCCCTTCAGTGCCTTCAGGCATGAAATACACTGTTTTCGCCGAGCAATCTAGTAGAACGCGATTCTTGGATAACCAATCCAATTCCAGAATGAGATCGAGACCAGTCATCGGCAAAAAAAATTAAGTTATGCACGAAGTCACGCCCTTGTACTCGAAAAGAAACTTGGGGGCACCCTAATCTAGTCACCATAGCCTCGCGGGTAGCATTGTATACCTTTAAATCATACCCCATCACTACTATTTTCAATCCTAACTCATTAGCCTTTTCAAATGCAATAAAAGTATGTGAAACCCCAGAATCAAACAAAGCATTCAAAGTTTTACCCGCCATTTCACAGTTACCTCTGATCAATGCCTCTGATCCCTCAGTGCCTACTGAAGAAGTAGTGTATACCCTTCCTGGTTGCTGCACCCTGCCTGTCTCATACCTCTTCTTTTCTGGGAAACTACTAGCCAAGTGTTCCGGCTGCCTACAGGAGTAACAGACTCCAGTCCCAAACCTACATGGTCCTGAATGATACTTTCCACATCTGTGGCAACTCATATCCTGCTGTGGTTGCTTACCCTGTCTCCTTCCCTGATTAGCACTGGTATTAGGCCTCCTAGAGTTGCCTTGCCCCTGATTGTTTTGAGGGACAAAGCCACCATACTTGAACTGTCTACCTCTGGGTGCAAAGTTTCTCCCCGTGGTCCTCTGGAATGGCATCCTCAGACCCCCTTTTTCTGCTGCAGCCCTTCTAACACAATCCTCCGCCACCCTTCTCCTATTTACCAACTCAGAAAATACCCGAATCTGTATAGGTGCCATGAAGCTCTGAATATCACTCCTAAGGCCTCCTTCATACTTTATGCATTTTCACTCAGTAAAGTCCTCAGGAGCTCCCTGACAGATACGTGAGAAGCGGCACAATTCCTCAAATTTACTGGTGTACTCAGTGATAGTCATCTGTCCATGTTTAAGCTGAAGTAGTTCAAGTTCTCTGGCGTTTCTAACTGAAGTGGGGAAATATTTTTTATAGAATTCATCTCAGAATAATTCCCAAGAGATCACAATCCCATCAGGTTGTAGAATGCGCCTCATGCCCTGCCACCAGTGCTAAGCTTCACCATGCAACTGGTAGGTTCCAAACTCAACCCACTGTTCATCCAGAACCTGCTGAGCCTGTAAAGCTCGCTCAATGGCCTGTATCCAGTTATTAGCATTGGTCGGATTCGAGGTCCCCCTGAAAGTTGGAGGGTGAACCTTCAAGAAGGAATGCAGTGACATTGGACCATTCTCATCATTGTTGCCATTATTTCCATTATTAATTTGGTTTCCCAGGGCTTCAGCTGTCGCTTGCATAGCTGCTGCCATATTGCCCAATGCAGCCATGAAGTCTATAGGATTAGGAGTGTTTCCTGATGCCTCAGGCATGGCATTGCCTATTCGGCCTCTACCTCGCCCGCGTCCGCGAGTAGACATTTGGTCCCTATACACACCAAACAAGTGATATCAAGTTGACCAGTCTCAATATCTCAAGTTCAGTGTTTTAAGTCCCAAATGCACGCTCATGAACATTTATGCCACTTATATCAGTTAGATATCCTAACAGCACATAAACACATACACAGAGAATGCACAAAAGCACTATCAGTCCGTCCTCAGGCTCTATAGGAACGAACTGCTCTGATACCATAATGTAATACCCTACTATACAGATTTTTATGCTTAAGTCGTAGAACAGAGGTAGTGTGGTATTACAGACCTCTAAGACAACAAAATAAATACATAATAGAGAAGAGGATAATATAATAGGAGCCTTGAAACAAAAGGGTAAACAAAAATTTGCAAAATGAAAAGCGCAACGCTCAACGGAAAGGATTACTTACATGCTAAGAAACCTAATAGGAACATGATGAAGATAAGCAAAGGAAAGAAGGAAAGCCAAGGAAACAGCATAACTAGCCCCTGACTCAACCTGCGAAGCTAAGGCTGGCCAGAGGATATATATATATATATATATATATATATATATATAAACATACATAAGTATTCCCAAAATACACCAAAATACCATGGTAAACTCCTATCTCTCCGTCAACCTCTAAGAGGAGCAGCATACATAAGTTACTTGGAGAGTAAGCTAAATACATATATACATATATACAAACAGAAACCAAAATACACCCAGGGACTACTTCGCTTCCCAGAATCCAGACACCTAGCGAGGAGCCTCTCGACCTACATCTGAAAAAAAACAATACAATATGGAATGAGAACCGGAGGTTCTCAGCATGGTAAAAGTGCCACGCGTATAATAAATAAGGTCCTGAGAATGCCTTAGGCAATCCTAGAACTCTGTTACATAATTATCCAGCTTAGTACTAAACAGAAGCTATCAACAAGGGTAGGTATTCTAAATATATCTAACTTACTCAATTTCAATCCTAAACTAACACCAAACCACCTCTCCATTTTCTCCTTTTTCCTCCAATATTCATAATGCAACAGAGACAAGCAATCAGACAAGTTCACGCACAAGTAATGAGCAGATAGTACAAATAGCAAGTATGACAGATAACAGGTGATATATATCAATTAGGCATACCCATAAAATGCATAACAATCAAAACAAACAAATGCATATGATGCATGCCTGTCCTATGGCTGATGGGGCCCATCTGTCGGCTATCCAGCCAACCCGACAAGTCTGAAAATCTTAGACTGTCCCCCGTCGTGCATCCCCAAGAGTCTATACATAGAGTTCACATTCATCATCATATAATCACTCAATGGGGACTATCCATACTCGGGAATTTATACGTGCCCGGTCACCCTTACGACGTAGGGCCAACAGAGTGTCGAGATTTAACCTGGAACACGTGGTGGCGAGCCACGGTTCTTACCCAGGGATACTAGTATCTCAGATGTCTTTATTCATAAGCCAAAACAATTATCATCAATACATCATCAAATGGCAAGCCTTAACTTTAGATCTCATTAACATTCTCATTTCTTTCATAAAAGTCACCGTTTACAACTTCCTTCACCCTCAAGTTATCTTGTTTTCCTAGCTTCTTTTGCCTACTGGACCTAGAACCATACTTAAAGCCTTAAAGGGAAGAAAATGAAGGTTTAGAAGTGAAAAATTGGTTTAAAAATAGCCAAAACCGATTTTTGCAGCAGGCAGCATCCACGCATACGCGCAAGCCACGCGCACGCGTGGGTGTATATCAAGTCACACGTACGCGTGAGTCATGCGTACGTGTGAATATGCACACACGCGTACGCACGCTTCTCGCGTATGCGTTGCCAAAATTCCACACCACGCGTACGCGCAAGCCACGCGCACGCGTGGGTAGACGTGTTTTGAAAAAAAATGGGCAGAATGCCCAGAAGCATTCTGCAACCAGATTTTTCCATCCTGCAACACAGTTTTATACCTCAAACTTGCAACATCCATAACTTTCTCTATGAAATTCCATTTCTCACAAAATTGATATCAATAAAGAGTTCTTAAATCCATCTTTTACTTGCAACAAACCATAAATCAATTAAGAGAGTGAGAAGTAAATTATGGATGTCCAAAGTTCATCAAAATTTGGTTTTTAACCACTTTCAATAAAACCTCATTTTCACCAACTTAACTTTATTACCATATAAACCTACATTGTAATGCCATATTCACTCAATTCATCAACAACCATTACCAATAATAACTTTAATCAACTTAACCAACCTCAATCATTGATAATTACTCACTTTTACCTCATACTTCAACAACACTTCATTGTTCATATCAACATTTCACATACACCAACTAACACCATATATTTATCAACCTCCCATCAATATACCAATTTAAATTCCATTAGCAAAATCAACCCTTCATACACATTAACCCTTCAACTTAACATAATAATTTGTCATTAACAATTACCAATCATAACTCATCAATAACAATATCAACACAACCCATTATAAGAAAGTCCAACAACATGGAATTAATAACATCATAATCCCATTTAATGTTCATCCACATTTATACCAACAACAACACAAAGCTACTCATTAAATGCCATTAACAAATTCAACATATCCTATGGTTCTTCTAGCCTAAATTTTCGCAACACCATAAATATTAAACGTGCGAAACTTAAATCATACCTTGGCCGATCACTTAATTCACCCAAGACAGCCTCTCAACACAAAATCACAGCCCCCTCCAAGCTCAAACAAACAGCCCCAAAGCAAGCCTTGTCACCAACAAAGCTCCAAGTAATCCAAATTCAAGTCCAAAGCATAAACACCCTCTTAAACTACACCTAACACACACACACACACACATATATATATATATTCCAATTCAGTTTTCTAATACTAAAAACAAGATTGAGCTAGGGTTAGGGTGTCCTTACCATACCCATATGCTCAATAGCTTGAGCCCACAAGTTCCGGAAGCTAACTTGAACCTATAATATGGAAATTGGACAAGATTCACCATAAGTTTCAAGTTTACTAAAGAAAGAGGGGTAGGGATTCTGAACCGAATAGGGGAATTACCAAAAAAATTATTCGAATAAAAAGGTAGAGCTCGACGCGCTGAGCGCGTGGCCACGAACGGTGCGGCGATCGGAGCCCGGACGGAGGAGTTATGGTGGTGAGAAGGAAAGGTGAGGGTTAGGTTTCATCTCCTCCCCCTTGCTGTGTGTGTTTCGTTGCTTTGTGAAATGGAGAAGATGAAGTTGCTGCTTCATTTATGTTATGGGTCCGGTTGAACCCACAGGCCCGGTTTGGATCCCGGTTCAACCAGTTCGATCCTTCCGGTCCGATTTTGGGCCAAATTTTTTAAGTTGGTATCAAAATTCTCGTTTCGACGAGCTCTATCCTATTTTGATATTAGTTTTGCATTTTTAGCTTTTCTAATAAAAATTTGATTTATTAGCTAATATTTTACCGATTTTTCGCAGGATTTACATGTCCCAGAACGTTTGGACCATTAAATAGTCCCATAATAAAATATGTTTTTTAAGAACTGTTAAATAGTCCTTTTTAAATTTAATTACAAATTAATCCCATATATTTTATTTAATTATAAAAATATTTTTTTATTTTATAAATAATTATTTTATCATAAATCTATCATGTTTATTAACAATCAAGAACAAAAACAATAACGAATTTGATTTTTCATTGATCCTAATAAATTTTTTGGCCATTCCAATCGATTAAAAGATTAAATTTGATCCGTCACATTTGTGAGGAATCACAAAATCGTGTTTCGTTGAAAACCAATCGATTAGACTATCAAACCAATCGATTGAATTATAACTTTCTATAACCCAATCGATTGGACTATAGCTTGTTATCACAAAACAATCGATTGTTTTTAATTCAATCGATTGGTTGTGATACCCAATCGATTGAATTCATGAAAACAATATGGATATGCCAAATTCAATCGATTGAAGTGTGCTACCAATCAATTGAAGTGTGTATTAGCAACTTGAGGTCTCGCTATTCAATTGATTGGTTATGTTACCCAATCGATTGAACTTGACTTCCAATTCAATCGATTGGTTTAAGAACAATAATTTATTTTATTATATTTATTTTTATACCAAATAACAAAAAACATTAAATTTTATATTCATTTTTTTGTTACTTATTTTACTTATCTATAGTTGTTTAAATTAGACTTTATGCTTATTAAGTCATGTTTTCCCCTAACAAAAAAAATAGTTATGAAATTATTTTTATATTTGTATAGGAGTACATTCATTATGTTATAATTTTAATAATTAATGTAAATTTTAAAAAATTAAATAAATTTATATTTATTTTGATTACATTCAAAAGTGAATTATATGTATTCTTATAATCAAGAAATATACTTAACTTCTTTTATAATAAGTAAGTTTTTCAATAATTTAATTTATTAAAAAAATATCAACTTTTTATTTATCCTACAAAATAAAAATTCATATTAATAGTTTTGAATAAGAGAATTAAAATAAAATATAAAAATAAACCTTGAATAAAATAAATACAAAGTTTTCAATCTAAAAATATAAAATAGTTAAAAGATAAAAAAAATTATTTAAATATGATTTTTTAAGACACTCTATGACTTAGATAAATAAATATTATTTTTAAAATGAATCGTGATATATTGATACAAAAATTATTGTGTGTAAATTTTTGTAAAAAATAATAAACCTCTCTCGTTAATAACAATAGTGGAACTTAAATTTGAACGCTAATTGATATTATATATTGTGTAGGTACTATATTAGAAAAGTACGTTAATAATTTGAAGAGAAAAATTATTAATGTAAATTTATTTTTTTAAAAAATTATCCTTATTGAACTATTTTACTTTTATTCCTTCAAAACATATCTTAATAAAAATATTTATAACAATAATTTACATTCAATAAGAATATCTTAACGAGGTTATTGTGAAAAAAGGGGTAGAAATTTTGTTATTTAACGAAATTGACAAAAAAAATTTTAATAATAAACCTCTCTTTAAGAGTAATATTGGAATTTAAATTTAGACACTAATTATCATTATATATTGCATATAAACATCAAGAGTATATTATTAAAATAGTATGATAATAATTTAAAGAGAAAAAGGATTCTTGGTACATTTAATTAAAAAAAATTACCTTGTTTAAACTATAGTGTAAGTGGAGCCATTTTTATAATCTTACGATTGAGAGTGAACAATTTTTTTAAGTGAAGGAGTTACATCATTCTGTCATGGGTTAATGTAAAATTTACAGAACGTGAGTATGTGATTGAGTATGTAGTTTTACATTATAAAGATAGGGGTAAAATAGAAAAAAAATATTGGACACCAAATCCTTTGTATTCCCATTATATATTGTTATAGATAAGTATAGTTTCTTAAAATTTTGGGGTGTCCATACCACTACTCGCCCCCTCTAGGTCCGTCCCCTAGCTAATTAATAATAAAAAATAATAACATCTATTTATTTTTTAGTATTTCTCAATGTCTGTGAATTAATAAAAGATAAAAAAAATATTTTTTCATTACACAATCAATTTCACGAATAAAGTATCGAAACGAATAATTGCAAAATTAGAGATTCTATTCACTGACCTCGATTTTGTAATCAAAACGATGGTTTATTTTCTGAACACTACAATGAAAAACTTGATTGGACCTTTGTTGATTGATGCAACGGTGATTATTAACAATGAAGAAATAGTGGATATTAAATAGACTGACAAAAAATTCAAAAAAAATTGGATATTGAGTAGATGGATGTTCCAAAGAAAAATAATAAAAATTTTTATAATTAAAGAAAATGATACACGATTTCAATAGTGGGATTGAATAATTGGTGATGGATTATTCACCAATTTATAATATTAATATTAAGGAAAGGATAAGATTATAGTATCTAAATCAAAATAAAACTGCAAAAATTGAAGATAGAATTTTAAAGATAAGACAGATGAATAACATGATAATTTCTAAAAATGATAACAAGATTGAAATAGGCGTAGTACACATTTCAATTGATTGGGTAGCACACTTCAATCGATTGAATTTGGTAAATTCATATTATTTTGGTGAATTCAATCGATTGAGTAACAAAAGTAATCGATTTGAATTGTGCTACCCAATCGATTATTTTGAAGAATTCAATCGATTGAAAATTCTAAACAATCGATTGAATTACATAAAATCCACATTTAATTCATCGTTCAATTGATTGGTTAATATGACCAATCGATTGATTTATGCGAAAACCATGCTTCCTTACAATTTTCAATCGATTGTTTAGTGATAAAACTGAGATCCAATCGATTGCGTTAGAATTCAATCGATTGGTTTGATAGTCCAATCGATTGGTTTTCAACGAAATACGATTTTGTGATTCCTCACAAACGTGACGGATCAAATTTAATCTTTTAATCGATTGGAATGGTAAAAAAATTTATTAGGATCAATGGAAGATCGAATTCGTTATTGTTTTTATTCTTGATTGTTAATAAACATGATAAATTTATGATAAAATAATTATTTATAAAATAAAAAATCGTTTTTATAATTAAATAAAATATATGGGGTTAATTTATAATTAAATTTAAAAAAGGACTATTTAATAGTTCTTAAAAAATCTTAAAAAATATGTTTTCTTATGGGACCATTTAATAGTCCAAACGTCCTGGAACCACTAAATTCTGAGCCGGGTCTTTGAACTAGCAGTGTGAAATTGTATAAAACAAAGCTAATTTTCTCTTTTTTCCTCACTCAAGACTTTGGGCTCCTCTTTCTATTTTCTTTATTTTCTTTTTTCTCTTACTTGCTAATTTTGTTTTGTGTGGTGTAAAGTAAAAATTATGAAAGTGGTGAAAAAAGAGTTCATGACTTATGAAAATTAGAGAAAAAATAAGATAGAATTTAAGAATTTTAGTCATCCCTTAGTGGATAATAATCTTGAAACTCCATCAAACTATATAAAGAAAACTGCCTATGTTACTAAGTTTAACCATAAATGTATATTGATAAGATTATTAAGCAATTAATGCATTCTTTTTGTAAAACTACAAACACATTAATTATCATCTCTAAAATATATTTTCAATAAAATGACAATTATGATTACTATTGAGATTTTTTTATGACTTACTATTAAGAATTTAACATGTTCAAAATTCATTAATAAATTCAAAATAATTAACAATTTTAAATTTTATTTATTTTAATTATTTATTTGATATTATAATTTATCTCATAAAACTTGTCTTATATACAAATTTTTTTTTGTTCATCTATAACATCCTGATTTTAGAAATTAACTATATTATAACATATCATTTAATTAGGATATATATAAATATATATTAGGAATAGAATTAACATTTTTAAGTGTTATTTCAAATTAATTTGTCTAAAGATACTTCGAAAAAAAAGAGATATTAAAAATAAATTTAGATGTATTGAGATACTGCATAAATGTTTTTTTAAAGATTTTATTGGAGATGTTTATTTTAGGTTATTAGTTGAATGTAATGTTAGATTCTTATAATTAAAACTAAAATTAAGAATAATTTTAAGTAAGTAGTCACAAATAAAGGAGTAAAATAGTGTTACATTATCGTCATATTCGTAATTAGAGTTGTTGTTTCTACTGTTCAATCTATGAAGTTCGGATGTAATCGAATTGGTATGGGTTGGATTTGGAAGAAATTGAGAACTAAACTAATTAAATTTGATCACTTTGAAATGGATTGGATAAATATGTTTTTTTTACTAAACCTGCACCGATCATATGTGATTGCATTAATTTAAATACCGAATTAGAATTAGATTTTTTTAAAAAAATTTTGCAACGAAAAAAAATAAGAATAAAATGAAAAAAATATGAATGATGGTTGAAGCTTGATTAAAGTTAGGTAAAAGTTATATAAATTGTATATTTTTATTTTTGATATATAAGGTAATTAGGTGAGTTCGGTTCCAAATAAACTCTTAAAAAAGATTTTTGAAATTTATTTTTTTAATAAAATTAGTGGTGATTTCTTGTTTTTTTTTTTTTAAAAATATTTTTGTCTCATTCTGATGTCTTGTCTTCTTTAAAAATGATTAGAGAGTTAAGTTTATTTAATTAAATTATGCATATAAATTACTTAAATTATATTTTTTTAAAAATTTCAATAATAATTTTAAAAATAGTTTTTATTTTTGTGAATAATATTCTCTTTATAATACTTTACTAAATAAATTTTTTATTATATATTTATGTTTATTTTTATGAATTGATGTTTAAATAAAAAGATATAGAATATAGAAAAAAAATCACAACACAAGTGTGCAAAGTATGTATAGTATAATAAAAATAAATTTTAAGTATAATGAGATGAACTAAATATAAATAATTAAAATTAAGATACAAAATATTTAAGATAATTAATTTTTAAAATTAGAAAGAAGAACCATAATTAAATTCATTTTCTTATACGAGGTAGGGTTGCAGATGGATCGGATAATATCTGTATATCCGCGGTAATTATTTGTATCCGATCCGAATTTTGTGGATATTATCCGATCCGCAGAGCCATCGGATCGGATCCAATCCGCACTATGCTAGGATTGGATTGCGGATTTGACAGTGATATTCGGGGATCCGATCCGCAAATCCGCATATTGCACATCTCATATAAATAGCATAGTTTAAGAAAGTAAACCCTAATGTGATATGAATTTTGGTGTGTTATTTTATGAATTTTATAATATCTTGTTTTTAATTTTTTATTTTGTACTTCAACTTAGAATAATTAAACTTAAATCTTGTGTTATTATTTTATTTTTGTTATTCAAGAGAACTTTTATTGATAATATTTTAGGAGTAAATAGGCTTAAACAGAAAAAAAATAAATTTTCTGGATATTTTTTTTTGTAAAAACAGCCAAACAGAATCTTAAAATAATTTTTTTGAATTATGTGGATATACCCGATATTCGATCTGATCCGATGAATGCAGTGCAGATCGGATAGAATTTTAGACTATATCCAATCCGATTCGATCCGTGTGACGCCCTAATACGAGGTATTCATTTTACGTTATGTAATATACCTATAAATCTAAATTTTTAAAATTAAAGTTAAATTCATAAATATTCTTAAGTAATTAATGGTATAGAGTTTTTTTTCTCTTTTAATATGCTTACACAAAATAAATGGTATTTTGTTCTTTTTGTTTTAATATATTTAAATAATATTAATACTAAAAGAATATTTTTGTCTTTTTAATTAAATAAATTTTAAATTAAGATTAAATAATTTTAATTTTAAAGGGAATTTTTTTTATTCTTTTACAATTAATATTAAAAATATGTTTTGATTTTTTAATTTTTAAACCTTTTATTTTAATCTCAATTATAATGTTATATAGTTTTTTTAAAATGTTATAATAATCTAATATGAGTAATAATATTAATTAAAAAGTATAATAAGTCCAAACTGACTCAAAGTAAAATATTAAATTGTTTGGGGTTCAAAATTACCTGATTCCCTTGAAACAAATTAAGAGTAAATCGTCCTAGGGTGCAAAGGGTTATATAAAACATGAATCATCTCACCCTAGGACGATTAATGCATGAATTTGTGAGGCAAATTAAGAGTAAATCGTGGCAGGGCTTCTTGGGTTAGAAGTAGAGTATAAATCGTCCCAGGGTAGTAGGTTTTACGTGTTCATGGGCTAAACCAAACTGGGCTGCCACGATTTATGTGTTATTAGGACCCCCCCTCAGCCTGGGACGATTTATGTGTTACTTTGTAACACTCACAGGGCTGGGACGATTTATGCCCAAGTTATAACCCTAAGGAGTCAAGGACAATTTATGCAGGCAGAAACTCTATAAATAAACGAGTTTCACACAGACGAGTGATGAGCGGATAATTTATACGCTTTTTGGCATTGTTTTTAGGTAGTTTTTAGTAAGTTCAAGCTACTTTTAGGGATGTTTTCATTAGTTTTTATGTTAAATTCACATTTCTGGACTTTACTATGAGTTTGTGTGTTTTTCTGTGATTTCAGGTAATTTCTGGCTGAAATTGAGGGACTTGAGCAAAACTCTGAAAAAAGGCTGACAAAAGGACTGGTAATGCTGTTGGAATCTGACCTCCCTGCACTCAAAATAGATTTTCTGGAGCTACAGAACTCCAAATGGCGCGCTCTCAACGGCGTTGGAAATTAGACATTCAGGGCTTTCCAGCAATATATAATAGTCTATACTTTATTCGGAAATTGACGACGTAAATTGGCGTTGAACGCCAAGTACATGCTGCTGTCTGGAGTTAAACGCCAGAAACACGTCATGATCCGGAGTTGAACGCCCAAAACACGTTATAACTTGGAGTTAAACTCCAAGAGAAGCCTCAGCTCGTGGATAGATCAAGCTCAGCCCAAACATACACTAAGTGGGCCCCGGAAGTGGATTTATGCATCAATTACTTACTCATGTAAACCCTAGTAGCTAGTCTAGTATAAATAGGATAATTTACTATTGTATTAGACATCTTTTGACAGTTTAATCTTTTGACTGTTTAGTCTTTGATCATTGGTCTTTTGATCATTCAGGGGGCTGGCCATTCGGTCATGCCTGAACCTTTCACTTATGTATTTTCAACGGTGGAGTTTCTGCACACCATAGATTAAGGGTGTGGAGCTCTGCTATACCTCAAATTTCAATACAATTACTATTACTTTCTATTCAATTCTCTTTTATTCTTATTCCGAGATATACGTTGCACAACACTTTGATGAATGTGATGATTCGTGACACTCATCATCATTCTCACCTATGAACGCGCGTGACTGACAACCACTTCCGTTCTACCTTAGGCCGGGCGCATATCTCTTAGATTCCCCAACAGAATCTTCGTGGTATAAGCTAGATAGATGGCGGCATTCATGGGGATCCGGAAAGTCTAACCTTGTCTGTAGTATTCCGAGTAGGATCCCGGGAATCCGGAAAGTCTAACCTTGTCTGTGATATTCCGAGTAGGATTCCGGTATTGAATGACTGTGACGAGCTTCAAACTCCTGAAGGCTGGGCGTTAGTGACAGACGAAAAGGAATAAATGGATTCTACTCCAACCTGATTGAGAACCGACAGATGATTAGCCGTGCTGTGACAGAGCATTTGGACCATTTTCACTGAGAGGATGGGATGTAGCCATCATCAAGGGTGGTGCCTCCAGACGATTAGCTGTGCAGTGACAGCGCATAGGACCATTTTCCCGAGAGGATTAAAAGTAGCCATTGATGATGGTGATGCCCTACATACAGTTTGCCATGGAAAGGAGTAAGAAGGATTGGATGAAAGCAATAAGAAAGTAGAGATTCGAAAGGATTCTAGCATCTCCACACGCCTATCTGAAATTTCCACTATTGATTTACATAAGTATCTCTATCCTATTTTATTTTCTGTTTATTTTTATTAGTCATATTTGATTTTCTAAATTCCATAATTTTATCCTCCTGACTGGGATTTACAAGATGACCATAGCTTGCTTCATACCAACAATCTCTGTGGGATCGACCCTTACTCACGTAAGGTATTACTTGGACGACCCAGTACACTTGCTGGTTAGTTGAACGGAGTTGTGTCCACACATAAGTGCCATAATAATGATTCCATACAACAACAAAGAATACTACATGGATGTGATCAAAATTTCGTCCACCAAGTTTTTGGCGCCGTTGCCGGGGATTGTTCGAGTATGGACAACTGACGGTTCATCTTGTTGCTCAGATTAGGTAATTTTCTTTTTATTTTCTTTTCAAAAAAGTTTTCAAAATTTTTCTTTTATTTTCATTTTTCAAAATATAATTTTCGAAAAAAAAATTAATAAAAATCCAAAAACATAAAAAAATCATAAAAACCAAAAATTTTTTGTGTTCTTGTTTGAGTCTTGAGTCAATCTTTAAATTTGGTGTCAATTGCATGCTTTAAAAAATTTTTCTTGCATTTTTTCAAAAATTCCATGCATTCATAGTGTTCTTCATGATCTTCAAGTTGTTCTTGGTAAGTCTTCTTGTTTGATCTTGATGTTTTCTTGTTTTGTGTTGCTTGTTGTTTTTCATATGCATTTTTTGTTTGTTAGAGTTCATGCGTTAAAGATTTCTAAGTTTGGTGTCTTGCATGTTTTCTTTGCATAAAAAATTTTTCAAAAATATGTTCTTGATGTTCATCATGATCTTCAAAGTGTTCTTGGTGTTCATCTTGACATTTATAGTGTTCTTGCATGCATCTTGTGTTTTGATCCAAAATTTTTATGTTTTGGGTCATATTTGTGTTTTTCTCTTTCATCATTAAAAATTAAAAAATCAAAGAAATATCTTTTCCTTATTTCTCTCCAAATTTTCGAAAATTTGAGTTGACTTAGTCAAAAATTTTCAAAATTAGTTGTTTCTTACAAGTCAAGTCAAATTTTCAATTTTAAAAATCCTATCTTTTCAAAATCTTTTTCAAAAATTATATCCTTTTCAATTTTTTCTATTTTTCGAAAATTTCAAAAATCTTTTTTTCAAAATATTTTCAAAACCTTTTTCTTATCTTTATATCAAATTTTTGAAAATTCACTAATAATTAATGTGATTGATTCAAAAATTTGAAGTTTGTTACTTTCTTGTTAAGAAAGGTTCAATCTTTAAGTTCTAGAATCTTATCTTGTAGTTTCTTGTTAGTGAAGTAAGTAATTTCAAATTTTTAAATTAAATCTATTTATCTCTTATCTTATCTTTTTCAAAAATTTTATCTTTTTCAAAATTTGATTTCAAAATATATTATCTAACTTCTTATCTTCTTATCTTTTCAAATTTGATTTTAAAATCTTTTTCAACTAACTAATTAACTTTTTGTTTGTTTCTTATCTTTTTCAAAACTACCTAACTACTCTTTTCTCTCTAATTTTCGAAAATATCTCACCCCTTTTTCAAAAATTCTTTTTAATTAACTAATTGTTTCATGTTTTAATTTTAATTACATTTTATCTCTAATTTTTGAAAATTACTAACCCCTTTTTCAAAATTATTTTCGAAAATTCTCCCTCTCTTTTCTTATTCTATTTAATTATTTAATTACTAACACTTCTCTTCACCTCTCTCCATCTAAATATCCGAATCCCCTCTTCTACATTCTTCTCCCCTTTCTTCTTCTACTAACATAAAGGAATCTCTATACTGTGACATAGAGGATTCCTCTTCTTTTCTTGTTTTCTTCTCTTTCATATGAGCAGGAACAAGGAAAAAGGCACTCTTGTTGAAATTGATCCAGAACCTGAAAGGACTCTGAAAAGAAAACTAAGAGAAACTAAATTACAACAATCCAGAAACAACTTTTCAGAAATTTTCGAACAAGAGAAGGAGATGGCAGCCAAAAATAATAATAATGCAAGGAGAATGCTTGGTGACTTCACAAAGCCAACGTCCAAATTTGATGGAAGAAGCATCTCCATTCCTGCCATTGGAGCCAACAACTTTGAGTTGAAACCTCAGATAGTTGCCTTAATGCAACAAAACTGCAAGTTTTATGGACTTCCATCTGAAGATCCTTATCAGTTTTTAACTGAGTTCTTACAGATCTGTGAGACTGTAAAGACGAATGGAGTTGATCCTGAAGTCTACAGACTCATGCTTTTCCCTTTTGCTGTAAGAGACAGAGCTAGAATATGGTTGGATTCACAACCTAAGGATAGCCTGGACTCCTGGGATAAGCTGGTCACATCCTTCTTGGATAAATTCTTTCCTCCTCAAAAGCTGAGCAAGCTGAGAGTAGATGTTCAAACCTTCAAACAAAAAGATGGTGAATCCCTCTATGAAGCTTGGAAAAGATACAAGCAGCTGACCAAAAGATGTCCATCTGACATATTTTCAGAATGGACCATATTAGATATATTCTATTATGGTCTATCTGAATTTTCGAAAATGTCATTGGACCATTCTGCAGGTGGATCTATTCACCTAAAGAAAACGCCTGAAGAGGCTCAAGAACTCATTGATATGGTTGCAAACAACCAATTCATGTACACTTCTGAGAGGAATTCCGTGAATAATGGGATACCTCAGAAGAAAGGAGTTCTTGAAATTGATGCTCTGAATGCCATATTGGCTCATAACAAA
The DNA here is from genome assembly GCF_003086295.3 of Arachis hypogaea. Lineage (NCBI taxonomy): Eukaryota > Viridiplantae > Streptophyta > Magnoliopsida > Fabales > Fabaceae > Arachis > Arachis hypogaea. The sequence goes on from NC_092047.1 coordinate 12,426,557, forward strand.
GTGATGACTCAACAAGTCAACATGATCTCTCAAAATCTGAATGGATGGCAACATGCATCCAACAGTACTAAAGAGGCAGCTTCTGAAGAAGCTTATGATCCTGAGAACTCTGCCATGGCAGAGGTTAATTACATGGGTAAACCTTATGGAAACACCTATAACTCATCATGGAAAAATCATCCAAATTTCTCATGGAAGGATCAACAAAAGCCTCAACAAGGCTTTAACAATGGTGGACGCAATAGGCTGAGCAATAGAAAGCCTTTCCCATCATCTTCTCAGCAACAGACAGAGAATTCTGAACAAAACACTTCTAATTTAGCCAATCTAGTCTCTGATCTGTCAAAAGCCACTTTCAGTTTCATGAGTGAAACAAGATCCTCCATCAGAAATCTGGAGGCACAAGTGGGCCAGCTGAGTAAGAAAGCCATTGAAACTCCTCCCAGTATTCTCCCAAGCAATACAGAAGAGAATCCAAAAGGAGAGTGCAAGGCCATTGATATAGTCAATATGGCCGAATGCACAAGGGAGAAGGAGGACGAAAATCCTAGTGAGGAAGACCTCTTGGGACGTTCCTCAAGCAAGAAGGAGTTTTCTATTAAGGATCCAAAGGAATCTGAGGCTCATATAGAGACCATAGAGATTCCATTAAATCTCCTTCTGCCATTCATGAGCTCTAAAGACTATTCTTCCTCTGAAGAGGATAAAGATGTGACTGGAGAGCAAGTTGCTCAATATTTAGGAGCTATCATGAAGCTGAATGCCAAGTTGTTTGGTAATGAGACTTGGGAAAGTGAACCTCCCTTGCTCATTAGTGAACTGGATACCTGGATTCAGCAAATTTTACCTCAAAAGAGACAAGATCCTGGCAAGTTCTTAATACCTTGTACCATAGGCACCATGACCTTTGAAAAAGCTCTATGTGATCTAGGGTCAGGGATAAATCTTATGCCACTCTCTGTAATGGAGAAGCTGGGGATCATTGAGGTACAACCTGCCTTGTTCTCATTACAATTGGCAGACAAGTCATTGAGACAAGCTTATGGAATAGTAGAGGACGTGTTAGTAAAGGTTGAAGGCCTTTACATCCCTACTGATTTCATAATCTTAGACACTAGGAAGGAAGAGGATGAGTGCATCATCCTTGGAAGACCTTTCCTAGCCACAGCAGGAGCTGTGATAGATGTCAACAGAGGTGAATTAGTCCTTCAATTGAATGGGGACTACCTTGTGTTTAAGGCACATGGCCATCCCTCTGAGACAAAAGAGAGCAAGCATGGAGAGCTTCTCTTAGTTCAGAGTCAAGAAGAGCCCCCACAGTCAAACTCTAAGTTTGGTGTTGGGAGGCCACAACCAAACTCTAAGTTTGGTGTTAAGACCCCATATCCAAACTCTAAGTTTGGTGTTGGGACTATACAACATTGACCTGATCACCTTGTGGCTCCATGAGAGCCCACTGTCAAGCTATTGACATTAAAGAAGCGCTTGTTGGGAGGCAACCCAATTTTATTTATCTAATTTTTATTTTATTTTATTTTATTGTTATTTTGTGTCTTATTAGGTACATGATCATGAGGAGTCACGAAAAAAAATATAAAAATTAAAAACAGAATCAAAAACAGCAGAAGAAAATCACACCTTGGAGGAAGCACAGGCTGGCGTTCAACGCCAGTAAGAAGCATCTGGCTGGCGTTCAACGCCAGAACAGAGCATGAATCTGGCGCTGAACGCCAGAAACAAGCAACATTTTGGCGCTGAACGCCAGGAATGTGCCTAGAGGAAAAACTGGCGCTGAACGCCAGTAACAAGCATGAAACTGGCGTTCAACGCCAGAAACATGCTTTACATGGGCGTTGAACGCCCAGAACGTGCACCACTCGGCGTTTAAACGCCAGAATGGTGTGCAAAGGCATTTTACATGCCTATTTGGTGCAGGGATGGAATTCCTTGACACCTCAGGATCTGTGGACCCCACAGGATCACCTCAGGATCTGTGGACCCCACAGGATTCCCACCTACGATATTCCCACCTTACCTCCTAATCCTATTTTACTCTTCCCCATGTCACACTTCCCAAAAACCCTTCACCAATCACCTCAATCTCTCTTCCCAATCACTTATTCACCACTCACATCCATCCACTATTCCCCATAAACCCCACCTACCTTCAAAATTCAAAAACATTTTTCCACCCAATCCCACCCTAAATGGCCGAACCTACCCTCTCCCCTCTCCCCTCTCCCTATATATACCCTTCCATTCTACTTCATTTTCACACAACACTACCCCCTCTACTATACCTTGGCCGAATCCCTCTCCCCTCACTCACCTCCATTTTTCTTCTTCTTCTTCTTCCCTTCTTTCTTCTCTTGCTCGAGGGCGAGCAATATTTTAAGTTTGGTGTGGTAAAAGCATAAGCTTTTTGTTTTTCCATTACCATCAATGGCACCTAAGGCCGGAGAATCCTCTAGAAAAGGAAAAGGGAAGACAAAAGCTTCCACCTCCGAGTCATGGGAGATGGAAAGATTCATCTCCAAGAGCCATCAAGACCACTTCTATGATGTTGTGGCAAAGAAGAAGGTGATCCCTGAGGTCCCTTTCAAGCTCAAGAAAAATGAGTATCCGGAGATCCGACATGAAATCCGAAGAAGAGGTTGGGAAGTCCTAACCAACCCCATGCAACAAATCGGAATCTTAATGGTTCAAGAGTTCTATGCCAATGCATGGATCACTAGGAACCATGATCAAAGTATGAACCTGAATCCAAAGAATTATCTCACAATGGTTCGGGAGAAATACTTAGATTTTAGTCCGGAGAATGTGAGGTTGGCGTTCCACTTGCCAATGATGCAAGGAGATGCACGCCCCTACACTAGAAGGGTCAACTTTAATCAAAGGTTGGACCAAGTCCTTATGGACATATGTGTGGAAGGAGCCCAATGGAAGAGAGACTCCAAAGGCAAGCCAGTCCAACTAAGAAGACTGGACCTCAAGCCTGTAGCTAGGGGATGGTTGGAGTTCATTCAACGCTCCATCATTCCCACTAGCAACCGATCTGAAGTTACTGTGGATCGGGCCATCATGATTCATAGCATCATGATTGGAGAGGAAGTAGAAGTTCATGAAGTCATCTCCAATGAAATCTACAAAATAGCCGAAAAGCCCTCCACCATGGCAAGGCTAGTTTTTCCTCACCTCATTTGCCATCTATGTTACTCAGCTGGAGTTATCATAGAAGGAGACATCTCCATTGAAGAGGATAAACCCATCACCAAGAAGAGGATGGAGCAAGCAAGAGAGACCCTCCACGGTTCTCAAGAGATGCATGAGGAAGCTCATCATCAAGAAATCCCTGAGATGCCTCAAGGGATGCACTTTCCTCCCAACAACTATTGGGAACAACTCAACACTTTCTTAGAAGATTTGAGCCACAATGTGGAACAATTAAGGGTGGAACATCATGAGCACTCCATCATTCTTCAAAAAATAAGAGATGATCAAAGAGCAATGAGGGAGGAGCAACAAAGGTAAGGAAGGGACATAGAAGAGCTTAAGAACATTGTTGGTCCTTCAAGAAGAAGACGCCACTAAAGGTGGATTCATTCCTTGTTCTTATTTCTTTCTGCTTTTCGGTTTTTATGTTGTGTTTATCTATGTTCCGTGTCTCTACTTCATGATCATTAGTATGTAGTAACCATGCCTTAAAGCTATGAATAAAATCCATTAATCCTTCACCTCTCTTAAATGAAAAATGTTTTAATTCAAAAGAACAAGAAATACATGAATTTCGAAAATTGTCCTTGAATTTAGTTTAATTATATTGATGTGGTGACAATACTTTTTGTTTTCTGAATGAATGATTGAACAGTGCATATTTTTGATCTTGTTGTTTATGAATGTTAAAACTGTTGGCTCTTGAAAGAATGATGAACAAAGAAAAATGTTATTGATGATCTGAAAAATTATGAAATTGATTCTTGAAGCAAGAAAAAGCAGTGAATAGCAAAAGCTTGCGAAAAAAAAAATTGGCGAAAAAAAATAGAACGAAAAAGAAAAAGCAAGCAGAAAAAGCCAATAGCCCTTAAAACCAAAAGGCAAGGGTAAAAAGGATCCAAGGCTTTGAGCATCAATGGATAGGAGGGTCCAAGGAAATAAAATTCAGGCCTAAGCGGCTAAATCAAGCTGTCCCTAACCATGTGCTTGTGTCATGAAGGTCCAAGTGAAAAGCTTGAGACTGAGTGGTTAAAGTCGTGATCCAAAGCAAAAAAGTGTGCTTAAGAGCTCTGGACACCACTAACTGGGGACTCTAGCAAAGCTGAGTCACAATCTGAAAAGGTTCACCCAGTTATGTGTCTGTGGAATTTATGTATCCGGTGGTAATACTGGAAAACAAAATGCTTAGGGCCACGGCCAAGACTCACAAGTAGCTGTGTTCAAGAATCAACATGCTTAATTAGGAGAATCAATAACACCATCTAAACTTCTAAGTTCCTAGAGAAGCCAATCATTCAGAACTTCAAAGGAAAAAGTGAGATGCCAAAACTGTTCAGAAGCAAAAAGCTACAAGTCCCGCTCATCTAATTAGAATTAATATTCACTGATATTCTGGAATTTAAAGTATATTCTCTTCTTTTTATCCTAATTTATCTTCAGTTGCTTGGGGACAAGCAACAATTTAAGTTTGGTGTTGTGATGAGCGGATAATTTATACGCTTTTTGGCATTATTTTTAGGTAGTTTTTAGTAAGTTCAAGCTACTTTTAGGGATGTTTTCATTAGTTTTTATGTTAAATTCATATTTCTGGACTTTACTATAAGTTTGTGTATTTTTTTTGTGATTTCAGGTAATTTCTGGCTGAAATTGAGGGACTTGAGCAAAACTCTGAAAAAGGCTGACAAAAGGACTGCTAATGCTGTTGGAATCTGACCTCCCTGCACTCAAAATGGATTTTCTGGAGCTACAGAACTCCAAATAGCGCGCTCTCAACGGCGTTGAAAATTAGACATCCAGGGCTTTCCAGCAATATATAATAGTCTATACTTTATTTGGAAATTGACGACGTAAATTGGCGTTGAACGCCAAGTACATGCTGCTGTCTGGAGTTAAACGCCAGAAACACGTCATGATCCGGAGTTGAACGCCCAAAACACGTTATAACTTGGAGTTCAACTCCAAGAGAAGACTCAGCTCGTGGATAGATCAAGCTCAGCCCAAACATACACCAAGTGGGCCCCGGAAGTGGATTTATGCATCAATTACTTACTCATGTAAACCCTAGTAGCTAGTCTAGTATAAATAGGATAATTTACTATTGTATTAGACATCTTTTGACAGTTTAATCTTTTGACTGTTTAGTCTTTGATCATTCGGTCTTTTGATCATTCAGGGGGTTGGCCATTCGGTCATGCCTGAACCTTTCACTTATGTATTTTCAACGGTGGAGTTTCTGCACACCATAGATTAAGGGTGTGGAGCTCTGCTGTACCTCAAGTTTCAATACAATTACTATTACTTTCTATTCAATTCTCTTTTATTCTTATTCCAAGATATACGTTGCACAACACTTTGATGAATGTGATGATCCGTGACACTCATCATCATTCTCACCTATGAACGCGCGTGACTGACAACCACTTCCGTTCTACATTAGGCCGGGCGCATATCTCTTAGATTCCCCAACAGAATCTTCGTGGTATAAGCTAGATAGATGGCGGCATTCATGGGGATCCAGAAAGTCTAACCTTGTCTGTGGTATTCCGAGTAGGATCCCGGGAATCCGGAAAGTCTAACCTTGTCTGTGGTATTCCGAGTAGGATTCCGGTATTGAATGACTGTGACGAGCTTCAAACTCCTGAAGGCTGGGCGTTAGTGACAGATGCAAAAGAATCAATGGATTCTACTCCAACCTGATTGAGAACCGACAGATGATTAGCCGTGCTGTGACAGAGCATTTGGACCATTTTCACTGAGAGGATGGGATGTAGCCATCAACAAGGGTGATGCCTCCAGACGATTAGCCGTGCAGTGACAGCGCATAGGACCATTTTCCCAAGAGGATTAAAAGTAGCCATTGATGATGGTGATCCCCTACATACAGTTTGCCATGGAAAGGAGTAAGAAGGATTGGATGAAAGCAATAAGAAAGTAGAGATTCGAAAGGATTCTAGCATCTCCACACGCCTATCTGAAATTCCCACTATTGATTTACATAAGTATCTCTATCCTATTTTATTTTCTGTTTATTTTTATTAATCATATTTGATTTTCTAAATTCCATAATTTTATCCTTCTGACTGGGATTTACAAGATGACCATAGCTTGCTTCATACTAACAATCTCTGTGGGATCGACCCTTACTCACGTAAGGTATTACTTGGATGACCCAATACACTTGCTGGTTAGTTGAACGGAGTTGTGTCCACACATAAGTGCCATAATAATGATTCCATACAACAACAAAGAATACTACATTGATGTGATCACAATTTCGTCCACCAACGAGCCACACGGGACATATGTTGAGGGTGTGAGAGATGGCGGAGAGTATTTTCTTGTTAGTGCATCACCGGGGAAAAATAGATGAAAACACAAGTGAGGGTGTAACTTTTTCTAGCAAAAAGCAGATAGGTGTGTTTATAACTCCGTCAACGACGTTGATGGATTTGCACAGTAGTATATTAGAGAAGGCTGGAAAGTGTGGTAAAAAAATGCGTGAAGCAATTATTTTTTCGTATTCCGATATCATTGAAGCCCGGTTATGTTAAGTTTGGGAAGTACGCGATGTTGGGTGATGACGACATGCGAGTTATATTTCATAGTCAATCAAGATTTTCCGACTTAGGCGCGCTGGAGTTGTTTGTCAGATTGGTTGACGTGGAGGCCAGCAGCGGGGGAACTGGTCCGAATCTGTCCACTGGCGTCATAGAAGGAACTTCCACCGCCGTTCCAACAGGACAACCGGTGACTCCACTTGTTTTGTCCCCATTTTTTGCTGCTGATTTGCCTGTCTCGGGTGATGACTTGGGTGATGGGCGTAGCTTCGGCCAGCTTGCAGCTGCGATGGGATCTGAACCTGTAGTTGATGGTGCACCCGCATTCATGGAGGTAAGAGAGAGAGATCCGTTTGCGGAGGCTATAGGTGATGATGGGTCAGATTTGGAGCCACCAATTATTGGTGACGAGAGCGACGGCGAAGAGGACACCGCAGTTGCCGTGGGAGCTCAAACCCATGGTAGCAGTGGTACGCAGCAGTACCCTCGACACTTTACCACATTGAACCTTGAAGCAATGAACCAGGCCGCAAATGTAGATCAGCATCACCCGGTGATTCACGGAGAAAGGCTTAGTGTGATTGGCACGGACGAGTTTGAGGTCGGGCAACGGTTTGAAACAAAAGATCGAGGAAGCTGTACTGACAATCAAGAGTTATAATATTCGGCGGGGTGTAGAGTATAAAGTGTTTGAGTCCGACCAGTTGAAGTATCATGGGAAGTGTGTCCAGTTCGGGAATGGTTGTAATTGGCTGATCCGTGTCACTATGAGACAGAGAAAAGGCTACTGGGAAGTTAGAAAGTACAATGAATCGTGGCAGCCCAGTTTGGTTTAGCCCATGAACACGTAAAACCTACTACCTTGGGACGATTTATACTCTACTTCTAACCCAAGAAGCCCTGCCACGATTTACTCTTAATTTGTCTCACAAATTCATGCATTAATCGTCCTAGGGTGAGATGATTCATGTTTTATATAACCCTTTGCACCCTAGGACGATTTATATAATAATACAAAAAGGGTAATCACGTTGCAGAATTTGTTTCAGGGGAATCAGGTAATTTTAAAACGCATACAATTTATTTAAGTAAAAAATCCCCAAACAAATAAAAAAAATATAAAATAATTATAAATATTGACTTTTTTTTAAATCTTTAAAAGAAGTTTTAATATTTCAAAATTTTAAGGAGGATGAAATTCCGTCCCATTAAATGTTACAATATTCCTATATTATTTAGAGTTTTAAAACTCTTTTACATTATTAATATTATAATGTGCGTTGAGAATATTTCATTAATAGAGCTTTTAATGTAGTATTCTTCTTGTAAAACTATAGATATCGTTAATTATAAACTCTAAAATATATTTTCAATAAAATACATTAAAAGCTCCATTAATAAAATATCTTCTAAAATGTTACACCAAAATACATTAATAATATAAAGGAGTTTCAAAATTCTAAACAATACAGTAATATTGTAACATCCACTAAACTAATTAATGAGAGTAATAGAAACTGCAAAAAAAAAAAAGAGTACGGTCAAGATTTCAACAAAGGTTTAGTTATCAATTTAATATTTTTTTAATGTTTAAGTTTTAATAGAGGTGCATTATTCTATATCAATTTGCTTTAGTATAATTTTCTTTATATAATTGATTCAGGTAATTAATAAATTATTTTTTTTTCAATGTTGATAATAGTAGATTTAGTGAATTTTCTAATTAAAAATTATATCTTATATTTTATGCAAAAAAACGGTGGCATCTAAAAGAAAAAGAAAAGGAAATTGGGATCAAATCAGATTAATTCAAGAAATAATATGCAAAGAACATGAAAAAAATCAGTCCTAATTAATAATAATATTCACAGGAACAAACAAATAGAGTTACTTCTCTATTTTATGCAAAGAACATTTTTTTGGTTCCCTTATATCTATAAATAGAGAGTTACTTCTCCCTCTGATACGCACAAACAAATAAAAGATATCACTTAAATTTCAACGTAAGTCTTTTGTACTGTTGTACACCATCGCTCTTTTATTATTTTATTATTATTTATCAGAATACTTTGACTATGATATTGATGTTCTTGTTATGATACTCTTTTTTCTATTCCCAGTCTTGCACACTTGGATTCTGATTTAGTGTTTTTTTATTTCTTTGAGAAAAAGGGTACACACTATAATTGTATGTTTTACTTTTTAAAATATTTCCTTAAAAATGACAGATTTTTTTAATATTTCAACAATAGTTTGTCATCAACTTAATATTTTCTTAGTGTTTTTAATATATAATTGCTTTAGATAATTATATATAGATTGAATACTTATACCTATAAATAAGGTAAATTATTCAAATTATAATTTTTGTTTAGATTATTGCTGTGATATCTTGATAATATGTACATAGATAACGTACTAAAAAAAGGTAATAGTTGCTAACATCAAACTTTTTTTTTGTAATACCAGGAAATTAAACATTATAATCCTGCAATGGCTAAAGGAATACTTCTTTTTTCTCTGTTTGTCTTTCTAGTATTAACGCAAGCAGGTATAACCCCTTTTCTTAGTCCTTTATTTTTTTTCTCTAATTTCTTTATTGTTCTTGTATTTTTTTTTAAATTAATAGTTCTTAATTGTTATACAAATCCACTCAAATTATGAAATATATAATAATTTTGAAAACTAATGAAGCATAATATCTTACTATTAAGTTAAATATAAATATAATACCTTTTAACTATATCCACTTACATTATGTAAAAATTTCAAATCATTTCATGCATAATTATTCTTACTTAGATATTTTATATAAATATATTATGTGTACATAAAAGTAGAAGTTATTTATAAGCCATTTTATATTTGAGAGACATTTTTATTTAATTTCTTTACTAATATTATTATTATTATTATTATTAACACGTCTCAGTAGTATCTATACATGGTGTATGTGTAAAATAGTTTTATTGAATTACATAAATAATTTTGTATATTTTGGATGTGTTCAATTTTTTCTTTAATTTACATTGAAAGAAACATTGTTGATAATTTTCAGATTGCATGAAATCCTTCAATGTAACGAAATGTTGTTCGGAAAATGATCTTGGTAATGATATTTGCGTCGACAGTACTTGCAATTCAGTGTGTCAACAACGATGTAAAGGAGGGCATTGCAGAAACTACAATAAACATATATGTCATTGCGCTTGTTAATTAATTATCACGATTCATAAAAGAGTTATATTATGAAAGCAAAATTTTCAATAACTATATTCAACTTATATTATGTTGATCAGCATATTATCGATAAAAAAATTATTAGACTATGAATAAAATGATGAATGTCATTGTTGAGCATCTTATTTTAATTTTTAAATTTTATTTATGTAATTAGTATCTCGATTATTTGTGTTTTTAAGGGTTAAAGGTGATATAAAATTAGAAGATAATGATTGGAAAACAGAATCTATTGTTCTATTACGATTTTTAGCCTTTCCTCTTTTGGTTGATTTTGGTAGTTAGTTATTGATCTTGTGGGCTATATATAAGTTTATACTCCTCAATGGTTAAAAAGATAATGATGTTTTAGACTACTCATTTAAAATATGTATATTAAAGATATTGATTTTGGACTACTAATTTATTTTCAGTCCATGGCCCAAAAACCTGTCAATGTTTTCAATCACTTTCAAGTAGCACAAGGAAATTATTGTGTTATAGCAGCACATTTACCTCATATAAGTCCTTAATTGATTTCCTTGAAAGATACTCTTTATCCAAATCATGCTTTGTTTGATCAAGCCACTTTGCAAGGCCAACAACAAACTCATCCTTGATTATCATTTGATCATGACTATGATAAAAAAAAAAATTTCAACACCTCTTCTATTTCAGTATTTCTTTCTCCTCATCGATACTTATGTCTGTCACTTTGTTTCGTAGCAATAGGTCTTAGTTCAGAACCTGATATGCCTTCATCTATTTCCCTGTACAACCTACAAAGTTGCAATGATCTAGATAAAATTGTAGAAAATTTTTTAAGATACCGTCAATTTCAGTGATTTCTACTGTTGATTTTAATTATAAAAAATATATATAATATATAAAATTAAGATCAACGGTTAAAAATCACTGATACACTGGTATGATGATACACTTGAAAATCTTTCAAAATTGTAATATATCTTAATTAGATTGATTTCTTGTCTTATAAATAAATTCACCTTATTATATATACATAAAAAAACCTAGATTAGTAAACGGAAATTATTTTTAAAAAATCTCATTAAATATACAAGCATGATAATTTATTCTATATTTGTAGTTCTTTACAGCATTCACTAATTCAAACTTAATTTAAAAATAGGAATTATTTTCTTATTCTTTCAGTAAAAAAAGATGATAGACTAACTAATCGAAATATCAATTAATAAAAAAGTCTCCAAATAGTTAAAATTTTTTACTACCAATGTTTTAATGCGACTAATTATTGTTCTTAACTAGTATATATTTTCCAATAAGAGAAACTAAATCTCACCTAATAATGGCACTCACATTTGGAGTCCCATTCTTAGTGAGAATCCTTTGTAGAATATTCTTTTCTACGAGACTTAGTATTCTTAACATTAAATCATCATGTTTCACGTATTCCAATCTTCTTTTCTGTCGCCAAGGTTCAAAAAAACCTGCAAGTTATTGTAAACATAGTGAATAATATTGGCTGTGGTTAGACATGAATAATACATGAACATGCATATTTTTTCTTTAGGTCTCATTGAGCAACTACATTAGGAAATATAAAAATATTAAGAGATTTGGAGAGGAAAACATTCCACATGTATAAAGATAGAGAAAATTTCTTTGTTTTGAAACATTATTTGAATAGAAAAATAGTCAGAACAAGAAAGTAGAAATAGGATTAGAAAATAAGTACTTCTTTATTTTGAAACATACTTACGAATCTTACTTGTTTCACTTTTCATCTTGCTTAAAACGTGTTTCTTTTCTATTTTAACCTTTAGTTGACAATTAACATGTTGCATAAATATAACCCTGTTTTAATAATCTCTCTCAGCCTCAAGTTATGAATCATATGGTCAAAATTTTGTTACTTTTTAAACAAGAAGTCAAGATATAATAATGATAATAACAAGAATAATAATAGTAAGATTGACAAACCTGTTGAAGAGACCAATTATCGATTGCATAGTTGTTGTCCCATAACAAGATAAGTAATAAGACTGTTGAAGCTAGCATATTGCTTGCTGCTTGTTTTGTCTCAAAATCTATAGTAATGCCATGACCTAACACATCAATCCAAACATGACACTTTAAAAGAGTGAAAACTTTCTATTTTAATTGTCTTAACCAACTGAGTGAGATGGAAACAGACCAGTGAATAAAGGTTTGAGAGTTGTAGGTGATGGTGATGATGATGATGATGAGTTAGACCTTCAATATTGTGCTCAAAATCTTTGCTGCCAGTGATAACACATGCTCCCCAAATTGTGGAGGTTCATGTTCCCACATGTTGGGCAATTACTTGTCTTTGGATTTTGTTTGAAGAAAGTCTAATGTATATCTCTTCAGAATTTTGTAATTGCTGAGATATCCCAAGCTTTGGGGAAACGAAATTTGTATCATCATGAATGCCTAAAAAATTTCTTATACTTAGCTCCAGTACCAGCAAAAGGGACAACAAAAAATGTTTGCCACTGACTTCGGTGATGAGCCCTGTCATTGAATGCTGAATGGATGAGAAGGATGTCAGAGACCTTTGAGGTGGTTAGTTCAGGATCTCGCGTACCAGATATGAATAAAATCTGATTAATTTAAATTCAAATCATTAAAATCTGATTTAGTTACAATTTTTTTTTGAATTTTGTAACAAACAAATAAGTGAAATAACTTGTTACAAACGATCTGAATTTTGTGATAATAATTTTTTGTTACAAAATAATTAAAAATTTTAAAACAAATAACTATTTTGTTACAAAATAATTGTTTTTTTTTAGTTCCAAGACATGTTGCCGCACGTGGAAGGCACGCGATTGAGTGCGAGACGATGACCAAACAAAGAGCGACGACAATCTTGAGTCCGAAATTGGAGGTAGTAAGAGACCGGAGACGCGAGAGCTTGAAGAAGGGGTAACAAGGTTTTTTTTTCTTCTTTAAACGTCAAACAACATCGTTTTAAAGTTGAGGTTTTTATTTCAAATTATAAAAAATAGATAAAATAGTAATTAGGATAATTATAATATAAGAAAATTATTTTAAAAATAAATAAGATATTAATTTATTAATTTATTAATAAATTTAAATAATTATTTTTATTTAAATTTTTAATTATTAAAATTAAATTTTTAAATTTTTATTATTTTATAATTACTTAAATTTTAATTATGATTATGTACAATGATCAATTACTAAAAAATTATATAACAGTCTTAATTAATTAAAATCGTGACAATAAACCCTTTTAGTTCACTCTTTTGTGAAACCGTGACTATAGATCTTTTTAGGTCACCCACCAAAACATGACCATAGACTCTTTTAGGTCACTTCCCAAAATTGTGACCATAGATACCTTTAGGTCGCTCTCCAAAACCGTGAATATAGACCCTTTTAGGTCACCTTTTTGTAAAATCGTGACTATAAACCTTTTTAGGTCATTCTCCAAAACCATGACTATAAATACCTTTAGGTCAAGCCTCAAAATCGTAACTATAGACCCTTTTACATCACTCTTCAAAATCGTTATCATAGATCCCTTTAGGTCACCTACCAAAATCGTGACTATAGACTCTTTTAGGTCATCATTTTTTAAAAAATTGTGACCATAGACCCTTTTAAGTTACCCTATGTAAACTCCGTTAAATAAGCAAATAATTAACTAATAAATTAAATTTTAATGAAATAATTTAGAAATACAAATTTTATATTAAAATAGATAGAGCTAATTACAACGAAAATTTTGATACCAATTTCAAAGAATTTGATCCAAAATTGAATCGAACAGGTCGAACCGATTGAACCGAGTTCAAACCGGACCAAAGCCCAACACATATAAATAAAGCAAGAGGTTCAGTTTCCTTCCCCAAATGATTTCATTTTCACGTTGGGGGATGAAGAAAAGGGAGAAGAACGAGGGTGAGGTTCCAAACCCTTGGTTCCAATTCAATCCTCGATAACTTCTCGCTCCGAGTTCCGATCGCTGCACCGTTTACGACCACGCGTCCGTAGCGTCAAGCTCTACAAAGCCCAGTCAACAATTAGGTAAGAAAACTATTTCTGTATTCCAATTTCTTCCTTCGTAATTTCAAATTATATGAGCAATTATTTTAAAAATTGCTTAATTCCAGTGTTTAGGTTCGAATTAGCTTGAGGAGAACGTTCAATCTTACTTCTTTGGTGCTTGTGTATGGTGAGAATCCTAGAACTCTAGTTAATTCTCTAATTTCGTGTGTTGGGTATTAAATTTGGATATGTATATGTGTGGTAATGTGACGTTAGGTGTATATATATATATTAATTGGAGTTTGATTTGTGGACACTTGAGACTTGGTGGAGGTTGGGTGACATTGCCTTGGTGATTCCGGAACTCTTAGGGCTATGTTCGGTGCATTAGTGGGTTGTCTCGGATAATACGTAGAAATCGGTCAAGGTATGGTTTAGGTTTCTCGTATTTAATATATAATGTTCTGTGAAAACTTAGGCTAGAAGATCTTAGGTTAGGTTGGAATGATTAAGCATGTTGAATGTTTAGTGCTTGTGACAATGATTGCTGATATGAGTTGAATGAGTTGAATATATGTTGGTGATCATAGTTATTGTGGGAAATATAATGCTATATGGTGTATTGATGGGTAATTGATAAGTTGCTAAATTGATGATATTGGTTGTATATGAATGTATGGCAAGGTGTTAGTGATTTTTGTTGATGGAAGTATGAAATTTAGAGTGTGAATTGGTAAAAATTGGGGTTTGATGGGTAATGGTCGAATATGGAGTGATATTGTTATGATATTGTATGAGTTGGAGCTGAAATTGAATGTTATAGGTTGGTTTTGAAAGGACATTGGATAGAAAATGGAGGTTTTGAAGTTTTTGAAAAGTTGGTTTTTAGCTGAACTTCGACGAGTCATAATTTGGCAGCCAGACTCCCAAATGGTTTTAAACTTATTTCACGTGAAACTTGGGTCCAAGAGGTTTACGACGTTCGAAGAACGGGTGAAAATGTTTTAAAACAAAAAAGTTATGCTCGTCAGAAAATTGGGGTTTAAAATGAAATTATTCAGCGTTTCAGACTTAGTTCAATTTTTGGAAAAACGTATGCCCACACATACACGTGACATGAGGCTTTTATGCGGAACCCTCAGTCGCGTGTGGTGGTTACTGCCTCCTATGCATGCGTACGCAAACGAGTCAATCCGTACGCATCATGGGCTAAACTTGCACGCCCACGCGTACGCGTGGCCCCTGTTTTATGCAAAATTGGATTTTGAGTTTTAAACTGAATTTCAAACTTTTAATCTCCTAATTTTATTCTTTTAGTCATATAATGTAATAATAAACCTAGTAATTAGATGAAGCTAGGAATTTGAGATAGTTTGGGGGTGAAGTAAATAGTAAATATGAGAATGATGTGAAGGTATGAGAAGTTGATGATGACATAGCAATGATGAATGATTGTGAAATGATTATGAATGAATGTGAATGATATGATGTTTGATGCTTGAAATGAGATGGAATGAATAAATGTATGTTTGAGATACCTAGGTTGTAGTAAGGATGGTGGTTCGTCCCGCTTGCTCCAGGTTAATGCTTGAGAATTGATAATGATCATGCTTGATTTAAATTGAATAAAAGTATGTTTGTGACGCCTGGGTAGTAACAAGGATGGTGGTTCGTCCCGCTTGCTCCAAGTTGAGCTTTTAAACACCCGCCTGGGTAGTAGCCGCAGTAGTGGTTATTCCACTGGCTCTAGGTTAAGCGGGAAGTAGTAAGGGGGTTGTAGCTCAAACCCACTTGCTCTGCATGGGTGTTTCAGTCTATGGTTAGCTACCAGGACGTGTCGGGTTGGCTATATAACCGACAGATGATATCATCAGCCATAGGACAGGCATACACCATGTGCATGTTGTTTGTTTTGCTTGCTTGTGCATTAATTGAGAGTGCCTAAGTGAATTATTATGTTAATTGTTATATTTGCTATTTGCAGTACTTGTATACTAGTTGTGTTTGCCCTTGTTTGCTTGTTTGTCTGTGCGGTATTACTGGAGTTAGAGGATTGGAGGAAAGGCGGGAAAGTTAGGGGGCTTAAACTAGTTTAAGGTTTCGTTAGGCTAAAATCTTAGAAGGCCACCCTTTACGGTTTCTGTTTTAGTATTTTAAGCTTTATAATCTGAGTGTCGGCGTTCTAGGATTGCCTCTGGCATTCCCAAGACTTTATATCTTATGTGCGTGGCACCTTTATCATGCTAAGAACCCCCAGTTCGCATTCCATACGGATATTGTGGTTTTCATATGCAAGGCAGGCGGCACCTCGCTGGGGTATGCTAGAAGCTTCTGATAGCGGAGATCCTAGTCTTTGGGGCTTTATCTTATATATATGTATATCTGTAGATATTTTTATCTCCACTACCTATGTATTTGTTGTATTATCTTCCTCTTAAAGGCTATTTTGGAGAATTAGATTCTGTAACTTTGTATTTTGGGCTTATTTTTGAGTTTTTCTATATTTATGTATATATACTTATGTTCTTAGGCCGATTTATCTTCGCGAGCCTAGTCTGAAGCTTTGTTATTTGTACTTTGGAACTCTCCTTGGTTATATCTATGTTAGTTGTCTTGTCTTTTCCGTTTATCGCTTACGTGTCGCGAGTGTTGCGCTTCGCGCTTTATCGGTTTCGATTTTAAACTTTTGCTTGAAGGCTCTTAGAATAAATCTTCTTCAACTATATTATATATATAAGTGTTTATTTTAGAGGTCGCTCGTAGCGCCTCGCCACCTCTGTTTTATATCCTAGGTGTAAAGCTCTGTATGGTAGGGTGTTACACCCTAAAACCGTTATCATAGACTCTTTTAACCCACCTTTTTTAAAAAATTGTGATCATAATTTTTTTTGTCATGATAAAAAATCGTGACATAAATCCTCTATGGTCATGGTTTTTTGTCACGATTTTTTATAAACCGTGGCAAAAAATATTATGATCATAGACCCAAAATATTGTAGTGATAAAAATGTCTAAATTTTTTTTAAAGAAGTTGATACTTATTTAAGTTTAATCGAATATGTATGTTTAACGTAAAATGCTATTTGAATGTAAAAAAGAATATATACTAATCCTTATTTCTAATCTATGAAATTGACATAAAAAAAAGGAAAAAAAGGTAAAAAAAAAAAAAAAAAAAAACTTTGATAAATTTGAGTTTTATCTCCGTTTAGGAACTTCAAGATTTCTACCATCATGAGAAGAGGAATAAAGAAAAGCGCAGTTGAAAGTAAACAAAGTTATAACTTATTTATTTTGATTATTTATTACCCCAATCAAAAAAAGTGATAAGTAATAATTAAAAAAAATTCTTAATAGAAAAGTCATCCAAAATAAAAATACTTAAAATTTTTTTTTAAAAAATACCTTAAAAATGTATTAAATTCTTAAATTTTTTAATATAATTTGTTTACATTAATAATCTAAACAAGTGTCTTAGAACACTTTATTAGTAAAACTTAATTAATTATTGTAAACATGGACTAAATATAAAAATCAAAACCAAGGACAAAAAATATGCGTAGGCATAGACATATGACCATGGAGAGAAAATGTAGTGATAATTTAGAGTAATGCTTATTATCTCACAAATAAGTATAGCGACCACTAATTCTAACAAAGATAGATAAGCAATTTGTCGGACATAGATCATAATTAAGATAGCAAAAAATTCAACAATATTATTCATGAGAACCCCTATATCTGTAATGGTAGAAACATTTATGTAATTATATTTAGTTTACTGAAAATGATATGTGTACATAAAAAATAAATTACTAAATCAACAATTATATATTTATGTATAAATATATTTGTTATTTAATTTATTTCAAATATATATTTTATAGGTTAATATATATTTTATATAAGTGGCTAATTTTTGGTATTTACGCGTAGTAAAATAAAAAATAGTATTGGGCGATGAATAATAGCAAACTAACCTCAGAAATAACAAGAGAAATAATAGTTCTAGAATTCTTATAGCTTGCTTTTTTAATTGCTATAGTTGCTTCCTTGTATTTATGACCAAGGAAACTAGAACAAATGAGACAAAGCCTGTATGAACTCCTAAATTGTTGGAGAATTTTCTGACACTTTCCATAGGCGGTTGTGCCACAATGTATATCATAACAATTCCTAGCACCATATTTGTTGTGGCTATCAACCTTTCCCATATTGATTTATCTACTATTATTTTGCTTTCTTTATTTTCCACCACAATGCCTGCCTCGTCCTATGCCTTTCATGTAGTTATGCACAATCAAAGAGGGTAATAAGTTGACACTTGATATTGTCCTCTCTAATGAAAAATACTGATAATTTTGAAATGACTAGCGCATTTGTTTTCGTTATTTGTATAAAATAATATATTAGTCAATATTAGTATGTTTTTTCGAATTTTCCACAATATTTTTAACTCACTAAATTAAAGATTAATTCGTTATAGATTTGAGTTTTATTCAAGGTTCTGAAAACCGAACCGGTCATCGAACCGTTCTAGTTACTGGTTCATTGGTTTATAGGTTTAACCGATTTGACCATGGTTGAACCGAAAAAATCGTTTTATAATAAAATAAAAAATAAAATATAAATAAATATATTAAAACATAATTATAGTCTAATATAAATATACAATGCACAAGTTAAAGATAGAAAATATTGTCTAAATGTAGCTGAGTCAAAAAGTAAAACAAATTGATAGTATTGCACAACAAACACAACAGGACCTGAAACAAAAACACAACAGCTGAAACAAAAAAAAATCTAGCACAGAGGAGGGGCAGCAAGTCGGCAGAGATCGAGAGGAGGGACGGTGCAACCAAACAATGAACAAAACTCAAAAAACTTTGAATCAGTAACATAGTGCAAATTCAAGAAACTTTAATAAAATTTAACTATACAAACAGACAACAAAGCAGTAATAGAGTTATAAATCTAAAATTTATCATCAAATATAATCAGTGAGCAAAGCCAATCAATCAAGCATTGACTGGGCATTCGAGAAAAAGAAAGAATAAAAAAGAACATTTAAATCACAGCAACAACACAATAACACCAATTGAAACATAAAGAAAGCAACCAAAAAGAATATCTAAAAATCACCAAGGTTGAAAACAATAATTTGATCTCAACGAATTAAAAGCTAAGCTTCCAGGAAAGTGAAGAATACCAAACCAAAGAACCTTCAATCACAGCTTAAACCAAAATTCAGAATCCCCTCAAATTAAATCAGCAAGCAACTTGAAAATCAAAGAACCAAAAAATAATAGATCAACGAATTAAAAGCTAAGCTTCCAGGAAAGTGAAGAATACCCAAACCAAAGAACCTTCAATCATAGCTTAAACCGAAATTCAGAATCCCCTCAAATTGAAGCAGCAAGCAACTTGAAAATCAAAGAACCAAAAAATAATTTTCAAATAACAGATTCAAATCACCAATCCTAACCAGAAATAAAATCAAATTCCAATAACAAAGAAATCTAGAAGCCTAGGAAGAGGGGGAACAGCAAAATTTCAGCACAATTTTAACAAAGATTAACCATCTTTTTTCAAAAATTAACCAAAAAAAATACAATAGCAATACAATGTCACAACAATCCAATAGCCTTAGGTGTTTGTTAGTTGATACTCTCATCCATACTTAAAAATCACCAACAATCCAATAACAATACAATCCAATTACAATATCACAGTAACCCACAGCAACTCACTCCAACTCAGTAATCTCAAGTCTCAACAGTCAAAATTATTCAACAATTATTCAATTCAGTAACAAGTCCATAGATTAACTAACAACAATTATTCTGCAATTATTCAACCCAATAATAGCAAGGTTCACAGACTAACTAACAAATAACAACAATTATTCAACAATTATAGTTTAAAAAAATTAATACTTAGAACTAAATGCTAGAACAGAGTAGAGCAGATTAGCAGCAAGAAAGGAACAGGGCACGACCGAAGGACTGACGCGGTGGAACAGAACTGGCGACGGCGGGACAGTGGCTGCGCAACAGAGGCAGGAGGCTAGGCCGGCGACGGTGGTTTCGAAGTGATGGAGGAGAACGACGTTGCGACGGCGGCTTCAAAGCTCCAAGTTGCGACGACGGCGGCGGTTGCTTGCTGGTGGCGAGACGGAAGTGAAGGAGGAGCTCAATGACGATGAGAGGAAGGGTGATGGCCTGATGGGAGTGCTGCGCTTGTTTGCCGTTTTGGAGAGTCAGGGTTGGGAGTGGGCCATTTTGGAGAGTTAGGGTTGGGAGTGGGACGTTGGGTGTTAGGGAGTTCCTCAATTCAAACGGCAGCGTTTTGAAGAAATTCAAAAAACCGGCCGGGTCGCGGTTCGGTTCGACCTACCGGTTCCCGGCCGGTTCGACGGCCTAATGACGATTTTTCAAATATCCGGTTTTGGTATCTGTCCGAACCGCTATCTCTATCGGTTCGCGGTTCGACCGGTTCGACCGGCCGGTTCGAACCGGTTTTCAGAACCTTGGTTTTATTTAAAGATTTGTCATTAGACAACAGATTACTGTATATACAGGACGGAACTTAAACTCGCAACACTTGTTTAAGCAGATAAGTAAGCTAACTATTCAACAAACTCAAATTAATTTCAATACTAATATGTTTGTTTTTAGAATAATATGAGATGAACTTATTCGATAAATTTGTTTAATAAACAAAATATTTGTTATATTCAAATCTTAGGAGATTTTTTGTCCCTCTATATTCTTCATTGAGAAAAAAATTAGAGATTCATCACTCGTCAATATTTGTATGTACTTTTTATTTGTCCATGTACTTATTATGTAGTAAAATCAGATTCCACGACTACAATTTGAAAATTCACCATAAATCGTATATTTAATGAAAAGATCTCAAATTTTTCAGTCCAGTTCCAAATATTCCCAAGTTTAACCAGGACTTGATTCCACGCAATTTCGATCATCACAGAATTAGTTACAGCCTTTCAAAGTTAATGTGTTCATTTAAAGATAATGCAGAAAATCAAATTTCACGACTTAACTTTGAAAAATCATAACTAATTCCTCAGTTAATACGAAACCTTCAAAATTGAATTTAAAAACTAAACTTGCTAATGTTTACTCAACTTTTAACCTCATACCATTTCGATGTCTAGCAAATTACTGGGTCGTCCTCGAAGTTACCCTTCTATTTTAAAAATCAGATTCTTAGTAATAGTTTAGTCTTTTAAGTTCTAATCCCTCAACAATTCTTAATTCAATATCAAATATATCGAATGATTATTTCAGCCTCAATCAATTATACATAATCAGTAAAAATCACAATTCTCAACTATTCTCGAGTCACTTTCACAGCCGTAGCAATATACCAAACAACCATTTCAACAGCCAGTAGTCAAGAATTTAGTCATCTACCACACATAGTTACACTCAATTCAATCACAACTCCAAACACAATCTCAACCATTCCAATCATAATCTCAATCACAATCCAACATTCATATAATCAATCAATTACTCCAGCTATTAATCCTGTTTGCAGTTATTCAATAAACCTTGTAGACATTCTTAAATTAAAACTATTTAAATTAAACTCCCTACCTCGATTAGCCGAAATTCGATAATTAAACGGAGCAAACCCCTCTTTTATTTTAATTCGTAGCAGCAATAGACTCGAACCGAACTAGCAGCAGCAACATCAACTCTAACAGTTATTTATTATTATCGATAATATCAACTATGATAGTTTCATCAACAGACAGAAAAGACATAGCAGTAGTATTGAACAAAGACATAGGTTTTCCTTACTCATAACAGAAAAAGACTAAGGAACAAGATGGAAGCAAAGCAAGGATTAAAGCTTACGAATTCAAGAACAGAGGAATTGGAATCAAAGCAGCGATTCCCACGACGGCTCTATTGATGGGAACACGATGCAACCGCAACAGTTTTGACCCTAATCAACAGCAGCGGTGACGGCGGAGCAGGATGGCGCGAGGACGGATCTCATCCTTCTCCTCCTTGTCGTGTTTCTGGTTCTCTGCCTCTGGTGCTTCTCGTGCGTCTCATCGCTTCTCTTCCTCTCACTTGGGATAGCAACAACGGCCAGAGCACAGCGGTGGCGACTCCCTCAATGGCGACAGAACAGAACGCGACGTTCTCCCCTAGCCCTAGCAACAGCGGCAATGGATTGACAGTGGTGGAAATAGACCGACGCGGACAATATCTCCCCTTCTCTCGTGTGACAGCTTCGGCCGCCTCTCTATGCGACGACAACGACGGCGACTACAGCAGTCCCAGTGACATCCCTCCTCCTCTCTTCCTTCTTCTCCCTTGAGCCCTCTCTGTTCTCCGTTTCCCCTTCAAGCCCCTGTTTCTTTTCTTTCTGAACGTATGTGTGTGTGTGTTGTGTTTTAATTGAAATCGAATTGGGAATTAGGGTTTTATTTGGGAATTTAGGGTTAGGGTAAAATATATATGAGTAATATAACAATTTTATAAAATATTCGAGATAGAATAATAATTTAGGATTCAAATATAATGCTATAAAAAATTAATTTCTGAAACACATAATTTTATCTATCAAACTATTAACAAGCTCAAATAATTATTTTTAATTTAAATTATAAAGTAAACATACTAATCACATTTTATAAAATACGGTTAAACTCAAAATATCAATTATCTAAATTAAATTATATAACCTTTTATTATTTTTTCATCATAACTTTAATTTCAATTTATATAAAATAACTAATTAAAATAAAAGTTGTACTTAAACATTAATTAACTTAAACTCAAAGTATTTATAAAAATTAATTTAATCATTCCTAATAAATTAATCTCTAAGAACTCAAACTAATAAATAAACCATAATTCATTCATAATAAAAATTACTTAAATTAAATTATATAATACTTCCATTACTAAATTTTATTTTCAAATCATATAAAATAACCAATTATAAAAATAACATAAGAATATTAATTAACTTAAACTCCAAATATTAATAAAACTAGTGTATGTTCCCGTACTTTGTACGGGATAATACATAAAATTATATTAAAAAATAAATAATATATATAGTAATTATTATTATAAATATTTTATAAAGTTATAATTAAAATCAAACTCTCAAAATTTTTAATATTAAAATATTAAAAATAATTAGTATTTGTCTTAATCAATTTGAGTTTGTTAAGTGATCATCTCACTCATCCGCTTAAACAACTATTAGGAGTTAGAATCTCGCCTTGTGTATATAGCAATCCATTGGCTAGCGATAAACCCTTAATAAATAGAGTATCAATACGGGGTTAGACTTGGCAGGAGTTTTCGAATACGCAGGTACCCGACCCGTCCATACCCGGATGAAAAGGGTAATAACTTGACTTGAGTCAGGGCAGATTTTGCTCAAGACAGGGTATAGACGGGTTTAGAGTGCATCCGCCCCGAAAATATACATATAAACACTTTTTAGGAATTAGAATTTGCCTCACATCACATATGATTCATAGCTTCGGTCTATACTTTATAGCCATGCAAGATAAACTCAATCATCCTCACCTGAAATCTTCTTCTTCTCGACTTCTTCACAAAAAAATCGCATAGCTCCTGTCATGTTGTTGCTGAGTCCATCGCTGCTTACCTATTCATAACTCCCATCTTCTTTCACAGCCAGAGACGAACCCACGTTTAATATAGAGGGGGCATTTGCCCCCACAATTTTTTTTTTTTAAAAAAAGTAATACTTATATACATATATACCACTTATTATATTATATTTGTCTCAAAATAAAATATAAATAGTTCTTTTGTATTTTATGTTAAAAAATATTTTGTTAAACTTAACACATAATAATAATTATATTGCTAAATTTGATTTAGTATGAAAAATAAATAAATAAATACACTCAAAAATTAGTGATAATTAATTATATTATATTAGTTAATTAATTAATAATTAAATTAAAACTTAGTTTTCTAATTAAATACAACTTAAATTATTAGTGATTTTTTAAAAATTGTTTAAGATAAAAAAAATATATTATCTATGTATTAATATACTGTAATTATTTTAGTTAAAAAATTTATTTATACTATAAAAATTATAATAAGTAGATTTGACAAATAAGTAAAATAATTGTTTAAAAAAATATATAAAAAATAATATTTAATCATGTTAAAAATAAAAAGGTTCTTATAAATATTTTTTTGTTATTTTAAGTATTATACTATGTGTATGAAATTATATTTTTATTATTTTAAATATTATAATAATGATTGTGTGTATATTTCTAGTTCTTATCAATATGTATTAGATAGTTCTAATTTTAGATTTTGAATATATCTAAACCAATTTAGATTGATCAAGTGATCAACTTAGTCGTCTGCTTAAATAAGTATTGAGGGTTCGAATTCTGTCTCGTATGTATAGCAACTCGTTGCCGGCCAATTGTAGATTCTTAAATGGAATTCAAATTCATGACGGATTAGTCCTTAACTTGTTGAATATCGTGGGAAGCAAAAAAATATCTATACCTAAATTTTATTATATCTTTGTCCCCATTACTGAATTTTTCTGGGTCTGTCACTGTTCACAGCTTATGTCATCATCGCTGCTCATCCCGTTACCGTCGTTGTTGAGCCCGTCGCCACCTTTCTCCTGCTGAGTTTCTTTTCTCTAGGTAAATTTCCCTCTCACTCTCTCTTTCTCTTTCTCTCTCTCATTGTGAGTCTGTTAAGTTCTTCTCTTCTTCTTCTACAGACTCATCACTTAGTTACCTTCGCTATGTTCGGATATTGCCGTTGCAGATTCATCTGAGTCTGTCACCGAATAAAATAGAATTTTTATTCAAGTTAAAAATAGACATACATAAGATCATTTTTGCATGTAATTTCTGAATTTTCTCATCCAAATTTGATCTATGTGGTTGAGTATTTTAGTATGGGATCATTGTAGTTTTGTTGTGACACTAATGTGATAAAAGTTTCGGTAATTTCATAACTAATATATGAGATAGACCAAATTATTAAAGTAATAAGAAAAATAACATTCAAATTTACGCGTAAAATTTATAAGGGGTTATCTCAGGAAAATATATATTTATAACCCAAGTAGAAGATTGTTAGGAAATTATTATTTCTTAATATATTTATGGATAATACATATATTAATTATAATCGTAAATTAAGTAATTTCACATTAAATGACTTATATAACAGTGATCTCATTTATTGTCATAAATGTTAAATTAAATAAGTCATTATTACTTTTGATTTGGATAAATGAGATTAAAATCATAGATAATATTTTATTTGAGTTTTAGGGTTTAATGAGTGTCACACTCAAATATAAATAATGACTTTAGAATTTTGGTCTTCAACATATCAAACTCGCCTTCATAACTCTTTTTCCACAGTAAAATTGTGATTCAATCCTATAAAAAATACAGAAGGTTTTGGTTGACGAAGATCAAAGAACCACAAGAGCCAAGCTCTCTGATCTCAATCATACTCTCGAATGAAGAGACGTTTTCGCGCTCTTAGTTATATTTTTTAATGATTTAACCATGGATGATCTTGAGGTTGAGAAATCCTAAAATTTTCAGCTAAAATAAAAATTTTATTCAATCAAATGATAATAAATAATTTTATTGAATTAAATTATATTAATGTGATCATTGGATGATAAAGAATGCATGAAAAATAAATAAATCATATTTTAAGAGTATAAAAATATTAAATTGTCATTTCAATTTACTTTTTTAATCAACGATAATAAATATCTTAAATTAATTAATTTTTTACAAAATTTATACACCTAAAATTATTTCATTTTTTCAAAAATCTTTTGAAAATACAATGGTTTAATGAGAGGTTGACTATTGAGAATTGAATATAATATTTTTATATTCGTATTTTCAATAAAAAGATGTACTTAGTTCTATCCATCCTAAATAATTCTATATTCACTATTACTTATCCATCTAAATAATTCTAACATTGATAGAATATTATTTTTAGATGCAAAAAATGTAAAATATATTTATTCTATTTCAAAAATTAATATTCATATTTAACTTTGAATTCAAACTAATATGACAAAAAATATTATATTTTTTAGTTAAAAAATTAAAATAAAATATCTATAAATATATTTTTGTGCTTTAGCTTTAGATTTTTCAAAAAAAATTGGTAAGTTAATGGAATCAAATCATATTTCTATAACATATATAAGAATGTATATTACACATATATAAATAAAAAAATTGGGTATAGTAAGAACAAATACATAAATTAAAATAAAATTTAGAAAAATAAGAACTAATAAAATATTGAAGGAAAGAAATATAAATAGAAGAGAAACAAAATTATTTGATGGAAGAGAAATAATTTAATAAATTTTATGTGTATATAAAAGAAGAATAAAAAGAAGATATACAGTACTTTATTTAATTTAGCAAAATTTATGGGAATAAATACATAGAATAAGAGAATGAAAAAGGATAATAAAAAGAAGCTAAACATCTGAATTAATATCAAAAAATAAAAAATAATAAAATAATAATAATCTATCACAATTTTAATCTTTTAATATAATTAATGAATAATAATATAATTAGTCTACCATAATATTAATATAATCTTTTAATATAATTAATTTTAATTAAATAATCAAATAAATTGAATATAAATATGTCTAATCTAATCGTATAAAAATAGTAAATTTTTTACAATTAGACATATTATATATTATTATTATTAGTGACATATAAATATTAAAATTATATTAATACATTAATAGAAATACATTATTATAATAAAAAGTTGCAAGAATTAAAATAACTAAAATTTATTAACTTTAATTAATTAAATTAGCATAAAATAAGAAAGAGATGATTAATCAGATTAAATAAATTAAAAAAATATTACTGAACAAAGTAAATATCACAATAATTATATTACTAATTAAAAAATTATCTATTTAATCAATTCAAATTTTTATTGAAAATAAAAAACTAAAAATTATCAATGAATAAAAATAAATAGAATATAATACATTAAAGAATAATTTTGGTAGTATAAATAATAAAATTAAATTATTATATACAATTTTTACTTTTTACCTTATTATGATTGAAGTTAACATTAATGGTAAAAAACTAATTTTAAATAGTCCCAATTTGTATTTTACAACATAATTAAAGCACCATTCATAATTTTTTATTTTGTGATTAATCAATATTTTTTAAATTTTTTGGTTGAGTCTTCTGTGTGATACTTAAATATCTCAATTAGTTGATATAATTAATCTACCGTAATGAATTATATTTAATGAGTTAAAAGAAATAAATCAGGAAACATTCTAAGAAACATGCCACGTCAACTTTATCATTAAGTGCAAAAATCCGATTTTTATATAATAGAATAAATAGAATAGATAGATATCTAATTATTCATTATTTTAACTTATTTATTATATATTTTTTTATATTTACAACTCAATATATTAAAATACAATTTATATATCTAGATAAGAATTACATAGATATTTAATTAAAAGAGCATTTAATTTTTTAAAATATAATAACAGTTTTAATTTCTTTGATTTTTCTTTTTTACATTTTTTTGTGTGTTTTTTTAAATAAAAGACAAGCCTATAGTAAAAATAGGAAGAGATTGTAGTATTTATTGGAAAGAAAAAAAATAAATATAATTAAAATTCATACATTTAAAATGTGTTTGAACTTCGAAAAATGAGATGAGACATGAGAACCCACAGATACTTGACTTCAATGAATCTGTTTATACCATTCAACTCAGTATTTTTTAGCTTTCTGTTTTCTTCTCTTCTATTTCATATGAATTTATCAGTGCCAAACATGCATCACATAGAGTATATTTTAACTCCATCCTAATCCATATATTATTTTTGCTAAACAAAATATAAAAGAAAAAAAAGACAGTAAATAAATTAAAGTTATTATTATTTAAAGAGGAAGTAAATATATTAGTATTTTTGTATTTTAAATTAATTAAGATCTAAATGAAAGATAACATTAATCTAAAAAAGTTAAATTAAAATTAACTCAAACATTGTTATTTAAATTATAAAAAAATTTGATTTTCATATTTTATAAAATATCATACTGGCGGTAATTGTAAATATGACGCTATTTAAAATTAAATAAAGTAACACAGATAAAACAAATTAAAAAATAAAAAATAACTTAATCTTGTATAAAATTTACCTATAAAATTTTGTACCGAAAAAAGAATTTAATTTTAGTATATTAATAATATAAAATATTTTATATAATCATTCAATTCAATTAGATTTATCTATTTAGGTCATTATTAAAAAATAAATTTAAGATACCAACATATAATTACTTTAAATTAAGCAACAATTATCAATACTATATAAGGGACACACTATTCCACTAAGAATGATTGTCATAAAGAATAATTTTATAATTTTCTATACTAATATTAGAAAGTTTATATAATACTATATAATAATATTATCATTATCAATACTATATGATATCAAAGCAAAAAAAAATCACCGTACTAATATAATATTATCAATATTATATAAATCATTTTTGTATTTATTTTTCTGTGCGTATATAATATTTAATTAACACATTAAGACATATATAATATTTTGTTAATACATATATAATATAAAATAATTTACAAATTATTATTAATTCGTATATAATGTATAATTAAATTTAATGAATTCAATTAGAATAAACAATAAATTATTTATTTTATTTCATACTTTATAAATGAATAAATTAATTAACTAATATAATAAATTATAATTAATGTAGTAAAATTATTTAAGTAATATATATTATAATAAATTATATTAATATTTAAATATCTAATCAAATCAATTAGCTGATATAATTAAGTCATGATAATAAATTGTATTGAATGAGTTAAAATAATTAAATCGGGAAACACTCTCTAGAGCATGCCACGTCAGCTCCATCATTAAGTGCAGACATCCGATTTTTATATAATAGAATAGATAGATTAATTTAATTACTCTTAATTGATTAATTTATAAAATAAGATATCAAATTAATAAAATAAATCGTAACTTTTTCATAATAAAAGTTACTTAAATTAAATTGTACGATTCTTTCTTATTTTTTATTTACTAAAATTATACAAAATATTCCATTATAATAAGATTATTTAAGAAGATTAATTGATTCAAAATAAAACTATCTCCAAATCTATTTAATTATTTCTAATAAAATAATTTCTAAAATTATAAAGTTTAAACTTAATAAGATAAAATCACAATTTATTCATATTTAGATTTTCAAAAATGCGGGATGTTACAGCGTGAGCCATAGTACGGTGTTAGGCCTAATAAAAGAAAGGAAATTATCAACGCAAGTTGGCACATATGGATGTGGGTTTGTGATTTTTAACCATCTCTCTCGAATTCGATTCACTAAAGGATGAGAATGGAGCTTGTTTAGTTGGGAAGGTTATCCATTTTGTACTTCTATAATACCCAAGGGATTAGTCATTAGAGTCGGCCTAATGTATACCCTGATACAAACAAAAAAAAAATATTTCAAGCAAAAATAATAATAATAATAATAATAATAATAATAATAATAATAATAATAATAATAATAATAATAATAATAATAATAATAATAATAATAATAATAATACCAGTGCACTTATATTTTTAATTAAAATTTATAGTCTCAAACATATAATTTGTTTCTCAAACTCATTAACCATAAATAATAATCAAAGTACAATTATAATCCTATATTTATTTTTTCCAAATCAAATTAAATCATTATTTCTACTAAAATATGTTTTAATTATAACAAACCCAGAATTTTTGAACACTAAATTCTAAATTTTTGAACATTAAATCCTAAATTTTAAATTTTAAATCATAAACCTAAAATATAAATGTAAGCCCTAACTCTATCTAAACTCTAACCCATAACCATTATCCCCTAAATCCTAAACCTAAAATCTAAACTCTAAATCCAAAATCCTAAATCCTAAATTATAAACTTTAAATCATAAACCCTAAATTTTAAATCCTAATCCTCTAAACTCTGTATAATCTTAAACACTTAGATTTTTTTTATTCTGAATCCATCCTAAATTAATAAATTAAAACTTAGAACTTTTTGTGAATATATAGTAATACTTTTTTTTATCCAACTTAAATTAATAAATTAAACACTTAGTACTTTTTTAATTTATTAATTTTAAAATAATAAATTAAAATCATCACTAAAAAATTAAAAAATCATAAATTCTAAATCTAAAACTCAAAATCTTAAATTGTAAATTCTAAATACTTTCTATTTTTTAATTCTAAGACCACCTTAAATATATTTATTTATTTATTTTTGCTTTCCGTTTTTTTTTTAACTCATCGCTTGCCCTAAGAAAAGCCTCTTCATGCCAAAAGTTTTAACAGGCCATATATACTTACAAACAAAGGAAATGCTACCACATTCCTTCACTCAATAATCCAATCAAAACAAAAATTTTACTGACAAAATACCAAAAACCCCAACAACTAACACACCTTCATTAAACAAATAATTTTAACTCCCCTAGTTAACCCATTCCAAACTTCATTTTATGACTTATATTAACTATATTGGTTTCTTTTATGAAATGAAACTTCAACACCAAGTATATAATAAATTTTGGCCATCATTCATACAATAAGCACAACTATAATATTCACATATGACATACATTGCACTAATAAAGAGACAATTCATCGAATAATCAAAATTCATACAAATATACACACCATTTTTTCAAGAGAAGATATGAATATTACATTCAGAAATTGAACAAGTATTATTAACCCTTAACTTTTTTTTATTCGCTCTCTTGAACACATTAGTCACCTAGAATTTTCTAAACAAAAACAACTTAATAATTAATGAAATTAAGGTGGCTATGGCCGAAATTTAGAGGAATGGAAGGAATGAAATGCAATACTCTCTTGAACTTGAATTTGAGGTCTCCTATACATGCTTGTTGTGGTTCTTAGTGATAGTTATATAGATAAAAAAAGAGAGCAACATGGTCTCTTATGGAAGGCTCTCAAACCTGAAAAAGAGAAAGAAAAAAAAAAACTAAAAATGTTCTTGCACTTACCTTGCTGAATTTTAGAGAAAAGATAAGAAAAGAGTGAAGAAATAGAATAGAAAACTTGATTCTTGAAGAAATAGTGAAGTGGTCTTTGAACTAACCAGGTGATGTTACAATACTCCCCTAAGGTTTGGAGTTTTGAAACTCCTTTAAATTATTAACATTGTAATGTACGTTGACGCAATATTCTAGAGAATTCCATTAATGAAGTTTTTAATGTATATTGACAAAATTATTAATTAATTAATATATTTTTTTTGTAAAACTACCAATACATTAATTATAACTTTTAAAATATATTTTTAATAAAATAGCAATTATGATTATTACAGAAAATTTTTTTGATGACTTACTATTAAAAATTTAATATATTCTATTGGTATATAAGTTATTAAAATTATTAAATTCATTTATAAATTCTAATTAATTAATAATTTTTATTTTTATTTATTTTAATTATTTATTTAATATTATAATTTATCTCATAAAATTTGAAATTTTTAAATAAATAATTTAATTATTTTAATTATCAAAATAAATAATTTATAGCGTACTTACCAATTTACACTACGTTTATTTATTTCGTTTACATATGTATATTTTTGTCAATTTTTATATATCTTGTTTACACATAAAAAATTATCTCATTTATAGTATAAACGAGATATATGTATTTATAAATAATTAAATATAATTTTTAAAAAAATAAAAAATATTAATAATTTAAATTGGATTAAACTTTGTAACAAATTTTGTACAACCAACTTAAATAGAAAAAATTTTATATTCTATGCCAATAGAGTCGTGATCTTCATTAACCGTGTCATCAAATAAATCACCTATATTTAAATTATATTTCAAACTTTTATACACTCTCATGTGACAAACAAAATTTGAAATATATATAATTTAAATTTAAAAATTAATATTCAAGAGAATACATAAAAAATTTAAAAATTTTGTCATTTAAAAATTTGAAATATTATCTTAATTGCTTTAGTGTAAATTCTAACTAATTTTATCTTAATAACTGTGTTAACAATGGGCAGTTAACGTTGCACTTATGTGCTTTTACAGTAGACGTGTTAACGTGTCCATATTTTCTATTATTTAAAATAGACAGTTTATCTTTTCTATTATTTAAAATCGTTTATCTTTTCTATTATTTGAAACATTCCATTTTTACAAAATTTGGTCTAATTTAAATTATTAATATTTTTTATTATTTTTAAAAATTATATTTAATTATTTATAAATATATATATATCGTTTTATACTATAAATGAGATAATTTTTTATGTGTAAACAAGACATATGAAAATTGAAAAAATACACATATATAAACGAAATAAATAAATATAGTGTAAATTGGTAAGTACGCTACAAATTATTTATTTTGATAATTAAAATAATTAAATTATTATTTAAAAAATTTCAAATTTTATGAGATAAGTTATAATATCAAACAAATAATTAAAATAAATAAAAATAAAAATTATTAATTAATTAGAATTTATAAACGAATTTAATAATTTTAATAATTTATATACCAATAGAATATATTAAATTTTCAATAGTAAGCCACTAAGTCATCAAAATTAAAAATTCTGTAATAATCATAATTGTTATTTTATTAAAAATATATTTTAAAAGTTATAATTAATGTATTGGTAGTTTTACAAAAAAAATATATTAATTAATTAATAATTTTGTCAATATACGTTAAAAGCTTTATTAATAGAATTATCTAGGATATTGCGTCAACGTACATTACAATGTTAATAATGCAAAGGAGTTTTAAAATTCCAAATATTAGGGGAGTATGGAATCGGTCCCCTTCTTTACTTGCTAATTTTGTTTTGTGTAGTGTAAAGTAAAAATTATGAAAGTGGTGAAAAAGGAGTTCATGACTTATAAAAATTAGAGAAAAGATAAGATAAAATTTAAGAATTTTAGTCATTGTTTAGTAGATAATCTTATCCACTCTTGTCTTAGTAATTTTCTAATGTTTAACTAATATGGCTGTTACAATACTCCTATATTATGAGGAGTTTTAAAACTCCATCAAACTTTAGAAAGAAAACTGTCTATGTTACTTATTTTAGCTATAAATGTATATTGATAAAATTATTAAGCAATTAATGTATTTTTTTTGTAAAATTATAAACACATTAATTATCATTTCTAAAATATATTTTTAATAAAATGGTTATATTTTAATAAAATGGCAATTATGATTATTATTGGAATTTTTTTTATGACTTAATATTGAGAATTTAACATATTATATTCGTATATAAGTAATTAAAATTATTAAATTTATTTATAAATTTTAAATAATTAATAATTTTAAATTTTATTTATTTTAATTATTTATTTAATATTATAATTTATCTCATAAAATTTGTCCATATACAACTTTTTTTTGTTCATCTATAATATTATGATTTTAAAAATTAACTATATTATAACATGCCATTCAATTAGGATATATATTGTTCAATTAGGATATATATATATATATATATTAGAAACAGAATTAATATTTTTTTAAAGTGTTATTTCAAATTAATTTGTCAAAAAATACTTCAAAAAAAGAGATATTAAAAATAAATTTAGATGTATTAAAATACTGCATAAAAAATTTCTTAAAAATTTTATTGGAAATGTTTATTTTAGGTTATTAGTTAAATGTAATTTTAGATTTTTATAGTTAAAATTAAAATTGAAAATAAGTTTAAGTAAGTAGTCACAAATTAAAAAGTAGAATAGTGTTAATATTATCGTTATATTCGTAACTAGAGTTGTTGCTTCTAAAATTTAATCCATAAAATTTGGGTATAATCAAATTGGCTTGGGTTAAATTTGAAAGAAATTGAGAATTGAACTAATTAAATTTAATCGCTTTGAAATGAATCGGGTAAATATGGTTTTAGGACTAAACTTGGACCGACCAAATGAGATTGCATTGATTTCAATATCGGATTAGAAATAGATTTAAATAAAAAAAGAAAAAAAATTGTGACAAAAAAAATAAGAAAAAAATATGAATGATAGTTGAAGTTTGATTAAGATTAAGTAAAAATTATATAAATAGTATATTTTTGTTTTTGATATATACGTAATTAGGTCAGGTCGGTTTCAAATTCTAAAAAAAAATTGTGAAATTTAAATTTTTTATTTTTTTAATAAAGTTAGTGGTGATTCCTAGATTTTTTTAATATTTTTGTCTCAATATAGTATTTTGTCTTCTTTAAAAAATATCAGAGAATTAAGTCTATTTAATTAAATTATACATATAAATTACTTAAATTATATTTTTTATTTTAATAATAATTTTATGAATAATTTTTATTTTTGTGAATAATATTCTCTTTATAATATTTAACTAAATAAATTTTTTATTATATATTTATGTTTACTTTTATAAATTGATGTTTAAATAAAAAGATACCCAACATAAAAAAAATATCACAACACAAGTGTGCTTTTGTATGTATAGTATAAAAAAATGAACTTGAACTAAATATAAATAATTAAAATTAAGATACAAAATACTTAAGATAATTAATTTTTAAAATTAGAAAGAACGAACTATAATTAAATTCATTCTCTTATATGAGGTATTCATTTTACATTATATAATATACATATAAATTTAGATTTTTAAAATTAAAATTAAATTCATAAATATTTTTAAGTAATTAATGGCATAGAGTTTTTTTTTCTCTTTTAATATGCTTACACGAAATAAATGGTATTTTGGTCTTTTTGTTTTAATATATTTAAATAATATTAATGTTAAAAAAATATTTTTATCTTTTTAATTAAATAAATTTTAAATTAAGATTAAATAATTTTAATCTTAAAGAGTTTTTTTTAGTTTTTTACCATTAATACTAAAACTATGTTTTGATTTTTTAATTTTTAAACTTTTTATTTTTGTTTCAATTATAATGTTATATAGTTTTTCTGTAATATTATTGTAATAATCTAATATGAGTTGTAACACCCTACCACATTAAGCTTTACGCTTAAGTCGTAAAATAGAGGTGGTGTGGTATTACGACCTCTAAAATAAAATGAGTACACATAATAGTAGAAGAATTATAATATGCTAGGAGCCTTGAAGAATAGAGGAAATAAAAATCGCGAATATAAAAGCGCAACGCTCAAGGAACGAGTTAACCTGCGTGCTAAGAAAATCATAACTATTAAACACAAGATAACAGAAGTGGGAATAGAGTGCCAAAGATACATAATATCAAGCTCCTAACTCAGCCTACGAAGTCAAGACTGGCCGGAGAATATTTACACATATATACATACATATCCAAAACCCAAAAGTACATATACACAATCCTGCCTCTCCATAAACCTCTAAGAGGATCAAAAAGAATAAGCCATGCGGAGAGAAAGCTAAGTACATATATATACATCATAGCATAACAAAATATCCCAGTAACCACTCCGCCTCAAGAGTCCAGACGCCTAACGAGATGCCTCTCGACCTGCATCTGAAAAATAACAACATAGTATGGAATGAGAACCGGAGGTTCTCAGTATGGTAAAGGTGCCACACACATAACATATAAGGTCCTGGGAATGCCAGAGGCAATCCTAGAACACCGACACTCAGATTATAGAGCTTAAAGTATTAAATAGAAGCCATAAAAGGTGGTTTACTAAGGATATTTAAACCTAACTTAACTTAACCTTAAATCTAAATCCCATTCTGCCATTCCTCCTTACCTCCAACTCCATCATGCATTTTCACAGACAAGTAAACAAACAAAGGCAAGCACAAGAAGGTTACAAGTACTGTAGATAACAAATATACATTTAACATGACAAGTACATTTAGGCACACCCAGTTAATACACAAGCAAGTAATTCAAGTAATATGCATATGATGCATGCTTGTCCTATGGCTGATGAGGCTCATCTGTCGGTTATCCAGCCAACCCGACAAGTCTGAATTGTACTTAGACTGTCCCCCGACGTACATCCCCAAGAGTCTGCATAGTTTTTTCTCAAATAATCAATAATACTCAATGGGGGTAACATTCCCGAGAATTTATATAGTGTCCGGTCACACACTTACGTCGTAGGGTCAACAGAGTATCGAGTTTTCAACCTGGTACACGTGGTGGCAAGCCACGACACTTAATCCAGGGAATCTCGTATCTCAGATTATTCAAATTCATAAGCCATATAAATAATTCAATTATAATTCATCAACTTTAACATCATTCTCAATCGCATTTCATTCATCATCATACATCAATCATATTCAATCCTTATCCTTCATTATCACACCTCCCATTCCGTCCATCAATAGTTCCAATTCAAAACATAACTCATTCTTTTCTAAATGAATCAAACTTAAAACATGCTCATTTTCTTAATAACTCTAAATCAAACCATATAACCTTTGAATCTAAATCTTTTTAAATAATCATATAAACAAAATCTCTAATTTTTATAAAATTTCGGCAGCATCTCCTCTAAAACTCGGACTTTGCCACCTTTTTCGGGTCCAAACCTATTTTCTTTTCAATTCAATATACCCTTCCTCATTACATAACAATCTCCACAAAAAATCTACCTCAGATCAACAATTAAACTCATACAATATTCAAATCTAACAACCAAAATTCAACTAAGAGTCATAGTTCACAAATCCTAGGCTTTTAACACACAATACCTCAAATCAATAATTCACCAAATCATTAATTAATCAACAAGCACCAAACCAACCATGTTCATCAACAATAACATTCAACTATAATTCTCTCCAAATTAACATAACAACATTCACCATCCAAAATTAATAACTAATTATCCAATAAACTTCAACCAATTATATTCATCGACAAATTACTAAACATTAAACATACACCTGCATTCCAACTTATCCTATGGTCATCTAGCCTAAGTTTTCACAGAACATTATATATTAAATGCAAGAAACCTAAACCATACCTTGGCCGATTTCCACGTAACGACCAAAGCAAATTATTTAAAATCAAGGCAGCCCCTCAAAACTCAACTAATCCGCTTCCTCCAAGTTCCAATATTCACAATTTCAAGCTCCAATTATTTATTCACAACCTAATACACATTTATAACACACATATATCCAATTTAATACTCAAAGCTCAAATTCAATGAAATTAAAATAGAATTATCATATTCTCACCTTACCCAAGCTTCACATAAGCAAGAGTGAACGTTTTCCTCAAGCTAATTGGATCCTAAAACATCAAAAATTAAAGAAATTCAATACCTCCACTCAAATTCCCAAAAATTGGGAAAGAAGAGGCTGAGAATTAAAAAACAAGTTACCTATGAAATTGTTCCGGTAGAAACGTAGAGCTCGATGCGGTGGTCGCGTGGCCACAAACGGTGCGGCGATCGAAGCTCGGACGGAGGAGATACGGCGTTCGGAGTTCACCGTAAGGGTTACGGGATTCCTTTCTCTCCTTTCCCTTGCAACTTCAACGTTGCTGAAATGGGGAAGATGAGGACGTGGGTCCTTTTTAAAAGCTGGTCCGGTTGGGCCCACGGTCCGGTTTGAGTCCGGTTTAACCGGTTCGGCCCGTTCGGTCCAATTTTGGACTGTTTTCTTTAAAATTGGTGTCAAAATTCTCGTTTCGATGAGCTCTATCCTAATTTGATATAATATTCGCATTTCTAATCCTCCTTATTAAAAAATTAATTTATTGACTAATTATCTACTAATTAATCGGGGTTTACATGAGTAATATTAATCAAAAAGTATAATAAATCTAAATTGACTTAAAATAAAATATTAATCTTAGTCTAAATAAATTTTAAATAAAAAATATAAAATAATAATAAATACTAATTTTTTTTAATTTTTCAAAAGGAATTTTAATATTCTAAAATTTTAAAGAAGATGGAATCACATCCTATTGATACATTAAAAATTTCATTAATGAAAAACTCTCTAAGATGTTGTACCAAAGCACATTATGATATTAATAATGTAAAAGAGTTTTAAAATTCTAAACAATAAAAGAATATTGTAACATCTAAAAAAAACTAATTAATGGAGTAGTGAAGACTATAAAGAAAAAAAATGACTGATAGATATTACAATACTCGTTTGAAGTTTCAAATTTTAAAATTCCATTTATTTTTACCACAAAAAACACTATCAAAATTTAAAACTCAATTTAAATCTTGTGTTGATTTAGTTTAACGTTAAATGCATATCGATAAGATCAATAAATAATTAATACATTTTTTTATAAAACTACAAACACATTAATTACTTGTAAAATATAATTTTAATAAATGATAATTATAATTACTATAAGAAATTTAATATGCTCTATTAGTATATAAGTTATTAAGGTTGTTAAATTAGTTCATAAAATCTAATTAATTAATAATTTTATATTTTATTTATTTTAATTATTTATTTAAATAATTTATCTCATAAAATTTATTTTATATACTACCTTTTTTTATTCATTGAAAATAATGAGTTTGTTCATAGACAAATTTACTCCTATTTCTATACAATTTAAATTATATTTGTATATTTTTATTTTTTTATTAGTATAATTTTATTCACATATTTAAATTTTAAAATTATAAAATCTTTTATAGATAAATATTATTTAAATTAATAATTTAATTTAATAAAAATAATGTATTCGTATTATTTTTATTATTTTAAGCAAAAGATATCTCTAACTATATTTTTTAGGCAAAATTTATTAATCTCTTCAAATATTACGTACCTATGTATGCACTCTAAAGTTATTAATTTAAAAGCTTATATATATCTATCTCTTTTGTTGAGATACTTAGGGTCCATTTGGAAAGCTTCAAAAGTAATTTTTTTGAGTTTTTGACTTATAAAAAGTATTAGTATTTAATATCTGATACAATTTTCAAAACCAAATTGTGCCTTTGTAAGAAGCTATTTAGGAGCTTATAGAGAAGTTTAAAAAAATGGCTTTATAAGAAGCTATTTTTTTACCACATTTTTCTAAAATAAGTACTTATAGAACTAAAAATCCAAACACAAAATAACTTATTTATAAGCTATTTTTAAGGGCAAAAAACAGAAATAAGCCAAGGGAGAAAATAATTTACGTGAATCAGCCAAAACAAAAACTGCTTCATGAATCCACCAATGCATATTTATATGTAGTTCGAACCAGCTTGATTCGAACTCCATTTCTACATAATTCGAACCAGCTTGGTTCGAATTCTACACAAACACATGCACACACTAATTCGAATCAGCTTTGTGAATTACACACAAACACACGCACATACTAATTCGAACAAGCTTGGTTCGAATTATATGGTATAACTCGAATTATGCTGTTAAAAAATTAATAATTTATTAAAAAAATGTTATTAAAAAATTTATTAAAAAAATTAATAATTTAAAAATTAAAAAAATAATTTTAAAAAATGGCTTAAAAGATGTTATGAGTACTATAAAAGTTTGTAATATTCTAGTGATTTAGGTAAATACATGATAAAAATATTTTTTCTTTAATTTCTAAATTATTAGTGACTATGTGGAGTATTTCTTTAATGTCCTAAGTCATTAGGACATTACAAATTTTTATAGTACTTCTAACATCTTTTAAGCCATATTTTAAATTATTTTGCATAGAATAAAATATTTTTTTGTGGTATAATTTAAATAAATTTATTAAAAATATATTCATGATAATTTTTTAATAAAATTATTTAAATTATATGGTGAGATATTACATGATTCGAATTACGCTCGAATTACTCTGATTCAAATTATATGGTGAGCAATTCGAATTCTATACAATACTCTTCTGCCATTCTTGATAGCTCATGAATATTTTTTTAATAAATTTATTTAAATTATACCACAAAAAAAATTTATTCTATGCAAAATAATTTAAAAAAATGGCTTAAAAAATGTTAGAAGTACTGTAAAAATTTGTAATGTCCTAATGACTTAGGACATTAAAGAAATACTCTACATAGTCACTAATAATTTAGAAATTAAAGAAAAAATATTTTTATAATGTATTTACCTAAATCACTAGAATATTATAAACTTTTATAGTACTCATAACATCTTTTAAGCCATTTTTTAAAATTATTTTGTATAAAATAAAATATATTTTTTAATTATTTTATATGGAATAAAATATTTTCTTTCATTTCTAAATTATTATTGACTATGTAGAATATTTTATTTAAAATTTGAGTACATGCATATATTTACCTAAGTTATTATAACATTACAAATTTTTATAGTACTCTTAACATTTTTTAAGCCATTTTTTTAAATTATTTTGCATAGCATAAAATATTTTTTGTAGTATAATTTAAAAAAAAAAATATTAAAAAAATTTATTAAAAAATGTTCATGAGCTATTAAAAATGGACAGAAAAGTATTGTATGAAATTCGAATTGATAGCTCATTAATATTTTAAAGAAGTCTCGTAATTAAATATTTTGTTAGCTTTTTTTAACGTATGAAATAAAAAATATATTTTTTTAATTATTAAATTATTAAATTTTTTAATAATTTTTTTAATAATTTTTTTTAATAAATTATTAATTTTTTAACAACATAATTCAAATTATACCATGAATTACTGTGTGTAATTCGAACTAAGCTGGTTCGAATTATGTAGAATGAAGTTCGAACCAAACTGGTTCGAACTACATATACACGTGCATTGGTGGATTCATGAAGCAGTTTTTGTTTTGGCTGATTCACGTAAATTATTTTCTCCCTATTCTTAATATAGTCATTTATTGTTTAAACTATTTTTTAAAAGGAGCTTAATTAAGTTGTTTACCCAAACTGAACCAAGACCATATTTAACTGTTATAAAAAAAATAATATGATAACTTTTATTTAAAATGAGATGAATATGTTTATTTAAAATTTAAAAATTTTAAATAAATTTATTGGTATTAATTTTAAAATAATACGAGTATGTTTATTTAAATAAAAATTTTTAAAATAATAAGAGTATTTTTCCCTTTTAATTCTTTTAAATTTTTATTTTTGTAATAATTTAATATCAATCTAAAAATAAAATAAAATAAAATTAAAATAAAAAATTTAGCCAAATTGAATTTTAATGCTAATTCTTTTCTCTCTCCTTAATAATTTAATATTGATTCTCTCTCTCTTTAATAATTTAATATCCTTCTCTCTTTTTTAATTAAAGAACACTAAAACTTTATACCAACTTTTTCTCTTTCTTTTAATTAAAGAGTACTAAAACTCTAAACAACTTTACAACACCAAATTACGTCTCATATTATCAAAATTTTAACAAAGATTTAGTTATTAATTTAATATTTTTTTTAATATTTAAATTTTAATAGAGGTGCATTCTTCTATATTTTTATATCAATTTGCTTTAATATAATTTTGTTTATATAATTGATTTAGGTAATTAATAAATTAATTTTTCTTAATATTGGTAATAGTAGATTTAGTGAATTTTTTAATTAAAAATTATATTTTATATTCTTGGAAAAAAAGGTGGTATCTTACTGTATTAAAGAAAAGAAAAAAAATTGAGATTAAATTAGATCAATTTAAAAAATAATATGCAAAAAATATGAAAAGAATCAGGCTAAATTAATAATAATAATTTCAGGAACGTTTTTTTTGGCTCCCTTATATCTATAAATAGAGAGTTACTTCTCCTACTAATATGCACAAACAAATAAAAAATA
Source organism: Arachis hypogaea (assembly GCF_003086295.3). Taxonomy (NCBI): domain Eukaryota; kingdom Viridiplantae; phylum Streptophyta; class Magnoliopsida; order Fabales; family Fabaceae; genus Arachis; species Arachis hypogaea. The sequence continues at coordinate 12,468,511 of NC_092047.1, forward strand.
TCACTTTAGTTTCAACGTAAGTCTTTTGTACTGTTATACACCATCACTCTTTTATTATTTTATTACTATTTGTTAGAATACTTTGACTATGATATCCGTATTCTTGTTATGATATTCTTTTTTTTCTCCTTCCACACTAAGTCTTACATACTTGGATTCTAATTTAGTATTTTTTTTTATTTCTTTAAGAAAAAGGATACACGTATGATTGTATGTTTTAATCTTTAAAAATATTTTTTGAAAAATGGTAGATTTTTTTAATATTTTAACAATGATTTGTCATCAACTTAATATTTTTTTTAAATAAAGATACATTTAGTGTCAATTTTTTTATATATTATTTTTTTAATATATAATTACTTTAGATAATTATATATAAATTAAATACTTATACCTATAAATTAGGCAAATTATTCAAATTATAATTTTTGCTAAGATTATTGCTGCAATAACTTGATAATATGTGCATAAATATAACGTACTAAAAAATGGTAATAGTCACTAACCTCAAATTTTTTTTGTAATACCAGGAAATTAAGCATTATAATTCTACAATGGCAAAAGGAGTACTACTTTTTTTTCTGTTGGTCTTTCTAGTATTAACGCAAGCAGGTGTAACTCGTTTTTTAGTCCTTTATTTTTTCTCTCTAATTTTTTTATTGTTCTTGTGTTTTTTTTTAATTAATAATTTTTAATTGTTATACAAATCTACTCAAATTATGAAATATATAATAATTTTGAAAACTAATGAAGCATAATATCTTACTTTTTAATTAAATATAAACATAAATATCTTTAATTATATCTACTTGCATTATGTAAAAATTTCAAATTATTTCATGCGTTACTTATATATTTCATATAAATATATTATGTGTATATATATAAGTAGAAATTATTTATAAGCCATTTCACATTTGAGAGATATTTTTATTTAATTTTTTTACTAATAATAATATTTATATTATTATTATTATTATTATTATTATTATTATTATTATTATTATTATTATTATTATTATTATTATTATTATTATTAACACGTCTCAGTAGTATCTGTACATAGTGTATGTGCAAAATAGTTTGATTATATTACATAAATTATTTTGTATATTTTGAATGTGTTTAATTTTTCTTTTGATTTATGTTAAAAGAAACGTTGTTGATGATTTTCAGATTGCATGAAATCCTTCCATGTAAGAAAATGTTGTTGGGAATATCATCTTGGTAATGATGTTTGCGTTAACCGTACTTGCAATTCAGTGTGTCAACAACATTGCAAAGGAGGACATTGCAGAAATTATGATAAACATATATGTCATTGTGCTTGTTAATTAATTATCATGATTCATAGAAGAGTTATATTATGAAAGCAAAATTTTCAATAACTATATTCAACTTATATTATATTGATCAGTAAATTATCGATAAAAAAATTATTTAGACTATGAATAAAATGATGAATATTATTGTTAAGCATTTTATTTTAATTTCTAAATTTTATTTATGTAATTAATATCTCAATTATTTGTGTTTTAAAATTAAGAGTGATATTAAATTAGAAAATAATGATAAAAAAAACAATTTATTATTCTATTACGATTTTTAGACTTTCCTCCTTTGATTGATTTTGTTAGTTAATTATTCATCTTGTGCGCTATATATAAGTTTATACTCCTCAATAGTTAAAAAAGATCTTGATGTTTTAGATTACTCATTTAAATTATATATATACTGAATTATTATATTTTTTTTGTTTGCCGTGTGCATAAATTATATATGGTAGAGAAAAAACAAAATGACAAAAACATATTGCAAATAATAATAATAATAATAATAATAATAATAATAATAAATGAAAGAACAAGAAGTTGTTTTACCGTAAAAAGAGAAAGAACCAACGAGTGAAGCAGAAAAATTGATAAAAAAATAAATATTATAGGTGATGAATGGTGACGATGAAGATGACCTGTAGAATAAGTGAGAAAATAACAAAAAAATAGAAAAATTTTAATAAATAAAAATTAAATTAAATCTAATTAATAATGTATTTATCTAAAAAATAAGAAAGTGGTTTAATTAAAAATATTAAAATAATATTATTAAATTAAAAGACTAAATAAAATCTGAATTTTAAAAAATAAATAGCATTTTTGTAATTTGTTAATAGAAAGTGCATTTGACGGGATTTGAATGGTGTCCTTTGTAATAAACTTAACCAGGTCCAATTGGCTGCATGAGGCTTTTTAGCAAATAAAATAAAATTATTAAATAAAATAATGTCTAAACTTTTATCTCTCCATTTACCGCCTCATTCTTTTTTGGTCTTTTACCCGTAAGTTTAACTTCACAATCTATTTATTAGAATTTTTTATTTTAATAAATAAAATAAATGTAAACGAGATATGGCACGTCAGTGTGACACATGTATATCTCGTTTACACTATAAATGAGATATGGCCCGTCTGAATCTATATATAAAAGTCGTTTACAGTTTAGTTCCGCACCCCAGTTTGACTTTGTCAACATCTTTCTCCCCTCTTTTAACCCTTTCTGACTATACCTTTGACCGAAGCAGTGATGGCGCACCAAGCAGGGAATGACGGGGACATCAACAGGCTGAACGAGACGACACATTATGCCAGGACGGCAGACTTTGAGGTTAGTTTCGTTATGGTTGTTAAATTTAAGGATGTTGCCATTGTTAGTGTAGTCATGAAGACCTGAAACGTTGGTATATGAGTTAGGAGTTAGGTCTATAGACTTAATTTAGAACTCTATTCGCTTGTGCTGGGTTGGTATGACATAATTATTAATTTGGAACTCTGTAATATTTGTGCTATGTTGTTAGTAAGCATGGAACACCCTAGGAGGATGCCACCCACTATCATCGCTTGCCTTGATGGCCTGAGATCTGTCAGATATAACCAGTAAGCCGTCTTATGGGGTGACGTGGCGCCTCAAATTAGTAAGAAAGAACGACCATGACTCGATGCTCTTAGACTCAACAATGGCAAAAGCAATCGGCAATATGTTGTTGTTCCCGTCTTGCACCACCGCTATAAGCAACACTCCACCGTACTTGCCATATAGATGCGTGCCGTCTACAGATACAAACAACTTGCAATGCTTGAAGGCCTCGACATATGACGGAAAAGCCCAAAATACTTTGTCGAACATGCAGCAGTCGCGCACCCATGAGGTGTCCTTCGTAGTACGGTTTCACGCGTAGGTCACATATGGTGCCGGGGACACAGCTCTGTAGTGCCTGAAGCAGTTTCGGCATCTTGTTGTACAACTCTTCCCAATCACCGTAGATCCGTGCAATTGCCTTCTACTTTGCCATCCACACCTTTCTATATGAGGGTTTGAAGTGATAGCTTGCCTGGACTGCACCTTGCAAGACCGGGATACTGACAGAGGGGTTAGACTGAATCAAGGGCAATATGACTCTGTAGATGAGACTGCTATCTAACTGACGATGGTCTTGAGACATGGTGGGTGCTAGACAGCTGTGTGGTCCACCAAACCTCCGAACCTCTTTAATCACAACAAAAAATTTATTCTTACACAATATCTCTAACCAAAATAACATATCATACAAAACTACTCAAATTCACAATTAAACTTGAACTTACCAGTATCCGAGATTCTGACGAAGGGCCACACAGAGGCTCCATTGACACCCACTGTTGGGTTGACGATACTGCACATGGTACTTTAACCGGTTGGACACGATCACCCGGTACTCAGCACTCCTGCGAATACTAGAGTTCTTCACACCTTGAAGCAACGCCTCTTGGCTTCTGAACCTGTGTCCGACCCGAAACCCCATACCGCCGTCTAGGTTGTAATCCACTCCACAGGTGTCAGAAACCGGGATCCTCTCAAGCATGGCATGTAGATCTAGACTGTGATAGTGACTTGGCACAGCCGATAGCGCCGAAATCGGGTGAGGTGGAGGCAGCACATGGCATGGCACAGCCCATACAGGTGTCTCCGGCACAAACTCATCCTCATCGCCACCATCGGAAGACTCACTTTCTGCACTGTCCACCACGTAATCCTCGCCCGACTCCTCCTCACCCTCCTCTGCCTCATGCTCCGGAATCGCGACATGAATGGACGGTGGTGCGAGAGGTCGGTCGTCCTGCACATAGGTTTCGTGTATGGAATCCTCACTACCACCGTGACCCACCTCGGTGGACAACTCTATTACCTGTTTACACATGATCCTCCCATGAATGTCGAACATTAGTTGTACATGCTCGTCCCCATAAAGTCAGAATAGTTGAAACTGGAAGACTCCATTTTCCATGGGTGCCAGCAACCTATACGCCACCCTTCCGATTTCCCTCGCTTATGTAGCACCGAGCTTGCTCAATATCAAACTCTTCAAATCCGACAACGTCTCCACACGTTGAGTGCGAAATAATATCGGATTCTGACACTCAAATGTCACCCCATTGTCCCCATTTTTCATACGACAATTGGGATAAAGAATCACAACTATGAATGGATAGTTACTGGCCATTCATCTTTGTTTTTGAGAGAAAAACGAGAGAGAGAAAGGATATGAAATGTGTGTGAAGAATACCAAGGGTTACACATCCTTTTATAGATGCTGAATATTTGTCTTTTATTATCTCGTTTACAGTGTAAACAAGATATACATGTGTCACCCTTACTTCTCATATCTCGTTTACATTGTAAACGAGATACATGAAAAATCATCTCGTTTACAGTATAAAGGAGATATGGCAAGAAAATTTAAATTGGTAAATACTCGTAAAAATATTTATTTTGATAAATATTATATTTATTTTATTTAATAAAATAAAAAATTCCTATTTATTATCTATCTATCTATTAATCTATTAATATTAATCTTTAATATATAATCTCTCTATATATAATAAAAGAGCAATAAATAATTAGTTATTTGATAAGTGTCCAATCTATATAGTCAACAAGTGTTTTATTTAAATGTTGACAAGTCTTTTGCTTATTCAAAATTTAAAAAAGAACAATACAAGATAGTAATAGTATAGTACAGGCTAATATTGAATTCGATGTATATATTGGATATTAAGCGGGAATTATAATTTTAAATTCAAAATCATTTTGTTCCAAAATCATTGATTCTCTATGAGACCGAACCGAAACTTTTGGTAGAGAGGAGTAGGTGACACAGATAAGGGAGAGAAAGATTGAAGAAAGTAGAGAAGAAGGAAACGGAGGTGACGAGAGCCACAGTGAGAGACAAGATCGAGAGAGAAAGGAACAGAAATAAGGCAACGACGGTGATGGAGGCCATTACCGCTGTTGGTTTTGCAGGAACGCGCGTCCTTGGTATAACGGTATCGTAGCCCTTCCTTTGTGGGCGGCGGCGGGTTTTGCGAATGCGATGACCCAGTTCCTTACTACGTCGGTATACTTCAGGGATCTAAACAGTATTCTTATGGACGTTTTGATTTTGATGCACATAGTAATGCTTAAATATTTTGATGCATATAGTAGAAAATGTCTGTTTTTAGCCAAAATTTGAACTAACTAATATTTTATTTTTGTTGCAGGCAGTGCTTCCATTATAACACCCTACTACACAGAGCATTACACCTAGGATGTAAAACAGAGGTGGCGAGGCGCTACGACCTCTAAAATTAAAATACATACATATAATAGCAGAAAGAATATAATAAACTAGAAGCCTTGAAAAATGGGTAAAATAAAATTGCGAAATAAAAATCGCAACACTCTGGAAACAGAATAACTTGCGTGTGAAAAAACTATAACCATCAAACATAAAATAATAAAAGTAGGAATAGAGAGCCAAAGATACAAAATAATAAGGTCCTAACTCAGCCTGCAAAATCAAGGCTGGCCGGAGAATACTCACACACACACACACACACACACACACACACACACACACACACACACACACACACACACACACACACACACAGAGTACAACTAAATAACCCAATAACCACTTCGCTTCAGGAGCCCAGACGCCTAATGATATGCCTCTCGACCTGCATCTAAAAAACAACAAGATAGTATGGAATGAGAATCGGAGGTCCTCAGTATGGTAAAGGTGCCACACACATAATATATAAGGCCCTGGAAATGCCAGAGGCAATCCTAGAACGCCGACTCTCATATTATAGAGTTTAAAGTATTAAACAGAAGCCATAAAAGGTAGTTTTCTAAGAGTATCTAAGCTTAACTTAACTTAACCTTAAATATAAATCCCATACTGTCATTCCTCCATACCTCCATCTCCGTCAGCATTTCACAGACAGTTAAATAGATAAAGGCAAATACAAGAAGGTTACAAATACTGCAGGTAACAAATATACATTTAACATGGCAAGTACACTTAGGCACACCCAATTAATGCACAAGCAAATAATTCAAGTAATATACATATGATGCATGCATGTCCTATGGCTGATGAGGCTCATCTGTCGGTTATCCAGCCAACCCGACAAGTTTGAAAACCTTAGACTATCCCTTGATGTGCATCCCCAAGAGTCTATGCATAGCTTTTCTCAAATAATCAATATTTCTCAATGGGGGTTACATTCCCGAGAATTTATAGTGCCCGATCACCCTTACGTCGTAGGGTCAACAGAGTATCGAGTTTTCAACCTGGTACACGTGGTGGCAAGTCACAGTACTTTATCCAAGGAATCTCATATCTCAGATCATTTAATCATCCAAGCCAAGCATCATACATAATCATTCATTTGAATATCCAGCCAAGTATCATACGTGATTATCCGTAACATTTCATAATCAATTCATCACTTTTCAACCTTACTTCACCTTTAAGTTATCCTTATTTCCTAACTTCATCAGATTATCAGGTTTAACACAATTATTTATGACCAAAGGAATGAAAATAGAGGTGATGAGTTTGGAAAACTCCAAATTAAATTAGTGATGATCAAACATTATTAATATAACAAATTGCAAAATTATTAATTTATTTTAATTCATATGTGTTGATTAATAATTTTGTTGTTTTGCAGGTTATGTATATTGGGCATAAAAACAAATAAAATTCCAATCGTGCTAAAAATACATTTAGCCTTGTGCCAAAATTGTTATATGAATTGTGGCTGAATTGTTATGCTTGTTGGGCCAGAAAAACCAATTTAAAGCCCAACAAGGTGGCTTGTCCGAAATAAAAAAAAGGAAATGGGGCACAATACTCTCTCTACTCATTTAATATGATGAAATCCATTTCTTTAATGTTTTGCTACATGCTTCCAACGGATCTCATTTCCATCATGTGGTAGATTTCAAATTTATTCAACTTGCTTTAATTGCATTGAAAACATGAGAGAGAAATAGCAATTGATTTGATTGCTATCATTAGTACTACACGCTACTAAGCAAAGGGAAGTGGGAAACTTAATTCATTTTTTAGTTCTCTTTCTTAGCTTCATTGATTATTGTTCAAAGTTCTCTCTCTACTCTCTCTTCTCTTTCGGTCACTTCACAGAGAAGAAGATGGAAGCTAATGCAAGTTATCAGAAGCAAAAAGAAGAAGCTAGAAGCAAGCATGAAGCCATTGTGATGATGACATCAAGAAAAAAATATGAGGTATGGAGTGGCTAAGATCTTTACCACAAAAGGTAAGATGTGGTGAAGTAAGTTTAAGCCTTCCATAACTAAAAATGGAAGAAGATCCATTCGCTCAGAGGAAGAAAATCCTTGGAGGGATGGCTCGTCTCTACTTTTGATCAACCACCACAGGAGGTAGCTACTGTAGCTACGTGGAGGATGAGGCAGAAGGTAAGAGCAGATGGAGCTGTCATCATCAAGAACTCATCAAGGGCTAGGAATCCTCCTTGGAGTGCAAGTCAATATGGAAGGTCCGGATTGATGAAGATTGGTGACAAGGAAAGACACAGAGAAAATTGCATGTTAGATTTTACATTCGGTTCCTCTACTCTCTCTCTGGCCGAACCGGTTTTTGCATGAAGAAGAAGAAGTTTAGCTCGGTTCAAGAGTTTCAACCTTGGAGGCTTCCCCTTCTATAAATAAGGGAGAACAGCCAAGGCTTGAAGCAAGAAAAAGAGTGAAAGCACAGTGTTTCTATAGCTACCCCAGCTAACAGAAGTTCTTCTCCTTCAATGTTCTTCATTTTATATTTTTCTATTTAATTTTGTCTGTCTTGAGTCTCATGGAAAAAGACAAACAGTGAGGTTTGTAAGAAAAAGCCATAGAGCGGAAAAAGGTAGAGTGCACAAAGTTAAAAGAAAAAGCCATAGATGTCCTAGAGGTCCTTTGTACATCTGTATTGTGTTTCATGATTCTGTGGGAATCCTCTTGCAAGTTGGGTTAGCACTTAGCAGTTGAAAGCTTGGTGGATTACCAAGTCAAGTTCAGGATTGGGGTTAGATTCTGGACTTGTCCTGGATAGGAAGGGTAGTTCCTAGGAAGAATTGGTGTATGTAATCATGATGATTATAGTGAAATTCCATCATTGTTGTGGTGGAGACTGGATGTAGGCTGCATTGCACTTAGCAGCTGAACCAGGATACATCTTGGTGTGATTTTTCTCTCTCTTCTACTCCATTTCTGATTCTACCGCCTAGGAGACAAAACTGAAAAATATCTCTTGACTGGTTACGAGACAAAAACAAGAAATATCTCCTCAAGTGCACTAAAAGGACAGCAAGTGTTTTTAAGTGAAAAAGGGGCTAAGATTCAACCCCCTTCTCTTAGCCACTGATAAACCATCAAGAGGTTTAGAAGTTTGAAATAGGTTTTAAAACCTTAAAAATCATGTTTGATGGAACAGATGCCACGCGTACGCGTGGAAATGTACAAATGCAGCTCGCGCGCGCGCGTCCCCTTGTCACGCGTATGCGTTGGTGGGTAGTTCATGTCACGCGTACGCGTGGGAATGCTTGCTAGCCCATCACGCGTACGCATAGGGCTACTCGCGTTGCGCAATCAAAATTTTCATCCCACGCGTATGCATGGACAAACCTTTTTCCAAAAAAAAAAAAAGAGCAGATCAACCAGAGAGCTACAAATTCATAAAATTCAGCTGCAACATTACATATTCCACATCCAAACTTCTGACGGGCATAACTTAGCCATTTTAAATTATTTTTCTTCCATTTTTTGAACGACATAAACTTCACAAATCCAATTTCCATTTAAAACAAGTTGGAAACAATTTGAGATTCCAGAAGCCAAGTTACAACCCGGCAAAGTTCGGCTAAAAACCAACTTTAGTAAATTCTTCAAAACCTCATTTTTCATTCAAGATTTCTATTCCATTCATTTCCAAACCTATCAACACCAACTCCAAACATCAACAATACTCAACAAGCTCTATGTCATTCCATCAATCACCAATCAATAATATTACACATTCATACTCCAACAAATCCATCACGCTTTCCTACAATTTACTTATAATCATATAATCAACAACAAAACCATATATTCCTTCAAAAATCCATTTAGTAACAAATTCCATCTCAAAATCAAATCACCAAACCAAACCAAGCATGTTCATCAATCAAATTACTAAACATTAAATATACACCTGCATTCCAACTTATCCTATGGTCATCTAGCCTAAATTTTCACAGAAACTTACATATTAAATGCAAGAAACCTAAATCATACCTTGGCCGATTCTCACGTAGCGACCAAAGCAATTTACCCAACACAGACACAGCCACTCAAAATTCAATAAACGCTAGGCTCAGCTTCCTCCAAGTCCCAGTATTCACAATTTCAAACTCCAATTATTTATTCACAACCTAATACATATTTATAACACATATATACCCAATTTAACACTCAAAGCTCAAATTCAATGAAATTAAAAATAAAATTATGGTATCCTCACCGTACCCAAACTTCACATAAGCAAGAGTGAACATTTTCCTCAAGCTAATTGGATCCTAAAACATCAAAGAACAAAAAAATTCAATATCCCTGCTTAATTTTCCAAAATTGGGAAAAGAGATGGCTGGGGATAGAAAAATGAATTACCTATGAAATTGTTCCGGAAGAAGTGTAGAGCTCGACGTGGTGGTCGCGTGGCTGCAAACAGTGCGGCAATTGGAGCTCAGACGGAGGAGTTACGTGAGTCAGAAATCACCGTAAGGCTTCGGCATTCTTTTCCTTCCCTGAAGCTTTCAATCTCGTTTTAGATTAAATGAGGATGAAGAAAGGGCGTGGGTCCATTTAAAGATTGGCCCGGTTGGGCCCAGTTTCTGTCCGGTTCAACCGGTTCGGTCCGTTTGGTTCAATCTTAGACCGATTTCTTCGAAATTACTGTCAAAATTCTCGTTTTGATGATCTCTATCCTAATTTAATATCTATTCACATTTCTAATCTTTCTTATTAAAAACTAATTTATTGACTAATTATCTATTAATTTATCAGAGTTTACATCCATAGCAATGCTAAGGAAATTGGCTTCATTAAGGTATCTCTATCCCTAAACTTGATCTTTAGTAAATTTATTTATTACAATAGAGTGGGCTTGGAATTATTGATTGCAAGGAATTTCTGATAACCACCGACTTCTCTACACCTTTTTCTTCAATCTCTCCTCTCTTACACCAGGGTCTCCTCTCACGTTTCCATCAAAGCAGAGAAAAAAAAACATGATGGTAAAGAGGAAAAGCAAAACGGAAGAAGGAGAAGAGCGAGGCAACGATGGTGAGAGACGGCATTCTTGTTGGATCCACGGAACCCTAAATTTCACTTTTTTTGTTTTATATATATATTTCAGCATTTGGAGTTGATTGCTATTATCTTTCCTACAGCCCTGCATCATACTAGAGGCTGATGAAAATTGATAAAATAGGATGGATTCTATAGTTTGTAGAAGAGATCTGATATGAAGTAATTAGGATGTTAATGGTATATAAAGTCCCAAACTTCTGACATGTTGCCTTGCTAATGCTTGCTTTGATGTTTGGAGTTTTAAAACTCCATATAATTTTACCAAAAAAAAATATTATCAAAATTTAAAATTCAATTTAATCTTACGTTAATTTGGCTTAACATTTAATACATATTGATAAAATTAATAAAGAATTAATATTTTTTTGTAAAACTACAAACACATTAATTACAACTAGTAAAATATATTTTTTAATAAATGATAATTATAATTACTATGAGAAATTTAATATGCTCTATTAGTATATAAATTATTAAGGTTATTAAATTAGTTCATAAAATCTAATTAATAATTTTATATATTATTTATTTTAATTATTTATTTAAAATTATAATTTATTTCATAAAATTTATTTTATATACTACGTTTTTTGTTTATTGAAAATAATGAGTTCGTCCACACAGATAAATTTGCTCCTATTTCTGTACAATTTTAATCATATTCGTATATTTTTATTTTTTTATTAATCTAATTTTATTCACATATTTAAATTTTAAAATTATAAATTTTTTATTTAAAAAATTTAGATAGATATAATTTAAATTAATAATTTAATTTAATAAAAATAAACGTATTCGTATTATTTTTATTATTTTAAGCAAAAGATATCTCTAACTATATTTTTTATGTACCTACATATACACTCTAAAGTTATTAATTTGAAAGATTATATATATTCATCTCTTTTGTTGAGATATTTAAAGACCATATTTAACCGCTTTAAAAAAATAATACGAGAACATTTATTTAAAATGAGTCGAATATATTTTTTAAATTTAAAAATTTTAATAAATTTATTTGTATTAATTTTAAAATAGTACGAGTATGTTTATTTAAATAAAAAATGTTTAAAATAATAAAAGTATTTTTTCCTTTTAATTCTTTTAAATTTTTATTTTTGTAATAATTTAATATCAATCTAAAAATAAAATAAATTCAAATTAAAACAAAAAATTTAGCCAAATAGATTTTTAATGTTAATTCTTTTTTCTCTCCTTAATAATTTATTGCTGATTTCTCTCTCCTTAATAATTTTTTAATGCTGGTTTTTTTCTCTCTTTTTAATTAAGGAGCACTAAAACTTCATACAAATTTACTTTCTTTCTTTTAGTTAAAGAGCACTAAAACTCCAAACAACTTTGGAGTATCAAATCATGTCCCATAACCATAAATATATATTGATAAGATCATTAAGCAATTAATGCATTCTTCTTATAAAACTTCAAACACATTAATTATCATCTCTAAAATATATCTTCAATAAAATGGCATTACTATTGAAATTTTTTTTATGATTTACTATTGAGAATTTAACATGTTCTATTCATATATAAGTTATTAAAATTATTAAATTCATTTATAAATTCTAAATAATTAATAATTTTAAATTTTATTTATTTTAATTATTTATTTGATATTATAATTTATCTCATAAAACTTGTAAAATTTGGTCAAATCAAAATTAATTAAATAATAAAATAAATATGAGTGAACATGGTTAGAAAACTTAGCAATTGAAATTTAATTATTTAAATATTATATTGGACTCAGTGAATTTTTCTGAGTCGAAAAACATAGTTTTCTGCGTAAAAACGCGAATAAGAAATTTGACCGGCAGTACCGGCTGAGATTTATCCAGTACTACAGCTGAGAATATTAATTATAAGTGAATAAGGTTAAAAAAATAGAATTTATAATTTGGGAAGATAAAAATATTTAAAATACGATTTAAAATTCCAATTGACGAGCCGTTTGCGACCACGCGTCGTTCTCGTTGCCCTCTTCGATTTCATCTAAGTATTATGGTGAGTTTCTCAATGACATCTGTCCAGATTCATTTTTCTCCTTTTATTTCGAATTTAGTTTGGATTTTGAGGAAATCTTGTGATTTTGGTTATTTAGCGATGCTCTAGTATGAGCCATTGATGAGCTTCGTCAATAAATTCTATGGGTTAAAGTAAAGAACCCTCTAACCCTTGTGATTTATCAATTTTATGAATCCTAGGTTGATTTTAAGTGTGAAAATTGGTTATGTTAGAGCATTGGGTAATTTTTGTGCACAAGTGGGGGGTTGATGTTGTTTGTGGAGCTTTGGTGAGGCTTAGAACTAAGGTTGGTGGAGACTTCCAAAGAAGAGGATTAATTATTTTGGCTTCAAGAGGTACAATTTAAGTTTCATTTGAGTACTGTGTGATATGATGTGAATTCCTAGGTTAGGTTCCCCTAGGATTAAGCTTGAATGGTATGATTGATTGGTATTATATGTGTAGTGGATGATATTGGATACGGATTGTAGAATTGTGCATTGTTGTTGTGTTGATTGAAAATGGTATTGGATAGTGAATTATATGGTGACGAGTTTATGCATATTGATTTGATAAAATATTGGGTCGGAGGCTGGAAAGAGGTAAGGACGGTAAGTATATGGTTGATAATTGATGATTAAATGAATGATAGTAATATATAAGTGTTTGAACATGAGGTTTTGTTGATTATTGAACTTGAAAGATTGGATGTTGTTTGAATTGAATTTTGGAGTTGAGATTCATGAAAGTGGAAAATTGGTAGGTTGTGGCTTGTATAAGAAAATGGGTATATGGTTGAATTGGTAAGTTTGGGTTAGTTTTAAAAGGATTTGGAAGTTGTATGTTTTGAAATTGGAGGTTTTGCTAGTTTTGTGAAAATTGTAATTTTTGGCCAATTTTGGCGAAGCATAACTTGATCTCTGGACTTTCGATTTGTGTCAAACTTATTTAGAAATGAAATTGGGTCTAAAATGTTTATGTCGTTTCAAGAACAGAGGAAAAACGTTTTAAAAGAGGAATTTATGCTTGATCAAAGTTTGGTGTACAAGCTGTAAATTCTAGACTTAGCAGCCTTTTGGAGCTGCTGCATTGCATGCGTAAGCGAAAAGGGCAATGCGTACGCGTGCACCGTGTGTACGCGTACGCGTGTCCCGGGATTTTTGGCGCTCATGCGTACGCGTGACCAATGCGTACGCGTTTGTTTTCAGCAAATATGATTTTTTTATGTTTTTAAAACAGAATTTCAGACCTCTAAGTCTCCATTTTCATCCTTTTAGTCCTAAGTCTTAATAGTAAGCCTAGTAATGAGAAAAAATTAGGAAATGTGGTATCTTGAGGATGAAGTAAAGGGAGGATTAATGACGAAACATGATTAATGAAAAAACGTTCCTTCTTCTTCAACACGCACGAAACCGCTCATTCTCTTCGAATCTCTCTCAAAATCACTCGAACTTCACTCACGCTCTCTGCACAAATCACTACTAGAGAAGAATCGCGAGAAGATTTCGCAAGGAAGAAGCAAAAACAAACCACCACAGCAACAGAGACTGGCGAAGGTATGAGGAAAACTATTGTTAATACTGCAATCTCGCATTTTTTCTAGTTATATTTTAGGTTTACTGGATAGAGTTGCTTCATTTAGTAAATCGACGTATTCTGATTCCATTTTTACAGTGTAGCTAGGGCTTGAAATGAAATGTGTTCTTATTTTCATTCAGTTTAGGGGAGTTGCTATTTTTGATTCACTTGATTGTTAGTATGTTCACTTGACTTCTTTTGCATGCAAAAATACTATTCCTGATGAATGAATGTTTAATTGTTTATAACGTTTTACTCAGCACATGTATGTTGCTCCGTTTAGCGAAGTTACTCATTTTCATTCACTTAATTGTTAGTGTGTTCAGTTAAGTCCTTTTGAATACAGAAATGATTTTGTTGCTGATTCAATGTCTATTAGGTTTTATTCAACACATGAATGGCATTTGGTTCAATGGGGTGGGCCATATTCATTCACTTGATTGTTAGTATGTGCAGTTTGGTCCTTTTGCATGCATGAATGATTTTCTAGGTGTTTCATAATTTAGTATGTTTTATTCAGTGCGTCAAGTGAGTTCGATTCAGTGGGCTGGGGCATTTTCATTCACTTGATTAAGATATGCATGTTTGTGCTTGTTGGTGTATTGAGTGAAGTAATGACCAAACTTTTTTGTCCTTACAGCAAAAATGAAGAAGACAATGGTGACAAAGAAGGAGAAGCCGCGCTATAACGTAAGCACATTAAATATATTTATCTGCTTTGATTCGAATAAAATCTATTTTGTATTATAAATATATCGTGACATTCTGTTTCAAAATCTTGCAGAAAACTCATGATTGCAGATGCCAAACCAAGGCAATAGCGACAGTGTTCAAGAATTTGAGTCAGGAAAAGAAAGATATAGTTGAAGAAATGGGATTCGGTACTCTGGCACATGTCCCAAAACTGAACGTCTCTCACACCCTCTTGAAAGAATTGATTGATTGCTTTGATGAGTATCGTCGATGCCTGAAAACTCTCCATAGAGAAATATACATAACACCTGTCAAGATAACAGCTGTGCTGGGCATAACCCACGGCGGTAATACACTTTCTGCTTATTTTCGGTTCATTGGTTCCTTTGATTTCGGTTCATTTGGGAAAAGAAAATTAAACTGAGCCTTTTTGGGTGATTTGTTGCTATTAAAATATTGTAGGGAATCATTTTCCTGAAAATGTTGAGTATGGCAAACTGAATGAGCAGACAAGCCAATATTTGACAGCCTCAAATGTGTTACGTTGGCGACTTTGACAAAGTCTGTCCTGGATATAAGTGTTGAAGGGGAGGAGAACCGGCAACAATTTCGGAAGACTTTTGTCGTCAGAAGTGCTTTTTGCTGCCGATGACGGTAACCATGGCCTCCTCGATCCATAAGCTGCCTATCTTTCGTGTGGACAACATCCGACAGTGGGATTGGACAAATCATGTGCTCATCTTCTTGAGGAAGGGAATCGAGAACAAAAGAAAGAGAAAGAAATAGTCCATTGACGGCTGTGTTTTTGTTTTGATGCTTATTTATTTCTATGAAACCAAATTCCCTTGCTTGGATGGACCTAATGCTCCCTTGCCACCGTGGGTGGCCCACTGGACAAAGAAGATGATACTTAAGCAGATTTCACAGGAAGCAACAGACACAATGGTATATTTTAAACAAAAATTTCTACCTAAAATTTATCCTAGTTGCATTTTAAGGTTATTGGATTGAGTTGCTTCATTTAGTAGATCGACTTATTTTGAAATGTGATCTTCATTTTGATTGTTAGTGTGTTCATTTGAATCCTTGTGCATGCAGAAATATGTTTTTATGATTAAATGTCTATCACATTTTATTCACATTTTGATTCACCTTATTCTTAGTTTGTTCAATTGAGTCCTGGTGCATGCAGAAATTTTTTTCTAGATGAATGAATGTTTATCACGTATTAATCATCACATGATTGGTATTCGGTTCACTGCTTTAGCTCTTTTTGTTTCACCTGATTGTTATCGTATTTGCTCGTTTCAGATGCTTCTAAAATACTCTACTAACTAAATAAGTTTGTGTTTTAGAGACTTCTGTATAGAAAGCAAAAAAAGGAGAAAAAAATAAAAAGAAAGAAGGTGCAGAAGATACCAACTTTTTTGAAGGGGAAAGAGAAAGGAAATGGGAAGAAAGAAAAAAAAGAAAAATGTTGATCTGGATTCTTCTTCAGAAGAAGACACTTTTTCCGAATTTGAATCCGAATCCGATTCTGACAAAACACCGCCAGCCAAAAGATTGTTGAGACTGATTTAGAATTAACATGAGAAACAGATTCAGAAAGCAGAAGTGAATCCAAAAACTAGTAAGTTTGATGTTCATATTGGTTTCGTTTTACTTGTATTTGGTTAAAATTGTTCTTATGTGCTTGTTCTTATGCATTGAAGAGAAGAAATTGAAAAAACAGCAACAAAAAAAAAAGAAAACAACCACAAAAGGTAGTTACAAAAGAAAGCAAAAAAATAAAGCATGTGCCGACGAATTTAGAGAGCACAAGTCAATCTGAAAGCCAGTAAGTATCGGGTGATGTTAATATATGTGATTATATGCTATCGAACTGGTCTAGTTTTGCTTTTCTTTGCTGAATGTTGTTTTATTCAGCACGTGAATTGTGTTCGGTTCAGTGAGCTTTGTAATTCTCGTTTACTTGATTGTTAGTGTCTTCACTTGTCCTTTTGCATACAGAAATACTTTTCTTGATGATTGAATGTGTATCACATTTTATTCAACAAATGAATCGCATTCGGTTCAGTGGTATTGTCTCATTTTCATTCACTTGATTGTTAGTGTCTTCAATTGTGGTCCTTTTGTAAAAAGAAAACAATTGAGGAAGGTGGCCAAAAAACAAACCAAATCAGCAAAGCTTGTTTTCATAGATTCAGATAGCAAAACTGAATCTGACAAGGAGTAAGTTTCTTGAATCATATTTTCGGTTATTCATGCTTTCGTTTTAGGTTCATTGATACTTATTTTATGAATTTTTAGAATTAAACAAGAAAAGGACAGTGCTGCAGAAAGAAGAAGAAAGGCGTTGGAGATGTTAAGAGAAAAGAGATCAAAGAGAAGAAATGATGGAGCTCAGACAACAAACGTTGCTCCAGATAGATTTAACTCCACAGAAGAACGAAATGATTTCTCTGAGATGTTTGCTTCAGATAAGTTTGACTCCACAGAGGCACGAAATGATTTCTCTGAGACGTAAGATTTGGTTTCTTATATTGAGTTCTTTTTCTTTGTTTGCTAACATTTGATAGAACCTCTTATAATTCCTCTGCATTCACTGAGTAATATTTATTTATCTTGCTTAGACTGCTGACTGTAAATCTGGGTAGCGAACCTATCTTACAGACTCAAGCGAGCTCCACACCGTCTGTGAATGCCCCAGACAATACCAGTCCTGTGAAGAAGCACCGGCATGGCAATCAGAACAAGAATCCTCTGTTGATGTGTAAGTTTTACTGCTTGTACAAATCTTGATAATTTTGGTTCACTACATGATTTAGCTGTCCAAAAACGCAACAACAGTCATGTGAAAAAGCACCGACACGGCAATCAGAACAAGAATCCTCTGTTGATGTGTAAGTTTTACTACTTGTACAAATCTTGATAATTTTGGTTCACTACATGGTTTAGTTATGGTTTAGTTTCATCCAAAAATGAATTCAATGTGCTCTTATTTTTGGACTCTCTTCTGTTTCTTCCAGCTGTCCTAGGGAACCCAAAAAGCAGGCCATAGAGGAATCTTCCCTGAGGAAGACGGAGCCAGAACCTCCGTTGAATGTGTAAGTTTTAATTAATACCATTTTTTATAATCTTATGTGTTATATACTGCTTTTTCATTATTCCTTTACGTTGTAATTAGTATTTTTTAATTAATTTTAATAGTATAGGATAATAATTCTAGGTCGGTAATGAACTCTTTTCTGTTTAATGCACCAGCCCTCCCGAAACAACAACAGCAACCATGCCAACAAGCTCTGGCGGCATGGCAATTGGAAGAAGAAGCACAGCCTGATTTGTAAGTTTTCTGCTTGTTCAAATATGCATAATTTCGGTTCACTAATTTGTTTCGTGTGCAGTACTGCTCGTCCTAGGCAATGGGAAGATGATGTGCCTTCCTTCAGCCTTGGGATAAGTCCCCCAGCATCTCAACCAACTCCCTCGTCTCAAGTGACAGTGATTCAAACAACTCAACCCTCTGAGCCGACAGTGTCAGAACTGGAAGTCCTGGCAAAAATGGTGGTAGATGCTGGGGTAACGACATCATTGAAATTTGCTCAAGCAATAAGTGCCGAGCCGAGCTTCAAAGCTGCTGAACTTTACAAAACTCCGGAGAAAAAGAAAGAAATTATGGAGGAGTTGATAAAAAAGTGTTATCATTAAATGACACATGTGAAACAAACCAATGATAGTAGCAACGAATATGACGTCATATTCGTCTTGAAGCATGAGGCAAATTATGAGGGGTTTAGACAACATTTCATGTCTCTAATGCCCAAACAACAAGTGAAAAGCACGGTAAATTCTTTGCCAATTGCGTTAACATTAATAATTTTTCTAAAGACACTTATACATTATATCTCATAAATTTTCTTCCTGTAGGTGGTCACTATACATAGCATAATTCTTAACCAAATAAAAGGTCGCCAGTTTCAGGAACAAATATACATTGTGCTGCTAGATATTGTGGTAGGCTAAATTTATTATTCCCTACTGATTGATGTTTATCGCGTTTTATTCAAAATATGAATTGAGTTATGTTCAGTGGAGTTGTTCACATTAATTTATTTGACTGTCAAGTGTTCAGTTGAGTCTTTTTTAATGCAGAAAATATTTTTCTTGATGAATGAATATTAATCACATTTTATTCAGCGCATGATTTCTGTTTGGTTCAGTGAAGATGTTCATATTGATTCACCTGATTGTTATGTGTTCTGTTGAGTTCTTTTGCATGAAGAAAAGTTTTCTCTTGATGATTGAACGTTTATCATGTTTTATTCAGCATATAAATTGCGTTCGATTTAGTAGTGTTGGCCAATTAGATTTCCTTGTCTGGTCATTTGTGATTTAACTGATGTTCATTTTGCAAATGTTTATGTTGGGAACCCATGATTTGTGGTCGGTTAAATGGAGTTGTGATTTTGATTCACCTATTGTTATGTGTTCTGTTGAGTTCTTTTGCATTCAAAAAAATGTTTCTCTTGCTGATTGAATTTTTATCACGTTTTATTCAGTATATGAAAGGAGTTCGGTTGATTATTGTTGCTTCTTTTTATTCACTTTTTATGTCCCTTTCAGGGATTAATAATTTCCTAGATGAGGGTTTACGTTAGGGCAGAACCCTTAATGGAGGACGGAGAGGGAGAAGAAGGAGAGTATATCATGTTGAATGGTCAACATACAGAGTAAAAATCTTTCTCTTCTATAGTGCTATTTTTAATGTGTTTTATTTTGTATACTATTAATCGTACTATACTCAATTCTTGCTTAGCTATGATTGTGGCATATACATCATGAAATGTCTTGAAACAATTGATCCTCGAAAGATCAAAAGCAGGAAGAGATATCAATATAAAGCTTGGACACAAGTAAGTAGTTTCAAAATTAATGCAATTCTTTCATTTCTTATTTTGGTTGGGTTCATTTCTTATGTAACTAATTCCTTTTGATTGAAATGTAGAAAGAGATTGATGGCTTCAGGTACGAATATGGTCTAAATATTCTGCTGTACGAAATGAACAAAATCAGAGACCAAGTGATTCGGGCATTTGAAGCAATAAGACTCCCGAAACCATCTGTTGCCTTCGCCAGCCCTTATTGGAAATTCTCATCTGTAGATTTAGATAGTAGATAGGATATACTAGGATTGACTGGTTATAATTAACAATATTTTGCTTAACTTGTTTGAAAAAGCAAACAATGCTTCTTTCAATGTATTTATGTGAATATTAATGTAAATGTTAATATCAATATATGTATCTAATGTTAATATTTATATCTGATTCAAGATGGATAACTCCTTGTCTTGTCGGTCTAAGATGTTAATTTATATATCTGTTGGAACTGTCTGGCTGCTATTTTGTTCCAGGCTTATAGTGAATGGAATCAGGGTATTTATCAAGACATTACGAACCCCAAAAAATACAATGAACCGAAATTACTACACTGCATGAATCAAAAAGTTGCATAAATCAATATAGTAGAGAGCTAATTATAAAAACTGTTTCTATCAGTATTCAGTTTCAGAAACACCCGAACTCTCTGACATAGCACAATAAATTGACTATTTACTAAACAAAAAAGTGACTATTGAATAAAGAATTTCACAAAAAGCTAATATCAAAAACAAAAAAAGTGACTATTCAATAAAGACTAACAAAAAGTCAGAAATCAACCCTCCTATAATATCAGTGAACCGAAATTTGTCCATAGGTGAAAGGAAATTTATGTTAATAAGAATTTGTATAATCCTCTCCTAGATAATTCATACCTGGTGCATTGTAAAATCTTGAACTTGGCTGAATCGTTGGTCCGCCGTCTAAAAGTTTCAACTGCAAAAAAGAAAATAAATCGTATATTACCAAAATGCCCAAATGAATGTTTTCCTAATCGAAAGCAAATCAATTTTACCTCGCTTAGAGCTGGTGTTTTCTTTTTCTTCTTAGCGTTAGAGATCTTTTTTTCCAGGTTTGATCCAAGCCTATTCTTGGGCCAGCCTCTTATTCAGACACGTGGTGGGCTTTGAAGGTCGTTCACATTGCTCAACGTCACTTTTTCATGGGATAACAAGCATTTTCCTTTTCTTCTCTCTTAATATTCTTACATCTCAACCATGACATTGTCAAATGCCCGGTGCAGAATTCCGGTCAGCTCCTCGGACTCTGATGTAAATTCGCATATATTGTGCAACCGAAATACTAAATCGTCAAATCTCTTGCTTCTCGGCTCCAATAAACGCTCGTCTTGGCTGTGCTCGATATGTGTGTGCCTCCTCTTTATGTTCTTGCTCCTGCACTCCAGTATGTATTTTGGTGCCACGTTATCCACTCGCTCGAAGCTTAGGATGCTCAGGGAATGGCGGCACAATATGCCCCTTGACTCAAATAGCAAGCATTGGCACTTTACCTCTCGTGATACTACATCGTAGGTGATCAAAAACTTGTTGAATGTTGAGTTGGAGACTTTCTCTACGACTTCGTATGTTGTGAAACCTAGGGTGGAATGCATTGATCTTGAGATGCAGTTCACCTTTTCTCTGAATTGTGTTTGAACTTTCCTGAACTTCTTGTGGGTATACACGTGTTGAAACTGCGCCTCTATTGCTGATTTTGTTGTGCACGGTATCACGGTGTGAAAATCTGCAACGTCAAATTCTCTCTCTCTTTGCTTTTTGCTTGCTAGGCAATTGTCGTATTGCTTCACGAATTGCCTCAGGGAGCTGTTGCGTGTAATAAACTTGTTGAAAAATGTGTGCATGCTCTCACTCCATTGTGTGCTTCTCATCCCGACTCAGAAATGGTGATCCAGGTAAACTAGAATCCATATATGCCGATCCTCGTACAGCTCTACAGAATGAATCGAAGTAAATAGCTTCACTAAACTAAAATCTGTGCATGTTTTGACCCAAAAAGTAAAGGCATAAAAATAATTCGAATTAAAACCTCGGTTACCTGAGAGCCACTTGTTGCCTCCAAGACTGAACTTTGTGATGAAATCATTTCAGTTTCTGTCGAATGCATCTTTTGTGAACGAGTTCCAAACGACATGACTTATCTCTTGTTCGATTTTTTTGTGCCGCTTGTAGCCGTTTAGTTTGTTTGGGATCTTTTTCATGATGTGTCAGATGCACCAGCAGTGAATTGTTGTTGGCATGCACATCTCAATGGTCCTTTGCATTGATGCGCATTGGTCAGTGAGAATGCCTTTTGGTGCCTTGGCTCCCATGCAACGGAGCCAACACTCGAATAGCCATTTGAATGATTGGATTTCCTCATTTTTTATCAGCGCGCATCCGAGAAGTGTCGACTGACCGTGGTGATTCGCGTCCACAAAAGAATCAAAAACCAGATTGTACCTGCATCAATGCACACTCTCACAAATTGCTTAACCGAATTGTGTACATACTATGAACGTACAGACTTAATTTGGGTGAACTAAATACCTGTTTATGTTGTACGTGGTGTCGAATGAAACGACATCTCCAAAATACTCGCATGCCGCCCTGCTTCTTGCGTCGGCCCATAATGCATATTTGATTGAGAGATCACCTTTGAGGTTGAGCTCGAAAAAAAATTTTGGTTCTTCTCTTTCATTCTTAATAAGTACTTCCCGATTCTTTGGCGTCGTCTTGTTCGGACACATTCCATACTTCACGTGTGATGTAATTCTTCACATCTCTTTCTATAAAACTTAATTCATGTTGACTGCCGGCTACTACTACAAATGATTGGTAAGTTTTGCTAGGTCTAATTCTGGCTTCCTTGTTGGTTTCAATGGTGCGACGCACAAACATGTTTAGCTCCCTATGTTATTTGAGCATCTCTGTCTGGTCTGGACAGCAGGGGTGTGAGTGATTCAAAACAACTTTGGAAATTGTCCAAAGACCCACGTCCTTCAATATGTGTACGTATATCCTAGCTGGACAGTTTATGCCGGCTAAGGAATTTGTCTTCAGAGTAAGAGATATATTGGATTTTCACCTCCCCTCTCTGCTGCATAGAATTAGTTGATTCTTAATCTTGTTTCCGTCCTGAGTCGTGTTCCTTATTTTGGTACAAAATCGGCAAGTTTGGAATAATTTTTGTAGAACATTCCGGCTTCTTCTAATGTCTTGAAAATCATCCCGACCTTTGGCACAAATTGTTCATCCACAACACACCTAGTTTGCAAAATGAACCGAACATGTTGTTATGGTGAAACAACAATATAAAACTAGATGAATGACACATCATCCATTATATAAATTCAAAATCAAACAGCTTTCTGCATAATGAACCGAAAACGTCATTATGGTGAAACAATTCTATAGTACTGAGTAAAACAAAACATAATCCATTATATAAAATCAAATTCAAACAGTTTTCTGCATAATGAACTGAAACACGTACTCATGGTGAAACACCTGTATAGTAGTGAGTGAATGAAACATAATCCATTATACAAAATCAAATTTGAAACACCTTTGTCTACAATTTAAATATTATCAATTTAATTCAAATTTAGAACATCTCCATCCATTCAATTCAATTCAAACAAAATTAGCAATTGCATTCCATTGAATTCAATTCAAAATTGAATAATCCAAACTTCATCAGCTTGATTCGTTTCGGAAGAATAATCCAAATCACTCTCATTCAACTGATTTGAAGTTGATTCATTCATTGTTTTAATTCAGAAGTCCAAATCGAAGAACGAAGTCAATCCAGATCCATAATGAAGAACGCGAGTAGAGAAGAAGAAGAAGAACAAGAAAGAAAACGTGAGCAGAGGAGAATGACGTAGCCTATAACGCAAGCAGAGAAGAACAAGAAGAAGAAGAAGAAAAAGAAGAAGAAAGAAAGAAAAAAAACGCAAGCAGAAAAGAAGGTTTAGGTTGTAGCAGCAGGTTTACGTTGAGCAAAGGTTATAGAAGGTTTACGTTATATGTAGCGCGTGAATCACAAATAATTAAGAGATTGGAGGAGGCGCGTATAGCAAAAAAAACTTGGATAACATCCATGTATTTTTTACATGAATGTGGAGCATTATTGTAACGAAATACCCTCTAAGATGGGCACGCGATTTAGTGCTCCAAAAATAAATGGAGTTTTAAAACTAGAGAGTGAAAGTTTGCATTTAAAGTTTTAAAAGCTCTTAAATACGAAGAAAGAGAAATTTTTTTATTGGTTTTTGTTTTATTTTGGGCTAAATCCAGTAGTGTTTTAATATTGGGTCATCAAAAAAAATTTGTGTCGCAAATCCATTTTAAGTTGGAATTAATATTTTTAATTTAAAACTGTAGTGGGTTAAAATTAAAGACTGTAGCGACAGTAATAAATAAAAAAATATAATTTTATGATTTTTTATTTAAAATTTGTTTGGAATAAAAAAATTTTGTTTTATTATTTTTACTTTGGACTATTTTATTTTAAAATTGATGTTGAACTATTATAATAAAAACATAAAAGGTAAAAAAACTAATAAATAAGAACATCTTTTTACAGTTAATTTTAAAAGACAAAAATATAATTTAAAATTAAGATTATTTAATTTCAATTAAAAATATGATTTAATTTTAAAAAGTAACATATTTTTAGTTAATTTTTAAAATACACAAATGTCCTTTAAAATTAAAAAGTTGTTTGATTGTTTAAATCAAAAAATTTATATTTGAATTTAGAATAATAAAATTATCACTTTTGAGGATTAATTTTAAAATATATATTTAAAGATTAATTAAAAAGTCAAAGAAATCTTTTTAATATTAATGTGTTCAAAAAGGCATTTAAAATATCCTATTTAGGATATATGTTGAAAAGACCAAAATGCTTTTTCAGTATAAGTGTTATTTAATGAAAAGTACTTTTTTCGTTCTTAAGGTCTTGGGGCAAAATCAAAATTGTTCCCGATATTTTTTCTTATTAAAATCATCGTCAACGTTACAAAACGTTAAAAAGTCATCCTTTTATCCAAAAACAACATTTTTTAGATGATTTTACCCTTACATAAAAGTTAAAAAAAACTTTAAAAGAAAAGTTCCACCGGTCACCAAATCCGTCCCCCTTTCTACGCCATACTCTCTCACTTTCTTCAGAAGCCGCAAGCCCTTCTCTTAGTTGTGGCACCTCACGCTTCGGTTACCTTCCACGCCATGACCACGACATAGGTTCCAGCTTCGCCGTAGGTTCCAGTTCCATCGCAACTTCGACAGGGAGAACCGGCCAGAGCAGAAAACTGTTGGGAATAATACACCATTTTCCCTTGAGAAAACACCTTTGATAGAGAAATAAAATAGACACAATCACAACACAAGAATTTAACGTGGAAACTCCAATTACCGAAGAAAAAACCACGGCCGTTGTCAAATGACAACCAGAGAATATCACTATGTGAAAATTGTTACAACACATAGACTTCTTACTCTCTAACACCGGCACCCCAGTACACCCACACTCTCTCAAAGCAAATATCTAACTACACCTCACAACACTCTCTAATCAAAGAGTACAGAGGAAAAGAAAAATCAGATACAAGCTTAAAGTGTTTCTGACTGGTGCAAAAACAAATGGAGAACTTAGCCTCATATTTATAGCCTAGGCCACCCACTCCATTTGCTATCCTAAACAATGTGGGACTAATTCAACCAAATCCTAACAATCTCCACCTTGATTGAAATAGTCACATATCTTCAGCTTCCATTGTCAACACCGACAATTCTTTGCTGCCATTGTCTATACCGACAATCATAGTTCAGAGAACTATCATACTCCACCATGAAAGTATACTCACTTGGAATTAGACCACTCCAAGCATTTCGCCTTTGTACAGATCGAAACCTTGCTAAAAATTCATGGTGCAACTTCCAAATTGGCTTTTCCTGGAAGTTCTTCAGCCATCGACCTAACTCCGCCACACACCTTGCATCTCAACGCCAACCAATGCCCGTGTGCAATTGTGGACCCGATTGCCACAACTTATCCTTATCCATGGCAGTGCGGTAATACCATGAGGATACTTCTTGTCTTCTAGAGAACATCATCTTTTCTCATAGAGAGAGCAACCAGAGATCTTTTCCTTCAACGCCTTGTGCAAACCTGATTGTATCAACACATCCTTGACTTGTATTTGCCACAAGCCAAAATTGATTCTTCCATCAAATTTCTCTATTTCAAGCTTCACAGCACTTGAATATCCTGACATTGTTGCAACCGTATACTGGAATAGTATAACTCAACTGTAGACCATGCACTAGGAAGGGTCCCCAGGAAAGAGAGGTGGGTCACAATGGACACACTTAAATACCAGGTCTTTCCTTAGCCAGAACCTTTCCAAACTGCACTCTCACAGTGTCACACTGCCTTCCAGCAACAACAACAGCAACCAAAGATCAACCTCAAGCTACAGGACAAAATTCTTTTCTGATGTGGAAGGTCAGACTAGGCTGCAACCACAGAGCATACTAAGAATAAATCCCACCGAACCGAAGCTCTGATACCACTTGTTGGGGAATAATACACCATTTCCCCTTGAGAAAACACCTTTGATAGAGAAATAAAATAGACACAATCACAACACAAGAATTTAACGTGGAAACTCCAATTACCGGAGAAAAAACCACGGCCGTTGTCAAATGACAACCAGAGAATATCACTATGTGAAAATTGTTACAACACATAGACTTCTTACTCTCTAACACCGGCACTCCAGTACACCCACACTCTCTCAAAGCAAATATCTAACTACACCTCACAACACTCTCTAATCAAAGAGTACAGAGGAAAAGAAAAATCAGATACAAGCTTAAAGTGTTTCTGACTGGTGCAAAAACAAATGGAGAACTTAGCCTCATATTTATAGCCTAGGCCACCCACTCCATTTGCTATCCTAAACAATGTGGGACTAATTCAACCAAATCCTAACAAAAACGGAGAAGCTCACGAATCTGCAGAATAAGGCGGAGGCGAAGAAGAAAGAGGCGCTGGTGGAGCTGA